>NW_022900924.1:20719434-20743558 GCF_012274545.1 Fukomys damarensis
AAAAAAAAAAAAAAAAAGAAAAAAAAAAGAAAAGGAAACACGTGGACACTTATTGTCCAGAACTATTGCCATCCTTGTTTTCTTTTCTCCGTATTTCCTTCTCTCCTTTGTGTCATCGAGACAGGCTGAGCTTTGCTACCTTGGCAATCACAAGGTCACCTCAATTTCACAAGTCCCCTCCGCACTGGGCCTGCTCAGCTCTGCCCCAGCCTGCAGGGTCCATTCTTGGGTGGCAGCGTGGACGCTGGTGAGGGACCCCGGAGACCGTTCTCTGCAGTCTCGCATGGATTTTAGCTGCTCTGGCCTGGAATCGAATCACATCACCTCTTCATACAGCAGCCAGTTTTTGAGGATCTGCGACGAGGAGAGATCTCAGCACTGGGGCCCTCGGTGAGATCCTTGAGGGGTCCTGGGACAGAGTCCTGGAAACTTATGGTGGAATCAGAAGCCTGCAGGCTCCAGGGAAAGTTTCCCAGGGCGACTTTATCATATATATGTAAAGTACACACCATATGATGCTTCCATACATGTACGTGTGGTAAAATAACACTGCTGTCAAGCAAACTACCGTGTCCACACTGTGCGCAGCCCCCCGTTTACTCTGCAGGGATGTGAATGCTCGGTGTCAACCCCTGGGCAGTTTTCCACTTCGCAGTGCAGCATCGTGGACGAGGCCACCACGGCAGACATCAGGTTGCTGGACTCGGTCATCCCGCTCAACTCCATCTCCTTTCCCTCCTCGCCGTTTCTGCTCTGCAGCTGTTTCCTGGATCCTGCACGGAAGTGACAGTAGGTGGCGCTTTCCTTCCTGCGGCTGGCTTGCTGCCCTGGGGAATTGCAAGTTGGGGAGTAGCCAGTTCTGGCTTGGCTTGTGTCTAAGGAATGTAATCCAGAAAGCACTGAGCAGGTGAGTAGGGGTGCTGGAGTCACGGAGCAGGGCTCTGGTCATCACCAGATGAGAGGTGAGGCTGTGTGTCCTGCGAGGAGGCAGCAGATGCCCCAACGAGGCCTTCACTGTGCTGCTCCCTCAGCCCCTTCTCAAGGCGGGCCCTGGGCTTGGCCTAGGGGAGCTCTGTAGACTTCTGGCTGCACCACGTGCGTTAGAAACAAGGCCCTGGGGTCAGCTCTATGAAAGCTAACAGGTGTCCCCTTTTTGACCAGCAGGACTGAGGAAAAGTAAGAATAAACCATTTTGTGCCGGGTGTGGGGCATCTCTGCAGAAGGCAGTGTTCGGCCGCTCTGTGACACACTGTTTGTCACTGTGGGCCTCAGGAAGGGACACTTACCGTGATAACAAGCCTTCTGCTGAAACAGCTCTAAAGAAATGGGAAGGCCAGACGCCTTCATCCATGAGGACACAGCTCCTCCCTGGCTCTGAGACCCTGGAGTGGACTGGAAACCGACTGCCCCCTCGGCCGCTCAACCCGAGCCCGGCAGCTAGCTGTTTCCAGAAGAGCAGAGCTCTGTAGCTGTTAGGGTGGGGCACAGAGGAGGAAGTACATGCACACACATCCAAGGTGCTTCGGGGGCTGGTGGGAACTCTTGAGGTACATCCTGAGCTCTCCAGAGCCTGTCAGAAACACACATCCTCAAAGGGGCCTTGGTTTCCCCGCTTATTTAGGCTGGGTTTCCACAAATTTCAAAGGCCTTTACCATGCTCTGTTTTCCATGAGTAATGAGACACCAGGATGTTAGGGTGTTAGAAGTGGGCAGGAGTGATGATGCTCCACTTAAGCCATGGCTTTCAGTATGGGTGAGAGTGCTGCTCTGGAGTTCAGATTCCTCCATTGTGGACACTCAGGAGGCCTGACTGTGTCTGGGAATAGGGGGCCGTGCTAAGTCTTCTGGGCGGGTGAGATACGGGGTTCCCAGCACGCCTCTGAAGGGATAGTCTGGGTGCAATGCAGACCTGTGTGTGAAGCGTGATGAAATGTGTCATCCTCAAGGCCTCCTCTGCCCACAGTGAGTTCGGCAGGCGGTGGAGAGAAGGAACAAGAGCCCCCCAGCCTCTCCGTGAAACATCTCTCGGCGGCCTTCTCCCCCCGTGAAGCAGCAATGTGACACCTTGCCCCACAGTCTCCATTGTTGTTCTTGTCCATTTAGGATACATAGGAGGGCCCACTCTCATTTAAAACGCCATTGAATAAGACGGTCTATATAGCTTTCTTCCCTGATACAGGTAAGGAAAAAGTGACTGCAACATCTTGGCAGAGTACAAGGAGCCTGCGAGCTCTCCCTGTGAGCCCACTGGGATGGGGCTGGGTGGTCCTAGGTGGTCCAGCCTCCAAGGAAGGGCGGTGTGAAACCACAGAATGCAGACTTCCCCGAGACATCAGCCTGCCCTCCTGCACAGGGGTCCCTTAGCGTGCATGGATCTGAGTACCTTCAGCAGGCTGGACGCACTTGGGAATTCGTGCATGGCACAGGACACCATATCTGAGAGACACCTGTCACATCACTGACAGTCAGAAGGACACTATTACAGCAGGTGGCAGCAAAGAGTCTTGTTCTACCAGGCCAGTACTTTAGAATAATGTTTCATCACAAGGAAGTGTCTTAAGGAAGTAACTTTCCCCCTACACATTAAAATACTGAAAGTGTACACACTGGCACCGAATCAGAGGCAGGTTATTTTCTGAATCACCCTGAAGGAGTCATTCATAAAATAGCATTTACCATGTGTTTGCAAACTACTACCACATGTCAGTAATTCTTCAAGGTCCTCAGAAGACAGTGAAGAAAACAACAGAGCACCTGCTCCCCGACCTCCATAAATAGAGGCAAATTTTAAGAAACCAAGGACACAGCTTGTCACAGGGTTGGTCAGCTTCCTGTCTTTCTGACAAAATACCTGGAATGAACAACTTAATGAAGGAAAGGTTTGTTTATATCATGGTTTCACAGGCTTCGGTCCGTGCTCATCCAGCTGCACTGCTCTTAGACCTGTGACAAGGGAGAACCATCAGAGCAGCAGAGTGCGGTAGAGGAAACCAACTCGCCTCATGGCAGCCCAGAAGCAGAGAAAGAAAAAGGCCAGCGAGGAAGAGGAAGGGCTGGAGACCAGCACAGTTCCCAAGGTCACAAAACCGTGATCTTAACCCTTCACCTAGGGTGAAGAGTGTACCCCACAAGACATGAGAGCAACCACTGCATCATCGGCAAATTCCCCTGACCACAGAGTCAGCCATGAAGGAGACAGAAGACAACAGCATCCTTGTGCCCACTGTGGATGTCAAGCCTGACAAGCACCAGATCACACGAGCTGTGAAGAATATCCGTGACATGGATGTGGCCAAGGTCAGCACCAGATCAGGCCCGATGGAGAGAAGAAGGCCTCGGTCCCCCTGGCTCCTGATGACTATGCTTTGGATGCCCCCCCACCTCGCTGCAAGTGTGATCATCTAAACTGAGTCCAGCTGGCTAATTCTAACTACACATATTTTCACCATTAAAAGTAAGGAAGTTTGTGCTTAGGCTCCTTCTGCCCCCAGCAGTGCTGGGACTCTTGAGAGCCATGCTGAGGAAGAGGAAGCAGCACATATATCCGCTGCTGAAATGTCATCCTAGCTGGGCTAGAGGAAAAGTGGAGAGTTTCCCAGGGACTGCTGATGCTCTTCGGAGAGGGGTCCTGGGGAAACGGTGTCAGGAAAGAGCCGAGTCACTTCCCAGCCAGGAATCCACCTGAGGAGCACCGTGACATAGGAAACAGAGGACATGCTCTTCTTTTCTTGCATTTGAATTTTCTTTAAGACAAGGATAACTCTAGTGTAAGCAGCAAGGGGAGGCCAAAGAGACAAAGTCCCGGCCTACTGAAGATCCGCATGGCTCCCTGGCAGCAGACCCTGAGCTAAGCAGCCTGAAGGCAGGCACAGGCTGTGGACTCTGGCCTTGGAGAAGACCAGCGAAAGACTCAGGGAGTGGACAGTTTGCTCATACTGAGTCTGTCTGGGGTGCGTGTCCAGTTACCTCCTCTCCTCTGCTCTGTGAGAGAGCCCAGTTTGAGAGTGCTGCTTCCTTTCCTGAGGCAGGTGACTGTGTATGTGTTTACACTCCCACACGCATGTTTACACCTGGATGCATGCACTTTGGCTCTGATCTGCCTGTTCCTGTCCCCTGTACTTTTCCTCCCCTCTGCAGTTGCCAATGGGATGGTGAGAGACCCTTGCAGCTTCCAGGTGACACAAGGCATGGTTGTAGACCTCTCCTGTTGCTCTGTGCTGCTATCTGTAACTCAAGGGCCATCACTGTGCCTTCTTCCCCTCAAGAGAGGTGACAGGTAAATCACGAGCTTAAAGCAACAGCAGCATACATTTCCCGTATACGACTTTGATGTTGATAGCACTAGACAGCCTGGCCTAAGGCAAAACAGATGTGCAGAAAATAAGTAAGATTTTAGATTAAAAATATTTTTTTTGTACCAGGGATCAAACTTGGGTCCTTGTTCTTTCGAGGCAGGTGGCAGAATCACTGAGCTAAACCCCCATATTTTATTAAACAATTAGAGTGAAGCTTGTAGGAGAGTAGGGATTGGAAGGTTGGGGGACCCTCATCCGCAGAAAGCTCTGAGAACTGAGCACCAATCATATTCACTGCCATGTCAATTTTAGGGGGAAGTTAGGTTGCTCACATCATTGCCAAAGTCAGAGAATAATATCCAAAGTTCAGACAGTGGTCATGGCATTATCAATGGGGTTAGAGGAGTGGAAAAGGAGTTGTCTGTTTTGTGTCTTTGCTTTGTTTTATTTTTAGCAGTATATCAGTTCATTTCAAATATTGGGCTAGGGAGGATGAAAGAGAGAAAGATGCTTTAGTTTTCTCTATTAAAAAACTGACAGCTAGAAAAGCCAGCATTTTTGTATTCAGAGAACTTCACTGTTAGAAAAAAAAATGGTGTGAAGATGAAGGTTTTACAGATTTACCAAAGAAATGGCCAACTCTTAATCCACTCATTGACCATTTGTAAATCCACTCCTCAGTAGGAATCATCTATCAACCCAGCTGTCACATATTGCTGCGCACACCCAGTGGGGTCTCCACTGGCCTAGCCATCTGTCAGATGCCTGTCACCCACGCACCAACCCTCCATCAACTCCTGCTTCCACTCACCTGTTGCCCTTGCGTCCGTCCACACAGCTGTCCATTCTGGCATCTCTGCCTGACTCAGAGCGTCTTTCCTCTGCTGAGCACTTTCTTAAGGGCAAAAGGCACAGTTATTAACAAGATAAAGAGGCTTGTGTGTCCTTGGGTTCCCTCTAGAGGAGGAGGTAGGACATGAGTAGAGAAACATAAATACATGAGATAACCTAACACAGTGATAAATATTCCAAAGAAGTAAAACAGCTCTCACAGAGAATGACATTTTGCCAAGGGAGATGAAGTAGGTGGTCAGGGAGAGTCTCTGATGGGTGAGAAAAATCAACACCCACACGGAGAAAGGCAGCCACCCCGTTTCCTGGAACCCGAGGCTGTGCACTCATGTTCTCCGGGCTGAGGTTCAACGGCTTAGGCGGAGGGAGGGAGGGCTTCGTGCGAGCAGTGCGGGCAGCAGATCACAGAGCACTTGTGGGCGGTGGTCACCAAAGAGTGTTGCATCAAATAGAGCTCCTGGGATACGGCCTTAAGGAAACTCAAAGTCTCCTTTACCCTCTTCTACCCAGTGTCACTGTCCCGCAGGAAGTGCAGTGTGCGTGAAGGTTTGTGTGAGTGCTCTTGAGGACTGGGGCCACCATCACCCTGAATCCCTGGGCTGAGGGTCCACTCCGACTCTGAAGATTCCCGTTCTGCATCTGGAAGTCTGACTCGCTACACAACACGCAGTGCCAGCGGGGTCCAAAGAGCTCACGAGAGTCTGTGCTGTGATCATCAGACCCGCGCATGACCTGAAAGCCCAGGATATACCACCCACCAAGAAGGTGGCAGCTTGGACACTTGTTTCCTGGGTCACAGGAAGTCAGGCTTGGTCCTTGAGATGTGAAGCTGGCACTTTGGATGCTGTGCAGGAAAGTCCCGGCCATGTTCGTCCCATGGGGTGGGTCTGGTGGGGAGAAGAGCAGGGTTTCTCCTGAGCAATCAAGGGCCAGCAAGGGAGGGGTCCTCACTGCAGGGTGTAGGAGGGTTGTTCCGTGAGGCTGAGAATGTGTGCTCAGGCCAGAGTGGAGGGTGGGTGCCTCAGGTGCTCCTGCTCTGAGGGGTCGTCCTCACCAGGTTCTGCGGCTGGGGGTCATCAGAATCCCAAGTGAGAACACTTGGGAAATGAAAGCACTACCTTCCCTTCCCTTCCCTGTGGGACCCCTAGACGTGAAGGTGACTTGAAGCTGTGCCTTTGTTCAGGCAAGGAAGGCCGGGTCTTCTGAGAGGCGGGAGCTGGGAGCAGCATTGTTAGGACTGGAAGTGGGCACGGCAGCCCAGCTTGCAGGGAGGTCGCCTGAAGCCGCAGCAAGCCCAGGGAAGTGCTTCTCCTCTAAATGAAACTGCGTGTCTAATGAGGTTTCTGTTTCAAATCAGGCAGTGACCCAATTACTGCCAGAGTCTCTTGGATGCTTCCCTGTATCTGCTGGCAAATTGAAGAAGAGACTGATACACTTGAGTCCCTTGATATTTAGAGCAACTGAAAACAACGTGGAGCCAGGCCAAAGCTCTGAGTGTGAAGGAAGCCCTGGCGCTCTCTGGCTGTGTCCTCAGGCAGATGACAGCTGCTAGGAGTTTCAGCATCCTCCATGGGAATATGGATACAAGGCCTGAGGTCCAGTGAGAGAGGAGGCCAGGTCTGGGGGAGCCCATCTGTGGATCCCACAGAAAGGCTGGAGGGGCAGCTCTCTGGAAATCCACCTGATGGTCAGTGTGGGTCCGGCGCCAGTCTTGAGCCACTCGCTAGGACCAGGACATCACGGACACTGGTGGGCTTTGGTTTTGGATCCTGCACTCCACTTCCAGAGCTGTTGGCGGTGAGCAGGTCCCTGGACTGAGGGAGTCAGACAGGCAGCTTTGGGTACAGAGCTCACAGCACCTGGCTTCTTTGATCTAGATGTGAGCAGAGTACCCATCCTAAAATAATCCTTTCTCTCTGTGGGGCTTAGGACCTCAACATTTCAGCAGCACTGCTGGAATCTAGTTCCAAATCCCATTATGGCCAGTGAGTGTACAGACCAGATAAACTAGGGGTACCCATGAGATTCCAGAACACTAAGCAGTCTTAGGTAACCTCAGTCATACCTCATTAACCTTAGTCATAGTTTTCTCAACTTCTCAGATGAGACTAGAAGATTAGAAAGCAACTAAGTCACATAAACATGAACTGATAATAGATAAAAAGTATTAAGTCATGACATAGATACTTTTCTTGTGGTCCTGTAGCAGGATAAACAGAACTCAAATACCCCTGTCTCTCTGTTCCTCCCCTTCCAAGTGGAATTTGTCTGTGAGTCTCAATCCTAACATTACAAAAAATAAACACCGCATCATTTCTATTTTAAGCTAAATAAGTAATAAGAAATTAGTGGACAGCATTTACTGACCTGTGACCACTTAACCGTAAATGTTCTTATTTTCTTCCTCCCCAGGAGAGCAGCAGAGTTAATATTCCTGTTATTAAACACCATTTAGTAGTTGCCTCTGTGTGGCACTGAGGGCCTGTTAGAAAACAAGGGACTTGGTCCTGAAATTCCTTTTTCTCCCTGAGTCGCAGGTGCAGCTTTTTGGAGAAGGCTGTGGGAGCGAAAGCTGCTCTGTGGGAAAAGCTGAGAGTCCATTCCTCTCACCTGCATGGTCAACATCCCCACTAGGGATACATCTTCTCAAAGAAACACTGAAGCCCTTATGTCACCAGAGGTACAAAGATCCAGTTGTATAGGAGAAATACATTTTTAAGATCTATTGCGAAGCATGGAAAGTGTAGCTAATAAGATTGCTTTATAGGTTTCAAAATTGCCAACACATTTCAAATGTTCTCAGTACAAAAAATTAAGTAAGTGACATGATGGTCATGTTCATTTGTTTAGTCATCCCACAGTGTACACAGATGTGGAGACAGTACACTGTACCCCTAAATATAAGCAATTGTCACACGTATACTGAAAAGGGAGCACAGAGAGTGGAAAACTAGTGTGAAAATGGAAAAGCAAACTGTTTCCCCTAATTAGTGATGTATCTGATAAAAGATAAGTTGCAGTTGTCCCTTAATCACAGTAAGAAAAGGCCTTACAATGTGCTTGTGTTTTTCTTATAAGATAATAAAAACTTACTTTTGTCTTGCTTTACAGAGTCATGATAAACAGCGTAGCCTATGTGATCTTAGAACAAAATTACAGAATTGAGTATTTTGTAATTTGAAAAGAAATGCTGTAGAAGCCAGCACTTTGTATTTCTGAGTCCTGCAATGCTGTCATAAGTGCCGGCTTATACAGGGGATTATCTTGTCTTATAATAATTCAGCAAAGCACCTCCCTTGTATTTGCAGCTGCATGAATGGACTTACTGAGGTCCAGGTCACCTGGAGCCTGCCCTAGCATCACAGAGTGTTTTTGCAGGGCTAGATGTGGAGAAAACACCTAGAAAAAAGTCATTACAAAAGGTCTTTAGAGGCTTAAAAAATAAAGTGTGTTTTTCCATTACATTTGCCTGTAAAGAGATGAACCCTTCTTTCCATTGTATTTACCCCTTGATGGAAAGTTTTAAACCAGCCACAATCTGCTGAGGTGCCCGGACCTCCAGTTTGGGGATGGCATGTTTCAGGCACAGAGTGAAGGAGCAGGGAAGGCTCAGAACTTGCCTTCCTCCAGGACCAGGCTCCTCATCGTCCATCTCTTACTCACCACACTCAGCAAGACCACCCCGTCCACTGACGAGAGTTTGCAGCAAGAGTGGAGCTTGTTCACTAACTCAGGCACATGCCGTGCCGAGAAGCATAAAACCAGGTGAGACCCTTCATTTCCTGCAAGGAGCTCGCAGCACGGGAAGGGACAGCCCTGTGAATCGGTGAGCAAATCTGCAAGCAGGGATGCATTCGAGGAGGCTGCTCATCCGCCTAGAACACACGGCATCTGGGCTGCCGACAGGACAGCGCTCGAGTGGAAATTTGAAGGGGTGAGCAAAATTTGCCAGGAGGAAAGATCAAGATCAGTGTGTACTGAGCAGCGACTGGACGGCAGGCTCCTTTCTCAGTGGTCTTGGGGTTTGCCCGTTTAGTCCTCATTAGCGCAGCATGAGGGTAGGACTGTTTTGTTTTTATTGTGTTAGAGCACTCAGCATGCAATCCCTCTCTCAACAAGTCATCAAGTGTGCAGAGCAGTGTGGTTGAGTCTGAGCACCGTGTTTTACTCTCAGTCTCGAGAGTCTTTACATCAGGCGTAAACGAAACCTGATGCCCATGGTTAGGAGCTCTCTTCCTCTCCTGTCGCCTGTGTTACTGTGCACAAGCATTCGCCCCCGTTTCTTTGACCTTGACTGCTTCAGATAGCTCACATAAGTGGAGCCGTGCAGTGTTTATCTTCTGCCAACAGTATTACATCCTTAACGCCTGTCTGTGGTCTCGCATATGGCAGAGTTGCTCGCTGTTTAAAGGCTCTTTCCTTACCCATTCACCCCCTGAGGACCCTGGCCCGAGCCCATCTTCTTAGCTATTGTGAATAGCGGTGCACACAGAGAGGTCGATATCCTGATTTCGGAGAAAGACCCAGAGGTGGGGTTACCTGATAATATGCTACTTCTATTTTTAATTCTTTGAAGAATTTCCATACTGCTTTCCAGAGTGGCTTCAGTGCTTTAATTTTTCTCCATTTTTATATTCCCACTGATAATGTAGCAGAGTTCCGACTTCGCCACACCTTCACCAAAATGTACTGACTTTTCAAATGCATTGCTAACACCCCTTCTAACAGGTGTGTGCGAACATTCATGGTGGATTTGATGTGCATTTCCCTGACGATTAGTGACAGTGAACATCTTTCCTTATGTCCATATGTCACTAGCGTGTCTTCTTTGAGATATGTCTGTAGAAGTCTCCTGCCTCAGTTAATTTGAGTTATCGATTTGAATTTCTTTGCTGCTGAGAATCATGTCAGCTCTGGACAGTGATCTCAGTGCCGTGGCATCTCCAACACCAGGCACGTGGAGGGCTAATTCACATTTCAGAGTCATTATTGCTGGCTTGGATTCCAATCATTTATGAGGTTCCCCCAGAGCATTCCTCTCAGTCGTGCTGGATAATCAGGTTTAAGTTTTAATTAAACAACTGTCATTTGCTTGCTAGCACTGCAGTAACTTGACGCTATATTAAATTTTCATTCGGCCTAGGCTGGATAAAAAGATTCTCTCCGACAACAAAGAAAGGCTATTAGCAGGTTGCAGATGCAATTAGGCAGAGGTTCTCCGAAGTGCTGATAGATTCATGCACAGAAGAGAGAGATGAGGTTTAAACTCATAAAACCATTCCTCAATGTTGCAGCTCTGTGGTGAGAATAAGCCAGGCCTGGCTGAGTTGTGGAGGCCTAGAGCAGAAGACAGAAAACATTTGTAGCTATTGAGTTTTCTTTTTCTTCTTTTTTTGGTCCCTTATCTTTCTCCATCTCACTCTCCAAATCAAATTACATGCACACCAGGATGTTTGACTTTGTTCTAAAACTCACTGATGCCATCTTCCTCCTCCTCCTCCTCCTGCTCCCTCTTGCTCTCTCCTCCTCACCCTCCCTCTCCTCCACCTCCACCATTGCTGACATCTTTAGCTCCTCTTTTGTTTAATTTGGAATAGTTTTTGTTGACATGTTTTTCACGTGTCAACATGTTTCCCCTGTGTTGTTGAACCTGCCGTCCATCCTTTTATCTCAACGAGTAGTTTTCATTTCTACACCCTCGGTTTGAGTCTTTTCTTTTTCTGCCAGGTCTTTACTTATTCTTGGAGCATTGAGGATAAAAGGATGCTGGTGTTCTTGTACGATATTTCCTCCATCTGTGTCTGTGCAAAATTGGTTTATAGGAATTGTTTTTCTCTGTGCACACATACAATTTCTCTTCCATTTTAAATGTCTGGTAGTTTTCTTTATTGGATGCAACACAGTGTGGATTTACCTTGCTGAGTGCTGGATATTTTGGGATTTCCTATAAATATTCTTACAGTTTGTTCTGGAACAAATTTAAGTTACTTGAGAACAGTTTGACCATTTGGAATCTTGTTTTATAATTTGTTACACAAAAGTGGAGCAGCTTTTTGTCTAGTCCAAAGATAATTCTTCCCCACCACCAAGACAAGCATCTTCTGAGCATTTTACCACATGCTCCATAAATCATGAGCTGGAAACTTTGTTTGTGGTAATTAATGTAGTTTCTCTCTGTTGGCTGAAAATGTCTACTGGGTGATAAATAAACCTACCATTTGTATTTTTCTGTTCCCTAATGCTTAGTGTAATGTTTTTGCGTGGAGCTTATTAGTCAAGATACTTTTAGTTGCAAATGATGGAAAATTCACTTTACACCACTTTAAAGAAATTGTCCCATAGAGCTGGCAGCAGTTGCAGACATGAGATCCAATATCTCAGATGTTGCTCACTAGGATGTGGCATTCTCCTTTTCATAGCTCTGGTCTTCATCACTTGGAACTCTCAGGCAGGCTCCTACCTGGAAAGGCTTCGAGCACTACCCCACCTGAACTCTTAGACTTTAGACAACCAGGTGAGAAAATAATTTTATATGGCTTTTCTCCAAAATAGTTCCAGCCAAATTTCTACCATTTAATATATTTATATATCAAATATTTTATTTGTATTGGATCACGATCATACCTGAACCAGTCACTGTGGTCCAGGGAATAGATTATCCTAATGTGCGTCTCAGCAGGCATGCGTCCTGTGGCCAATCAGAAACCTTTGTCAAAGGCAGGAGCCCTACTAGGACACAGGCACAGCTACCAGAGGGAGGGCACCTGGAAGAAAATTGCAATGTTAATACTGAAAGATGCAGAAATGATTGTCTCTGCGTGGGCACTGTCCTTGCTGTCTGTAGCTACTGACTTAGCCCATTTGTCCTGAGACCATTAGGGCATTCTCAGGTAAGTGCATAGGATGTTTTCACCCCATTCATGTCTTGATCCAATTGTTTTGTTATGTTTTCCTCGTCCTAACTTCCCAGGCATCTTGATTCCACCATAACATTCAGAGGTCCACATATTTCCTGGGAGGGTCCTGGAATGTGGGTGGGTATAGACCTGCCAGGTATTTCTTTGGATTTCTTCCCTGCATGTCCAGAAGAGAGCCTGAAAAAGAGAACACTTGGTGAGTGGATGAATGGGTGAGATTTTTACATATGTACACATGCCAGGACTCCCTCTTCCTAGCCTGATTGCCATTGTGCTCAAATACTCATCCCCAAAATTGCTATTTACTGTTGGCAAGGAGCAACTGAGTACAAGTTTGAGATCAATGAAAATCAAATCATCTGTAAAATGAGCGAATGATAATATTTACCTCATCAAGGTGATTATAAGAATAATCATAAAAATGCAGAAATATCCAGCAGCCAATAAAGCAAATCCACAGTGGCTGAAGAGCATCAAATTAGTGATCATGTATAAAGTATCTTCTCTGGGAACATAGCATTTTATGCATTCTAGATAATCAGAATATTTACAGGGTTGACACGTTCTGTCAAAACATCCCTCTGTTTTGTAGAAGAGAAGATAACTGAGTGCTGCACAGATGATCACACACAGCCCTGTTGGCCACTTCTCTGTCCTTTGCTCTTTCCTATTTGAACTCACTCAGTCGTGCCTCAACTTCTTGAGCTATAGATATTAATGACTGTAGCTAAAAATACTGTGAATTTACTGTGTACTAGCAAAGCTAGACACACTTTACATTAAAGCAACTCCTTCGATATTCTCAACAGGCTTTTACGGGAAGTGCTATCCTTACCTTCACCGGCATCAGAAACCTGAGACACAGGGGCAAAAGGTCCTCACTTTACATCATCCGGGGTCACACGTGTGAGGAGTGGCTCATGTCAGAAAGTGTCACTCGACAGCGAACCAGCCAGCTCTCTGCCTTTGCTGCTTGCCATGGAAGTTCACTTTCTTGACTTCCTTGTGGTGGGAAGGGGTCATGGGAGCCACATATGGCCCAAGAAAAACAGTATGAAGTGTGCTGAGCTTGTTCTGGGGAAGCTTTTGGTTTCCCATTCTAAAGGGTCGAGCGCAGTGAGGACGACACTCTCTGCCTGGCACCCCATCTTTAAGTGGAATGTGAGCAGTTCCCTGGGTGCTGGACGCCATCTTGTTCCATAAACCAGTGACCAACCAGATGCAAAAATGCCACCTTGACCTGACTGGCCACTCAACCCAACATTCCTCCTCCCTTTGGTGTGGCAAAAGGACCTGGTTTTCATTTACTGACCTAAGTGACTCCGTCAAACTTTCTCAACCACAGTTAACACAACTCTTGTTGTGAGCCTGGATCCCAACTCAGATCACCGAGTTCCAGAGCTCTTGTGCTTAACCTCTAGTCCAACTCCTTGTCAAGCATCAGGATCTGAGAATTCACAGGGATGGTGGTGGGGAGGTTGGGAAATAAATATGTGATGTCTCCCTGTGGGAATCTCATAGGCCAGTGTACAACATGATAGAATAATATTATGTGTGTCGTTCCAAACTGTGGAAAGGCTGAAGGCCAGGAGAATAATAATTTCTGGGGAACTTGGGGGAAAAGGTTAAAGTGCTTTTGTTAAATTGTTTTTGAGGGAGGCTCTCCCTCTCTAGTTCAGGCTGGCCTTGAACTTACAACTGCTTCAGTGCTTGAGATTACAGACACGTGCCACCATGCCTGGCTATTTCTTAACTTTCTAAAATCCCCTGCTTTGGAAGTTTTGGATAAAGACCGTGTCCGATGGGGTGAGGCGGGTATTAAATTGCTAGTGGGGAATTCTACAGCAGAGATACTTATATTCTGTGATTGGCACTCCTCTGTTTTGTTTTTGTTTGTGTGAATGCATGAGTGTGTGTTTGTGTGTGTTGCTATGCTTTTTAATCTGAGCCAATAACAACACTACATTCACTCTATTAAGAAGCTTACACAAGCAGATGGTCATTTCCAAAGCAAATGTTCTGCAGCCCCTTTGCAAAGTGTGCGGCACAGCACAGCCACACTGTTCATGTGTGTGAGACATCCCTGTGAGGATTCGGTGAGCTGCAGCTCCTGACCCACGGCCCTGCCTCTGGTGACTCTGGGACATTCCAACCACCTGCACGGTCATCTTGCAGTAAGGTGTAGTGACGCCCAGGGGTGAGTAGCATTCCACCTTCCAGATGCAGATCGGCACTGTACAGCAGCTGCCTCAGTGACTCCTCCCCGCTCCACGGAATCTCCATGTTAGCTCCGAGTACCTCCTTCTGCTCCTCTTGGAAAGTGGGGTCCACAAACACAGGCAGTGTTTGCTGTGGTTCCTCTTGATGCAATGGCTACCTGGGGAGGTCACACTGCTCACGCAGTGGGACTCTGTGTTCCAGCCGTTGTCGACACATCGCCCTCTGCCCACACATGTTGTGTTCTTCTCTCCCACTGCAGGAAGTCTGCTCTGCCTGATCCTGAGTCCTCTGAAGACCCAGGCCAGGGCAAGCTTGTGAGGAGAGGGCGGCTGATGCAGAGGGGCATCCGGACCCTGGCCCTGCACCTGGAGAGCAAGTGACTTTCTCTGCAGCCCTTCCTGAGCAGGAGACTCTTTGCAAAATGCATTCCCACACCACACGCAGACTTGCCATTTCCATGAGCGACTTTTTTTCTTTTCTTTGATAAAAATTTTTTATGGCAGCTCGCTAATATTACATGATAATGGAATTTATTTTGCTAAGTTGATGCAAATACTTAATGTCTCAATCCCCTCTCCCTTTCCTCCTCTCTCTCACCTGCCTCCTTCCTCATCTCCAAGAAGTCTACACCTGGTTTCCCATCATTGCTACATTGCTTATTCTGTTTATTTGTTTGATTTCACATAAAAGAGAAATTGCTGGATATTGAATTTTCTAAGTCTGGCTAATTTCACTTATCATGGTGGTTCCATCCATTTTCCTGCAAATAACATGATTTTGTTCTTTTTATAACTGAGTAACGTTCCATGTTGCTTATTTCCCACATTTTCTATATCCTTTCATCTGTTGATAGGCTTCCAGTCTGCTTTTATAGTTAGCTATTATGGATTGTGCTGCTGCAAACGTGATTATGCTTGTATCACCATAAAATACTGTCTTTAATTTTCCAGGGATATTCCTGAGAGTGGTATAGCGGACTCAAATGGCGTTTCTAAGTTTAGTCTTTTTAAGGCTTAAAAATAGTAAACTTGAGCTTACTCCAAACTCATAAAACCCAGGTGATAGTAAGTCTTATGCTCCTTCTTTTTTAGTATACATAAATAAAATAAAATAAATGACCGTAGAAACGAAAGGGAGCCCATGTGTCCACTGATGTCACTTTGGGTAGCAGTACATCTCCTCGTGGTGGGAGGGCTCCTCGTGTTTTCCACTCTAACTGGCGGGGTTTATGGCTCTCGTCTCATTAGCACACAGCTCATGGCTCTTTTAAGTTATTTCCAAGGATCTTTTTGAGCCACAGCACTCTGCATTTCTTCCTAGCTTTTGACGTACTCTTTGGGTTCTGCACTTTGGAGCAGACGCCTCAGAAGTTCGTTCTTCGGAGAAAGAACTCGGGCTTCAGAAACATTCACCCTTCTTTCACTTTTTCTTTTTTGAAAAAAAGGCCCTTAAGCTCCATTTCTCAGTCATTTTAGAAATAAAATAATAGCAACATGAAGGCTCATGCTCCCTCACATTTCAGCTGCTCCGATACAAGAGGCTCAATCTAAATCTGCCTCCGTCTTAAGAATTTCAAGTTAGACAGAGAAGCCTTGAAGTTTCTCCCTCTGATGTGAAAGAGTTAGTGGAAAATAATTTCTTCATACAATGTAAAAGTGCAACTGGTGATTTAAACTACAGACAGTCTTGGTGTAAAAAAGGAAATTTCTTAGAGATGCTACGAAGACACCTGTACTTGAAAACTGCAGCTGAGCTGACCTATTTCTGATTGTGGAGGTTTATTCTTCATGAGGCCAAAGTTGAATGAACTTGCAGCTGTCTGGCATCTGCACACACCTGTGTGTCCTGCAAGCCTTACATGGCGGATGGAGAAGTCTGCAAACACCCCAGGATTCAGAGATCCGCACCCCACTGGAGGCCGTCAGCTGCCAGTGGGAGTGGATGTAGCTGGCTATAAGTGAACTGTGGGCCTCGGCTGCCTGGCCTTGCCTGCCTGCCCACGTCACGGTAGAGGAGAGTCAGGAATCGTGGTGCCCAGGAGGGGAGTCGGCCTGTGTGTACCTTGATGAGGACTCACTGGACCCTCTGACCCCACTGCAGAGCCCGCCGTGTATACCCCTGAAGGCACCCTCACTCTCACACCCTACGAGGGGCAGCTGGGTGCATGGAGGGCTTTGAGTCATCATTGCCTTCTCTGATGGTGAATTTTACGAGCCCTCTTGACTGGGTTGTGGGTGCCGAGATGAAGGACTAAACACTGCTTCTGGGTGCACCTGTGTGGTATTTAGATGAGGTGAACATTTGAAGCTGTGCAGTCTTAGAGCAGATGGTTCTCACCAGTGAGGCGGCTACTGTCCAATTCCTTCGGATCTGGATGGAACAAAGGGTGGCTGAAGCCTGAACTGGGCTTCTCTGCCTGACTGCAAGGCTGTGGCATCAACTTTCACCTTTGGATGTGGACTTTTCACACTCCTCACTCTCACAGCTGTACCAGAATTTATAGCATGAGCTTCTCGGGATCTCCAGCATGCAGCTGTCTCCCTGATCACCACATAAGCCAACTGTAGGTCAAATTCTGTCTGTATGCTATGTATTTGTTGATATACAGAGTCCTTAACACACAATGCTTTGACACAGCAATGGTTTAAATTGGATATGTAGTCAGTAGGAGCCGTACTTTGCAATTTGATCTTCTCCCAGGCCAGCAATGTGTGGTATGGCACTGTCTCCCTGTGGCAGGCGGCAGCACCAAGTTCAAGTTCCAGGCAGCCATGGGACTATGTGATGGGGACTTTGTGGATTAGTTCAGGGAGAGACAGTGGATAGAGGTGCTAATGTAAAGTGCAGTAAGATTGAAAATGTATCTTTTGTGTGTCCCATCATTGTGAGCTTTTTTTGTGTGCATGACAGAGAAAACAGTATTTGGAATCCAAAATTTGGAAAAGAGATCTGACAGCATGGGATCCTGAGCTCTACTGAGCAAGAGGGGTAAAAGCAAAGTCTCACAGCTTGAGAACTTTATTAGGACACATTCGTGTGTACAAAAAGAATTAAATATAATCTTCAGGGTCATTAATTAGTGTGTATGCTATCACATGTTTTTATGGGATTTTGCTGAATGCTTGCTTGGAAACTTTAAGAATTAAGGTGTAGGTGTTCTTTATTACTCTCAGTGTTTTTTAAATCAACAGACAAATGAAAGCTTCCTCTTTACAGAGTGATGTACAAAGAGCTTTGGGAGCTACTTTGATGGAATGCACATCTCCTTCCCAAACCAACTACCATCTAACAGTCCCTACTGACTTGCATGTATCAGGCATTTAGTATGTGCCTCACACTATTAAGCATAGATGGAACTATGGAGTCCTTTAATCTACACAAAAAGCACACGAGGCAGATGATGCAATTTATCACAGAGATTACAGATAAGGAAACCGAGGCCCTGACAGATTCAGTGGCTCAGCCAGGGCACACAGGTACAGGTGGGGTGGAGCCACGGTGCACAGCAGGCTTGCTGGCTCCAGACCCAGTCCCCTGGAACATGGGGCAGTGACACAGTGCCACTCTGTGCAGCTGTGTAGGGCAGAGACCTCAATCTTATGGAAGAGTAGCAGAGTTCAAAAGTAGCCAGCAGCAAACTTCTGGTCTTTCCCCAGCAATGTCACGCAAAAGGCAGATGACTGATTGCTACTTTTCCCTGACAAGTCTCTCGGAATGCCCTCACAGGAGGAAGGTGATTATAATGCTGTGATTATGCTGTGATATATGAGCACAGACATTCTGACTGAGTGCTAGGCTCATGTTTCCGTGCATTTGTTTCATGTTGTTTATCCAGAAGTTGTGGCTTCTAGCATCTCAGAAGTCTATTGTACACTCTCAGCAGAGAATGCCTCTTTCACGCTAATGGAGTAATAGCGGTGCTCCCATGTTCTCCCTGCTGATAGCGTCTGTCGATTTATTTCTGCAATAATTCAACTTCTCTACTTTCAGTGGGACTAGGCACTAATGAGATGATAAAGGGCTCACGAAAGATCATTAGCATTTGAAAGCCATCCCAGCCCCAGGGCACTGTGCACTTTCCAGCATGGTCTGTGGTGGGCACAGTAAAGCAGGTGTCTTCTGAGGGATGCACTGTTGGAGGACGCACTTCCTAGTGCTGCCTGCTGTCTGCCTCGTGGGACCTGGTGTGACCCCTGGAGAAGTAGCACTGGCCTTGGAATAGCAGCAAATTCCTGGGGTTGATGTGCAACAGCTATGAAAAAGAGCCTTGGAACCAAAGTTTTCTTCAGCGGGAGGATTTTCAGAGAAGATCTGCCAGGGAATGGTGTCTGAGCCAGGGCTGGATCCTAACTTCCCCTGGCTCCAAAGCCTCTTGCTCTTCTATGATAAATGAAGTCACCTTCTATCCCAGCCCCAGCTGACTCCAAAGCTTCTCGCCTTCCCATGACAGAGAGTGTCACCTTCTGGTGTCCGTAAGCTCTCCTGGTGGATCACGTGTGCTCCTTATGCGAAGCGAGCTCAGATTTTCCCACTTCATCATATCTGTTGAGTATGTAGAAGGCACCCCCTACATTCTGGGTAGGGAAGTGGCTGCTGACAATCCCCAAAAGTGACAAGGTCCCCCGTCTCCCTGACCTGCCACTTTAAGGATAAGACCAGATGAACGGATGCACTCACGTGGTACTGAAAGCATCAACTCGTGCAATAGTACTTGCATGTGGGACAGAACCGGGCGGAAAGAAGTGGGATCAAGGAAAGACCAGTGCAGACTCAGTTCCTGAGTGGTCAGGAGGCTGCCTTCTACCCATCACTTCTGCTGGTATTTGTTGAGACTATTCAGCCACAGGAGAGAGGCATTCAAGATAGAACCTGAATGTCCCATCAGGCCCGGTGTCTCCAAACTGCATCCATACCATCTTGGCGGTTGTTATTGTTAAACCTTGAAAGATATTTAGGAATTTCCTCCGGGTAATGCATGAACATGCCATTTACTTATAAGACAGATGACAAGACAAGTGTGAATGCTAATCCCATTTGGTCTCTATAAACTTCTCCTGTGGATTATAAGAAGAAAAGGAAACAGGGCCGGGATTCAGGTCAGTGTTTCCACTGCCTGCCTCTCAAGTGCAAGGTCCCAAGTTTGGAGGAGGGTGGGGGGGAGGAGAAAGAGGAGGAGGAGGAGGAGGAAGAGGAGGAGGAAGAAAAGCAAAGGAAACAAGCAGGGAGACAGCCAGAAGAGGCACTTTCTGAACCTGAGAAGTTGACAGCCCGTCATGCTAGGAAGAAAAGCTTTGTACTGGAAATTTACTCTGCTGTTCACAAAAACATTTCCTTACCCACCCAGGCACGACCCCTTCATCGCATATCCCAAGGCACAGTGGCTCCTATTTCTAAGGTCAGGCTCTGTCCCCAGCTCTCCGGCATCCCAGAAGCCTTGCCTCTTGGAGACAATCTTCCATCCACACATCTTCAGCTTCAAAAATCGGAAGGCTTCCCCTCACACATCAAGCGAATCCATGGGACATTTTGGCAGTGAATCTGGAAGCTCTCCTGAGCACAGTTCTGACACTGCACCTTTTTACCCATTTTTGGAGATGAAAAATGAGAAATGATATAAAAATTATTCACCTTCCAGAGAGTAAAAAGTAAACCAAAACTAGAAACAAGTTTAGGGTGCTGTCAGAACACATTTCTTTCTCAAGCTGCCAGCTATTCAGACTTTTAAAATACACCAATATAAGTTTTGTTTTTTCCTCTAGAATTTAGCTTACAATAAAATTTGCCATACTCTCAATAGGAGAGAGTAGTTTGATTTTAAAACCATGTTCTGCTATTTACTTTGCCTGAAATTAATGAGGGGAATCTCTTCTTCTCCTATGGCAGTGCCCAGAGCAACTGTGACTGTCTTAGCTTTGCCAATAGCATGTTTACTGTGATGATTTCTGAAGAAGCCTCATCTATATTGAAGCTGAAGGTGGCTTGACCCTGGTTGACAGGAACATCCATGACTGTGGAGAGATGGACTCCAATTGGGTTGGGAAGCAACATTAATTTGGGCTCCCTTGGGCCCTTTGATCACCAGTTACTTTAAATTTTGTATCTGACCCCGCATTGTCATGACTAAGGATGAACTTCATGTTATCACTAAGCTGAGCCCATCTCTCACCTCCACCCACCCTGAAGCTGAGGACTGTCTGAGATAACATCTGAAACATACAGAAGAGTTTTCCTCGCCTTGATACAGCCAGACTATCTGATATTCCCATCAATGTCATTGGTAAATGTACTGATTTATGACTTGCTTTTGTTCTGTGACCAAAATAGTGTAAACGACTTCTTCCTCCATATCATGTCATTTAAGATAACCAGAATCCATGTTTCCAGGCCAAGCCAACTTGACCTTGGCTCAGAATAAATATATATATATATATTTTTGGTAATTTCCCTTCAACTGGAATCTTTGCTTTTATTTCAGTATTGTCTTGTAACAGGTGTGGTGCTCAGTATTTTCCCTTTCTGTCTCACTTGACCTTTCAAATAAGTCTGTGGGTCAGACTTGAACATTATTCACATTTTTTCATATCAGAAATATTATTGGGATAAGGGATTCCAAATAGTCCTGGACATCCTAAGTCTGAAATTAGTCACAGTGGACTCAAACTAGACTGTTTGCCACTGTACTCCTTCTGGAGGTTGCCTGGGAGAATCTGTCACCTGACCTTTGCTTATTTCTGAAGCTGCCCACATTTCTTGCCTGAGACCTTGTCTGTCTCTCCCAAACAAGCAATCAGGTTGTGTCTTGTTCATGTTCCATCTCTCTGGTTCCCTCCATTCTGTCTTTTTTTTTTCCACTTAGAGGTACTGGAGACCCCTGCAGTCAGGTTCTAGTACCCTTCCCAGTACATGATGCAGTCCTGAGAAAAAAATACACAGAGAGAGAACTAGGAGAGAGAAAGCCAGGATGACCAATGCCAGTGCAACCAATAAAGGCACTAAATTTTATTGGCAATCAATTGGGGTAAAGGCAAGCTGCGTGCAGTTTCTATGGAAATGAATGTAAACAAGGCTCATAAAGGACAAGACAAAGCCTTCTCGAATTAGGAACAAGGTAGACAAAACATATGGTTGTAATTAGAACACTGTCCTTCTGGTCAGAAGGTTTCTGTTGTGGGAAAGGGACTTAGGTGGGAATTACTCTGACCTCGGCCCTTGGCTTCGGCTAGACTCACTTCTATAAACAAACCCGCTGAGGGGTTGCCTCTTCACAGCCTGCTTTGGGCAACATCAGTATCGTATCACAGTTCCCTGCAAGGCTGACACCTAAGATTACACTGAGCCCACCTGGAAGATGCAGGACCACCTTCCCATCTCAACATCTGCGGATAAGTTACCCTAGTTCAATCTACACCCTCAGCTCCTCCAAGCTAGGTAAGGCGATGCACCCACAAGTCCTGGAGGTTCAACTGGGGAACCCTGTGGGGCCACAGAGGCGGCATTGTTCTGCATGTCACAAACACAGAACAAACTTTGAAACCCAGGAGAAGGCGGGCTCCAGTTCTACTCATCAGTAAAAGTGCATGATACCCACGGGCTTCCGCGCTAATTGCTGACTCCTCCAGGAATCCTACCAACTGCATCTGAAGAATTCACACATACCACAGCTCTTTGCAAGGAGTAGGTCGCTGTCACATGTCAGCTAAGGCTGACTGCTGAGTGGGGAAAAGATAGCTTTCCTAAAATACCCCTGCTTCTCTCCTTTGCAAAAGCAAGCATTTTACGGGAAAGAATACTTTTCAAAGATGGAACCAAATCAGTGGTGGATAGTTTAGATTTGAAAAGTACTCACCAAAGTCTTGTGCGTTCAGAGGTGGAGCTTTTGGAAGGTGATTGGCTCATGGGGGACTCTACTCATCTGTGGATTCATTCAGGCGAGTTTATGGCTGACTGTGCTTCAGGGAGGTGGGGCCTGGGTGGAGGAGCTGGGTTACGGCAAGCCTGCCTTTGGAGTATATGTCTCTCTGGTTCTTCCTGTACTATTTGCTTCCTGGCTGTCACAGATTTGACAGCTATTGTCTGCCAGGCTCTTTTTCTAGGCCATTTCTGCCTTGGATCCAGCTGACCATAGACTGAACTCCCCGAATCCATGAGCTAAAATTAGCCCTTTGCCCTTTAGGTTGTGTATATCCGGAACTTTGCCCCAACAATGAAAACGTGAGTAATACAGGTAGCATCTTCTGGCACGAAGAAACGAGGCTGCTGCTTCTGTGGCCATTTCCAATGCACGGTTGAGACGGATGCTGTCTGAAGGCCCTTGCCCGTTTTATGTCAGTGCAAGGTCAGAAGAGAGAATCCACAGAGGGGCCTAACAGCACCATGTAGCAAATGGAGCCCAGTCATTAATGGACACTGCTCAGCCATAGTTTCTACTGAGCAATGATGGGCAAAGGTTGCCTCGTGCTGTCTTCTAATCATGTTGGAAATATTCTCCTGGTTATCTCACGCTGCAGCCAGACACCTCCAAGCCCACCGAGTGTTTCCACAAACAAGAGGAAAATACACATTCTTATGTTTTTTGCTGAATGCACAGTGAGACTCCTGTAGTTCACAACACAGTACATGTGCTGGACATCTGTGGGAGAGAAGATTTTAAGTGTTCTTCCCATAAAATAAAAGAAAGATAGCTGTATTGAATGATGTATCTGTTAATCTTCTTGACTACAGTAATCAAGTACATGCACATCAAAACAGCACATTCTGTGCCTTACAGATACACAAGAAAGATAGGAAAAAGTGGAAATTATCCATACTTGGCATCAGGAAATTAGACACATCTCCTGTTAGGAGTAATTAAGGTCTGTGCTACTGTTACAAAGAACAAAATAGTGCCAAACACTTCAAATTCATGGACTACACCATTGCTATGCATGAAATCCTGAGAACTGTCAGAATGGATCAAGTTTGAGTGTTTTATTTGAATAATTTGGGGAGGGGAATACCGGGGGTTGAACACAGGTCCTTGCACTTGTGAGGCAGGCGGCAGAACCACTGAGCTAAATCTTAGGCTTATTTGAATAATTTTTGAAAGTCAGGAAGATAAATAAGAAGCAAAGAAATTCTGAATCTAGTGCCAGGCAGCAAACAGAGTGTCACAGGGGTACTTGGGGCCTTAAAGAGAAGAGGGAGCTGCATTTTGATCAGGGGGAAGCTTTCAGGGATTCCTGAGGAAACACCTCTGTTCCAGCACACACAATCCCAATATTCTGCATCTCCTCTTGATCTTCTCCTCCAGTCCCTATGAAACCTCTTGTTTATAGCTCCTGCTTATCTGTCTCCACCAGTACCTCAAAAGACACTCTGTTTTTATGGTGATCTTGAGTGGTATGTTTTCATCTTTTTGCTAAATTCTACCTACACCTAACACATAGAGTCAGAGTAATTTGTTTCTGGCGCAGATCTTGATTTCACATATCAGAAATGTTGAGACTAATTTCTCCCCAACACTGATGGGGGTTGGGGATTTTACTTTTTAAATTGCCAAGGACAATGATTTTTATACTCATAGATTTCAGATCACTTTGGCCTGCTTAGAATGAACCCCAAGTCACAAGGGGAACTGTGCCCTGTTGGCTCATCTTGTGATAGCCCAGGTCCTTTTGCACAATGTCCCCTTCATGAACTACTTGGGCCTGGATCAGCTTCAAACAGTGATCTCTCTTTAGAACCATACACAGGAGTGTAAATGGAAATCCAGCCTCTTGGCTGCAATCAACATACTAGGTGTCTGCCAAGATTTTTTTTTTTTTTTTTTTTTTTTTTTTTTTTTTTTTTTTCCAATCTTTT
>NW_022900924.1:20743647-20858371 GCF_012274545.1 Fukomys damarensis
CCAAATTTTTTTTTTTTTTTTTTTTTTTTTTTTTTGCCTTGGTTCCTCAAATCTTCTCTTCAACAAAAGTCAGGGGGAAAAAAAGGATCCTACTGCAGACCGTCTCTCTTTCCTGTGATTAATTTTCTCTCTGCTTAATTTCCTATGCAAATCCCAAATACCTCAACTGTACTGCAGCCTGTGTGCCAATGGCTCAGGGATTCAAGTGATGCAAAGGGCTGCTTGGCACAGTGTGCCAGGTTTTAACCAGGCAAATAGACCTAAGCTCTTTCCAGGGTATTCATTTGATGAATTAGAAATACCTGGATCCTTTCCTACACCAACGTGTGCTTTATTTTTTTTAATCTCCCAAATCCAGGGATAAAATGCTTAAAATGAAAGAGCTCATGTGACCTGCGTTTGGCCAAGATGGGCTAACAAAAGTAAACTTCCCCCGGACGCATCTGAAGAGTGCACAAAGCATATAAATTGTTGGTTTCCAGAAACTGCAGTATCCTGATCTCTAAAACAGGCAAAGGAAATCAATTGGGTGGGTGCCCGGATTGATTAAGCTGCCTTATTTCCTGGGGAACATTCCAGGGCACAGCACAGGGACAAGGATCCCAGCAGAGCTTGGCTATTTCCAAGGTTGGGAAGCTAGTGACGGATTCTGAGGAGATCGGGGTGACTGGGGGGTACAGGGAAGAGGAAGGAGAGAAAGATTGGTTCACAGGAAGAGAGCAAGGAATTCAGCACCCCTGAGCCTGCACAGCTTCTATTGCTAAAAAAGACACATGTGACCCACCTAGGCATGCAGCCTGACCCTCCACACGATCCCCTTTCTCCTTGCATATAGAAATACAGCGCAGCTCAGCTGCTTGTGTAACAGAATTTGCTCCTCGCTTCAAAGGTCATTTGGGAAGTGAATGGATAACTTCTTGCTTCCTGACCTTGTTAAAATATACTTACCGACACCAGCAATTCACTTTTTATAATAGTATTCCCACAACTATCATTTCAGTGAGGCTATTAAGGAGTGGTACATCGCAAACAGCATAAAGGAAGGAAAAAGGAAATACAATTTAAACTTTAAACACTACAAAGAGATAAGCACTTAGTGATATAGGTTTTTGTTGTTGTTTGCCTTGGCTTTAGAAATAGTTATTGGCTTCAGGAATTGAATGTTTGGAGCCAATAGATTCCTCAGCATGTGGGCATAATGAGAAACATGGTATCAGTGACTGCCTGGGGCTGAGTATCTAATTATCAACACCAAGAAAAGCTGAAATGGAGGGGTGTGTGTGGCCATGCTGCCGTGGAAACAGCGAACAAGAGGCTAAGGAACTTGTGTCAAATGTAGGCTTTGGCTCCTGGTGGAGTGGTGGTTTCTGGGAACACTTGGTGAGAGGCCATCACGGTCCCTCCCATCTCTCCTGCTAGCTAGCTTGTAGAATACAAATAGCATTCCTGACACAAAAGGCAGAAAGATCCATGCTCTGTGATGAGTCCAGTCGAAATGGGAAATGTGTAGATGTTAACAAAGATGACAAAACCAGCACCTGGAGAAGTAATCACACTGTGCTCGCTCTGAGGTGCTGTGCTAAGCAGCATTTCTCATGAGCCTGTGCTCTTCGTTCTCCCAGCAATGTCAAGGATGACATTCGAGGGCGTTGCCATTTTGCAGGTGTGGGAATGAAGGCACTGGGGGGTTGACAGGAAGGACAGAGATGAGAGCCTGCTCAGCTGGTGGAAAATCACATTCTCGGCATCAACATTGTTCAGTATCCTGGGAAGCCTTACTGGCAGCAGAGTAGAGGCTGATTTCTGACTAAGAGTTTCCATAACTGGTGTTTCCTGAGAGGCTTGGTTTTGCTGCCTCTCCTCTCAGCTCTTTGCCTCTGACCTGGATTTGCAAAGTCAACACAGAAAACAGCACATGCCATCTTCCTTTGTGGAGGATTTAGCATCTTCCACTCCCTTGTAGAAGGTGTTGGAATTCCCCATCAGGGGCCCCTTGGCCCTGTGCCCCTGAGCAGCATCTCTCTGACTTTTCCAAGGAAGCTCAGTCCTCCTCGTGAAGCATTCTTGGGCCTGTCTGGTTTCTGAGGAATTTGGCGACACAGTGAGGAAATCTGAGCCTAAACTAGCTGAAACAAAAGTGGGTGATTGCTCACCCCATGAAACTGTGCTCTACACCAGTGAGCTGCCCTTGGGAACAGACTCCTCAGGATTCTGAGATGTTCACCTCACCCGAAAACACTCTTGATACTCTTCCTCCTCATCTCACACATCTCCCTTGTTTCTACAAATTGGTTGCATTCTGTTTGCTGCACACTTGCCCTAAGGCAAAGGAAATGTGACTGCAAGAAGCCCCTGCTCTGCAGTAGAAGGATCTTTCATTGGCAGGAGCCAGGCCTCATTCCTATCAGGTTTGGCTCTGAAATCCTAGGGAGAGACGCCCCGTAGTCCAGCTCAGGCTGTGAACCCATTCTCCCACCAAGCACTGGGCCTGGGAGTGCAGCTACATGACTAGCACTCCACTGCCAAACACAGAAAGAGAAGGATCCCACAAAGTTTCAAGATGAATAAAATAACACCCCAAAACAACTTTATCCGGGGAACCTGTGATATGTAACTTCACATAGGAAAGGGGAAAACAGGTTGAAGTTCACAGTAAGGTTGCTAGGCAGTTAACTTTCAAATAGAACATTATCTTGCATTGTACAGGTGGACCCTATGTAAACAAAGGATCTTCACAGGTACATAAAGAAGCCAGAAGAGTCAGACAGAGACATATGATGATGAATACCTGTTGGAGAAGTGTAAGGCTGATGGCTGTGGAGGAAGAGGCCATGAGCCAAGGAATGCTGGTGGCCTCTTAACCCTGTAACAGGTCACATAACATCTCTCTTGGAGGTTCTGGGAGGGAACATGTCCTGTGGACATCTGGAGTTCAGCCCAGTGAGACTTCTGACCGCCTCAAAGTTGTTGGAGGATACACTAGGGTTGGTGTAAGCCGCTACAATTGGGTAAATTTGTTACAGCAGCAATAGAAAATTGAGTCATCATTTATATTTTAGCAGGTGTTTATAGAGTGGTATGAGATAAGGCTATTTCACAGAGATTGAGTACAGACTAGTGTCTGCAGAGGAGAAGAAAAAATCAAAACATCTTTGTGTCCTGTAGTTTGAGCTGAGCCTCCCCAGTTGGGAGGATTGTGCTTGAGAAAGGGCCACAGGGCCTTCAATGTAGCTGTCAGGCTCAGAAGACATCAGTTGCATTAGATGCTCACGTGGATGGTGACCTCTAGCACATTCTCAGTTCAGGTTTGTTCATCACAAGGGAAGAGAGTGGCCTTGGAGAAGGAGGTGAGCTAAGCACCTGCTGTTTGCACCATGGGTCTGAGATGGCCACAGATTGGCTGAAGTTTTGGACTCATAGGACTTGAGGGACTAAGATTTTTCCAGGTAGTGTTATTCATCTTTCCCATCAATGGGAGGAAATACCTGACACCTGCAACACAAAGGAAGAGAGGTTTTACTGGGCTCACAGTTTGGGGCTTCATCAGTGGTGCCAGGGCAGAAACAGCATGGTGGCCAGGTCTGGGAGGGCGGAAACTGGCTGATAGGATGGCACCTGGAAACAGAGAGGGAAGGGGAGGGGGCTCCGCTTCCCAAAAGCCCGGCCCCAGGGACCCACGTCCTCCAACCAGGCCAGTTTGCTGCAGTGCACAAATCCACGGAGGAGCACAGTGTCACAGCACCCGTCACCTTTCAGAACCTCAGCTCTGAATGCTAAGACTTTGCCAAGATGATGCTTGATCTAAACCACAATCGAGGTCGTTGGTTAGATGGGTTGCGTACGTGGGCCACCTAAATTCTCTGAACCTCTGGCTATCAGGGATGTGAAAGTTGTAACACTGGACGTTTCTGCCTCACAAGATGGCACTGCAAACAAAGATATTAATTCTGTCAAGCTTCCCTCATTTACTAGAAAAGTGAAAACAAATGAAAGTAGTCTTTTCCTTTAACTATGAATCCCCACTTTCCATATATTAGTAACTGAACACAGGGAAACACCAAAGATATTTAAAATTGAACATTTTAACTGTACTTGGACTTGAATGCTGGCTAAGAACATTTTTAAAAATTGAAAGTCCATTTCTTGCCAAAAATATGAAATTACCAGTGCTTTATTCTCTATCTTTTCTCATACCTACACAAAATAGTTTCTAGATAATGTCAGTCGTGCTTTGGATGCTAAACAATGCATATTCTTAATAAAACTATAATTTTGACTGTAATTACTCACAATTTCTTTTCTAGTATCCCTTTTACAAACCAGCCACTTTCCGTCTTAATCAGCTTTCTCAAGGCTCAGACGGAACACCTGGCCCTTAGAATTTAAAGGAGGAAGGTGTGACTTGGCTCGGTTTCCGGGCTGTCAGTGCACGGTCAGCTGGCTCTAAAGCAGAAGCCTGGGGCTGGAAGGGTGCAGCAGGGCCAAGCTGCTTAGTCTGTGGAGAGAGAGGAGCAGGGGAACACAGAGGGGAGCAGCAGGCAAGATACCAGACGTAGCACTCAAGGCCAGGCCTCGGGACCCACCCAACACACCCAGGCCCTAGCTGTGCAGAGGGCCAGCTGTTTCTTGACCCAGGGAAGCTGACAGATTAGGTTTAACGGCTGCAGCTCCTCTCACCGGGCATGTTCTGTGTGTGCAAAGTGCACATATGTGGGCTGGTGCTCGGACCATTAGATCCCTTCCCACTGTGACTAGCAGGGCACACAGGAAATCACCAGGACCCCCATCCTTGCATCAGGAATGTTGAAGCCACCCTGGAAACTGATGGAGCTGGAGGGGAGGGCTGAATGGTGCCCTCCCCACAGCTTCCCCCACTCCTCTGTTACAATCATCACTCTGATGTCCTGGTTCTTCACTGCGAAGACTGAGCACCAAGATGTGCAATGGCTTTGAAATAACTCTCACCCTACACTAATTTCAATCTCTCTTTAAGAAAGTTGCTTTAACTGAACCAAAGAAACAAAATGTAGAAAGTTGCTTTTTTAGGATCCTTTAATTGGCAAGTGAAATCAAACAATTACGAAAGCTTTAATAGATCATTTCATCAGCCATGTTCTTTTAGCAGGGAAATTTTTGGTATAAACATCAATTACAAAATTTTAAGCAGTCGTGATGAAGCTGTGATTGAAAAATAAAACATGCTTGTGATCACAGTGGTTTGTTTTCATACATCTTTTCCAACTTTGACTTTTTTTTTTTTTTGGTTTGGTGACACTGTATTAATCAGAGATAGAGGCTTTCATTTTTGCTTCAAATGTCTTTCTCTCTTTAGCTTTGTCTTGGCTGAAAAGGCAATGATTTTCTCTGGAAGACCTGTCAAGAAATAGGATGCGTAGCTAAAAAAGAGAGACTGGTTTTTCTAGGATATCCTTCTGGCTTTTAAAGAGATGTGAGCTCTGGAGGCTTTGCAGACTTTGAGATCCTTCATCCCTCAGCTTTGAGAGCCCAGAATAGGAACTGGCCAGGGGCACTTTGCAGCTGAGATGACTTCTGGAATTCTCACCTGGCCTTTTATTCTGTCTGCTAGAACACTGCACTGTAGCCTGGACACCAGTTCATCACAGGTCCCTGCGCCATCTAGGAGTTTAACTGTGCAACTGACAGTCTGCTGGTGGACCATGACAGAAGGGTTATATTTTTTCCATTTTTACAAAAGCAGGCAGTTTTTGACACAGAATTCCATTTCAGTTACTGTAAGAAGTCACCAAATTGCTATCTACCCACTATAATTATGGTCGATGCTAAAACTTTTGCACATTTTTGGAGTTTTAGCAAGTCATTTCAGGAAGATATCAGGAGCATTATGTCCTTCAAGCAGGGTGAGATTTTTATGCATCGTTTTCCCAATTCTTTAAACCAGTGCCAAGCTGCCTCATCTGCAAACTCTTTTACTACAGTACAGTTAATAACGCTGTCTTTAGTGATGGCCCAATTAGTCGCATAATCCATTTCCTAATTTTATCAAAACACTGTAAGGAAGAGAAGATGACTCAGTGTGGGGCAGAGGATAGCATGTCCCTCCACTCCTTTATTTACAGGTACGGCTTTTTCTCTGTATCACTGGGATATTGCCCATTATTAATTAGAATCTGGTGCATGTCAAGAGCCGTAGAAGATTACAGAGTCCTGGGATTTAGTTTTTCCTAATTCTGTACACATAATAAATTTTTTGGAATGAACATTTATGGGAAAAAGGGTTTGCAAAATCAAAGATCTGTCCCAAAAATTCTTTAAATTTTGCCCAACTAAGTGCCACCTTTGGATATTTATGTCCCAAGGATTTTTCCATAACTGTCTCTCATCAAATGGTGTCCGTCCATCCTGATCTTCAGTCCCAAGGCCGGGTGGCGGCCCCAGAGGGGGAAGGACAAGGGCCGCTGGTGAAGTCAGAGATGATGATTAGTGAACCTTGTCAGAAGACCAAGAGGAAGAGTGTTCTTGCCGTCGGTAGGGGAGATGTCAAGGTCAAGTTTGAACCAAGCGTGGATGGTCACCGAGGAGGCAGCAATGACATCGAGGGTGTAAACCGGGACTACCAAGACCGCCTCGGTAACTCCATAGAGCGGGAAGGAAGCCGGGAGCGAGCCGTGCAGGAACGGTTCCAGCATGGCGCGTCCGCTGGCCCGGAGGAAAGGACCAACAAAAGCACAGCCCTGCAGGCTCCTGCGGGAGGCAGGGAAGGGAAGGTGCTCGGCAGTGGTGGCGCAGATGCCTTCACCAGCTTCCCCACTCAGGGGAAGTCGCCGGGACCCAACAACCCCAGTGACCTTGCAATGGCCTCGAGGGGCCTCACGGACCTGGAGATCGGCATGTACGCCCTGCTCTGCGTCTTCTGCCTGGCCATCCTGGTCTTCCTGATCAACTGCGTGGCGTTTTCCTGGAAGTATAGACGCAAGAGGTTCGCGGTGAGCGAGCAGGGCAACATCCCGCACTCCCACGACTGGGTCTGGCTGGGGAACGAGGTGGAGCTGCTGGAGAACCCGGTGGACGCGGCGCTGCCCTCCCAGGAGTGCACGACCGTGCTGGACCAGGGGCTGCAGTTCGAGGAGAGGAACTTCCTGCTGAACGGCGGCTCCCAGAAGACTTTCCACAGCCAGCTGCTCAGGCCTTCTGACTACGTCTACGAGACAGAGATGCAAAATGAGCCCGTGAGTTCTGCAGGCCCGAAGAGGAAGCGGGTGAAGTTCACGTCCTACACCACCATCCTCCCGGAGGACGGCGGCCCGTACACCAACTCCATCCTGTTCCACAGCGATGACAGCGTCACGCGGGGATGGAGAGACTTGCGAATGTAAAATCTGGGTCATGTTGAAGTTCTCTATATGCCTTCTGCTTTTCAAGGAGTTGGAGCAACAAGCTTGGTGAGCAATAGCAGATAATTTAGCAGAGCCTGTTTTGTCAGTGTCTGGGGAATCCACCTTGAAGCAAGTGGCAGTGGCCTGGAAAGTTAATGCAAACCGGTCGTGAGCCAGGATGCGCCCCTAACAGGGCTGGTGTGAACATGCGAGGTCAGCAGTGCTGCTCCCCACCTGGGACCAGCTCTTCACCCTGCTACATATTCAGCCTCAGAACCTCCTCACCAAGCTCATGGGAAAATAAAAAGGAAAACTGTTTGAAATTCCAGCTTGGTGGTTGATTTTTCTATTCTTTGGATTTCCTATCTCTTCTTTGAGGCACACTTGATTTACAGGGCAGTGTGATTCACTGGAATCAGCCTGACCCTTCCTACCGCCTTATTGATCTCCAGGATTCCTCCACTATTCACACCCATGTTTCCTGTTAGAAACGAAGCTAATCTTCACTTTCTCTTGCCTCATTTTCTCAGTTTTGTATCAGAGGGTTGAATGTTAACATGCAATGTGAAAGGGACAGATATCTATGTGAATCTGGCAAAGATCAGGGAAAGTCTGTGAACCACAAATAGTTTTTGTGTTAGCTGGAAATCTGTGAGAAAATACAAAGCATGTTCCTAAGGGGCCAACCCTCCACCAAAGCATTTATTTTTATACAAGCATCTTGTGAGAAAAATACTGCACTAAGTAGACTCAAATATAAAAATGTTGTATGTAGGAGAGGGGAGAAGATTGCATAAGAAACAAGTGCTGATTAAACTGTAATTTTATAGAAGAAAAATTGAGAAAATGTGGGTGAAATTCTGTTTTAACTTAGCGGTATGGAAATGTTTAGTCAGTGGCCAGAAAAACACTCACATTCATGATCCTTGCCAGGTCAGCTGAGGGAAAAGCAAGGGGAGGGTCAACACAGTCTCCAAAACAAATGGCTCCTTTGCACCCCAAGATGCAGTTGTCAGGAACACAGGGCTTGGAAAAAGAGATGCATCAAGGAGGAAACCATTCCAACGATAATTCTTTTTCTAGAAAGAAGCTACTGTTGAAACAATAGTATAAAATAGTGTTAAGAAAAGCAAAGTTCAGAATAAGAAATGGAGACAATATTTGAATTTACTAAACAGGTTGGCTAGAAAATGGAGATGGGGCCAGGGTGGCTCATGGTGAGCTCCTCCGAGCAGGTGCTCATCCAGGGATTAGGGCTGTAAGGGTGCTCAGAGTCCCCCACATTCTTGTGACTGGAGATGGCTGCTAGCTGAGCTGAGGAGCGTGGAGATGTTCGGGCGGCCCATGCTGTCCCCGTAGACCTTCCGGAGGATAACCTCACCGTCTGCACCCAGCCTGTGCAGGGCTCTTCTGATCAGCAGCCTGAGGGCCTCTCTGTGCCTCTTCTCCGCAGGACTGGATGGAGCCTGTGAGCTACTCGTGCCTCACAGGTGGGAGGGGGCGGCTGGACTCAAACACGGGTGTTCAGTGGGTCCTTCAGGTGTTGAAGTGGGGTTAACCACTGAGGCTGATGAAACCAGAAAATTCCTGTGCTCTGTCTAGAGAAAGAAGCACTTCTAGGAACAGAATCTGCAATGAGGGGGCTGACATCCAGGAGAGCTTGTCTTAATTGCTTTGTCTTCATTGGGACAAAATGCCTGACACCCACACCTTGGAGGAGGAGAGGTTTATTTTGGTTCCCAATTTCAGCCCACAGTCAGTTGCTTCAAGGCAGAAACAGCATGAAGGGGAGCTACTCAGTCCACGGTAGCCAGAAAGCAGAGAGCAGGGAGTGAGGGACAAGAATGCACACTGCCAGGTCATGGCCCCCTGACCACCTCCATCCAGGCCCTGCCTCCTCACTGCACAGTCAGCTACTGAATTATCACTGGAGGAATCCACCGGTGAGCATAGTGCCCATGGTCCAATAACCTTCCATACACAGGAGACTTTGGGGCCTTTTTGGATTTAAACCATAACAGTTCATTGCAGGGCCAAAGGAAGTCACTGCTGCATTTTTCTTTACCATCATTTATTTCTTTTAATTGGGTTATTTTTATTTCCTGGAGAAAGAGCACAAACCCACTTATGCCATGCCACCCGGTTAAGTTCACTTCGCCAGTTTTTGAACCAAAACACAGCTGAGCAAACTAGGCCTGTGATTGCAAAGGTCACTTTCTAGTTCTTTGCACTTGTGTCCTTGATATGGTGAGGGTTACGGCTTTTCACTGAGCCTCACTTGCAGGAGGGGACACATCTCTCACCTGCTCTGTAGTCCGAGGTCTGCATTAACCGGGACAGAGTAGTCATGAGCTGCAGGGGCCTTCAGATGGCTCAGACCGGAAATGCCCTTAGCTGTGAGGCTGGTGACTGAAGTGGGCTCTTCCTCACACTGTGTGCAGGCTGCTGCCAGCCCAGAGCTTTGCATGGCCTGGAAGCCTCTCAGCGTGGTGGGGAGGAATGTGCTCCTCTGCTCTGAAGATGGCTTCTGGAAGGGATCATCCATCAACAAGGTACCGTAGTTGCTGGAAGTCATAGAGGCCACTTTCTTTCTGCTATAATTCCGTTCGAAGGGAAATAAATGAGGAAAGAGCTGGGGGCTCATTTTCAAATAAACCTTTTTCAACAATATTTACTTTTACATTTTAGTTTAGTATATAGATGTGAACATTTAGTGGGAAGTGATGAGGCATTTTAGAGTCTGTTCTTAGATTCTGCATGGTTAATCAGATGAACAGGAAGTCACTACTTCCTTTCATCTACTCTAATTGTTTGTGTGGTCACTAGGCATCCTGGGTTATAGCCACTTTGATTTTCTAACTAATTGCTTCTAAACAAACAGGGACTCTGCCTGCAAAGCTACAATGAAGGGGAGGTGGGGCAGGACACAGACTGAATTCCAGAAGCTCACCATCCTGAATATTCCTGGGCATTGAAGATAGCTCATTAGTGATACAGGGTCTGGGACAAAGAAGGGCCTCTGCTGCACCCAGACGTTTGGAGATCACTAAATGAGGTCTTCTGCTCCTAGGTGTTCGAGCTCTATGGTAAAGAAAAGCAAACCTCTCTGCAATGGGCATTTAATTCATTTATTCATTTAGTCACCCCCCCCCAAGTTTCATGGTCTTGCCCAAGAACCTGGGGTAATAACAGCAGACTTTTTCTCAATTCTGCAAAGGCACTTCTAAAATACTAATCATCATTCCTTTTAGATGCCCAAGTACAAGTGAGAACTTTTTCAGATATCCCAATGTGATATAAGAAAAAGCAGTCAAATATTTCTTGTTCTGCAATCCAGGGAGCAAACTGTCATGTCTCAGCACAGCGGTATATAAGGGTATGGTTCTCTTTCTCTTGCTTTTTGTCTTAATATCTCTACCCCTCGCTTCATTAGCTCAGTGGTTCTGCCACCTTCCTCAAAAGTGGAAGGAACTGAGTTCAATCCCCGGAACCAAAATAAGAGCTGAGGGTAGCCCTTGCTAAAATGCTATGGTGACCTGAAACTCTATAATAATGACCTGTGTCAATTGCTTATAGTAGGCTTACACACACACACACACACACACACACACACACACACATAATTTTTTTTTTTTTGTAGGGGTGGGTGTTGCTTACATAGGACAAGAGTGATGAGATACCAAAAGCTCAGCATACACAGCTCTGGAGACATAAGAAAAACTCAAGACCACTGAGAATCCTTCTTGAATCACTGAGGAGGGCTGCAAGCTATTTGAGATGGGAGGATACATTATTTATTAATTCCTACACAGACTATAGGAGACATTGACAGAACTCTTAGCAGCCCTTTGTCTTTGGCATGAGAAGGGAGAAGACTGTTAATCTGGAGTTTGAACGGCTTGCTGAGTCCCAGTGACCACTGTCTGTCAAGCCTGCCCCTCCTCCCAGCCCCAAGGGTACCTTTTATAGTGAACATAAAAAACTGCCTTTGTCAAACTCCTGTGTGAAGCAACATACTTTCTTCAGTCTAAGAAGCTGGAAGGAAATGAGTCAAAGAACACTGCCAGGTTTGCTAATCCACTCTCTCCACCTGCATTATTTTCTAGGAGTTCAGATAGCCTTTTCCCACCTATAATTTCATCCTGCTCTTTTCCCCGTTGGATGAAGTATGGAATGCATACTTGGTTTCCAAAAGGACAGGGAAAGTGGGAATTTTGAAAATAGCACGCAGAAAGCCAGTTTTTCCAGCACCATTTATTAAAGAGGCTATCCTTTTTCCGGTGAACATGTTTGGGCCTTTGTCGAAGATAAGATGGCTGAGTGTGTTTGGAGTTGTTTCTGCCTCTTCTAGTCCGTTCCACTGATCCTCATGTCTGCTTTTTGGCCAGTACCATGCTGTTCTTATCACAGTGGCTTTGTAGCATGCTTTCAAGTCAGAGATTGTGATGCCCACTGACTTGTCTTTGTTGACCAGAATTGTTTTTGCTATTCTAGGCTTCCTCTGGTTCTAAATGAATTTTAGGGACATTTTCTCCAGTTCTGTGAGGTATGCTAATAGTAATTTGATTGGGATGGCATAAATCTGTATAACAATTTTGGGAGTATGGCCATTTTCACTACATACGGTTATTCCTACCCAAGAGCAGGGGATATCTTTCCATCTTCTGATATCTTCTTCAATCTCCTTACTAAAAGTTCAGTAATTTTCTAGGTATAGGTTCTTTATGTCCTTTGTTAGATTGATTCCTAAGCATTTCATTTTTTTTTTTCAGTGCTACTGTGAAAGATGTTGTTTCCCTAATCTCTTTTTCAATGATTTTGTTGTTTGTCTCCAGGAATGCTATTGATTTTTGAGGGTTGACTTTGTATCCAGCTACACTACTAAATATGGTTATTAAATCCAGAAGTTTTTGGTAGAGTTTTGGGGTCTTCTATTCAAGAATCAGGACATCTGCAAATAATGATAATTTAAATTCTTCCTTTCCTATCTTTGTTCCTTTTATTTCTATTTCTTCTCTACGTGCTCTGGCTAACATTTCCAGAACTATGTTGAAGGAGTGGTGATAGTGGACATCCTTGTCTTATTCCTCATTTTAGTGTGAAAGCTCTCAATTTTGACCATTTAGTATTGTATTGGTTGTTGGTTTGTCATAGATGGCTCTTATCAGATTGAGATGAAGACCATCTATTTCTCTTTTCTGTAGGGTTTCTATCATGAATAGGTGTTGCACTTTGTCAAATGTTTTCTCTATGTCTATTGAGATGATCAAGTGATTTTTGTCTTTGGCTCTGTTGACATGATGTATTGCATTTATTGGTGTGCATATATTGACCATCCCTGCATCCCTGGGATGAATCCCACTTGGGTACATGCCAAAGACTAGACCCATATTTCTCACCATGCATTAAACTAAATTCAAAATGGATAAAAGAGCTAAAATTAAAGCAGAAACACTAAATCTCCTGGAAGAGAGAAGGGGTAGAATGCTTGAAGACACAGGTGTAGGCAAAAACTTCATGAACAAAACCCAATCTGCATGGAAAGTAGTGCAAAGAATCAACAAATGGGATCACATCTTATTCAAAAGTTTTTGTACTGCAAAAGAAACCACCAAAAGAGAGACGAGACAACCCAAGAGTGTACTGCACTGTGATCGAACCCAAGCCAACCTGGACTCAAATGTGCAATTTTTCTCCCTCAGCTTCCTCAAATTCTGGAATTACAGGCATGTGTGTGACCCAAATACATGATATTCTTCTTTCTTTGTGTCTCCCTGTCTCTTTTTCTCTCTCTTCCTTTTCCTAGTATGGGAAAACAGGAAATTAATCATCTTAAGAGTTAGATCTTGGTGGGTACACTCTAGGAAGCTGTAGGTCAACACAGTGGTATCATTTGTGAAGAAAGAGGCTCATCTCTCCCCAAGCCCATCAGGCTGTGCCTTGGGAGCTCCAGCAGGAGGGGCTTTTCAGGTTACCCCTTGCAGGCAGGGCTTTCTGGGGGTTCACTGCTCCTTTGGGCTGGGTACTGCACAATCCCCACCAGGCAGGGCTGGAGGGCAAAGGCTTGTGAACAGTTATTTAGTCAGTGGACTATCAGAAGACATCCTTTTGGCTTCTCCTAAGCACCCTTATCCCAGCCCCCTGAGCTGGAAGTTCTGTGGATGAAACAGTCCTGTTGGCTTGTTGGCAGTGCTAATGAGTGGGCATTTCCTCTACTGTTTATTAATCCAACTTAATCACAGTGAGAAACATCTGTTGTTGATAACAGTTCTGCAGGCATAGCCATGATTGATTAGCTTCTATTAATTCCATTCCAGAAAGCATGAAGTCTGGCTTCCCCCAGGAAGACAAAAGCTGCATGACAATATTGCTCTCATACCAACAATAAGAAAATAAATTGGCTAATCAACACAATCACAACATTTTTTAAAGCTAAGATCGCAGTGGGAACAGGTGAACTGAATTTTCATGATAAAATTCATTTAAAAGAAGGGAGACACAGCCTTTGGTAGAACAAAGCAGGTGAAAGAGAGGGGTATTAAATTAAATAAGAAACAACATTTAACAAATTCTTAAGAGAAAAAACTGAAGCACCATGACAGTTTAGAATACCTCTAAGGGTTGCAAATGGGGACAGAAGATGCCTGCTCTCCAGCTCTTCCCAGGTGGCCAGTGGGGTTTGTGAGAAGCAGCAGGTGACTTGAATCCACTCAGAGACAGACACAGGCCAATGATTAGCTGTTGTGTCTTAAATTAAAACAGTAAATATCAGGGGGAAGAACACATCATATTTCCTATCCTCCACTTGAAAAAGGCTGGTGAATAGTAGCTTGGGGAACCAAGTTTTAAAAACTGTCTTTCATAATTTTGTATGGGTAGCAAATAAAATTCACTTACTATTCACCTCAACATTCTGCCCCAAACAAAGGAGATTATTTCTGTTACTGTGGTAGGGCCAAAATCTTGTTTTCTCCCATGAAAAGAGGAAGGTTTGGTATGAGCTTACTGTCAGGAGAGGCCCAGAAATGGTAATCAATTCCTGCCTGGACTCAGGTGTGTAAGACCTGTTCACTGTGTGGACCAGAGCAGCAGAAGGTGAGATTTATGCACCATGTGACACACCATGCTCCCGGCAAGAAGCAGAGCATCTGACACAGAGGGAGGGGTTGGTGTGGCAGAGAGCCCATGTGGCAGGTGGGGAGGCTGCTGAAAGCCCAGGTGAGGCCCTGGCAGAGGACTTGTTCCTCCAGGTCTCACCTGGGCAGGAGGAGCCCCCCACCCCAGGTGGATGGTATGGAAGCTGGGGTGCTCAGAAGGTCACTGCTGCTGACAGTAAGCCCAGCATAGTTCTGCTGGATCCACTGAACCCAGCCCTGACAATGTGCTGAAGTGGCTGCCTACTTCTCAGGCATGAACATCCACCATCTCATTTTCCACTATTATTCTGTGTACAATGCCTGATGTTCAGCTGAAAATTATGAGATCCATAAAGCATCAAAAGGAAACCATAATCAAATTATGCTGAGCAAAACAAGCAAGATGAAGAAAAAATATAGTATGATTGCACTTACACGTGGAATCTGAAACAGTCAAATCCACAGAAGCAGAAAGGAGGGTGGCGGTTCTGTGGGTGGAGACAAAGAGGTGTTTAGGGGTGTGAATTTTCAGGCCCTAACCCTAACCCTGGAAGCTGATGCTTTCTGGAGATGTACTCGATGGCAATGTGACCAGTTCAAAATGCTGTATAGTTCTGAATATTCTAAATTTGCTGAAGACAGATATTTAATTTAATTTTCTTACACACACATATGTGCATTAATAGTGACTCTATGAAGTTATATGTCCATTTTCTTACTGTAATATTTCACGACATACCTATCCATCAGATCACTAAATCTACACCACATATGTGTTCATACATATGTACTGTGTATAGCATATGATGTATTTTATGATCAGTGATAGCTCAGCAGAATTGTGTTTTTAAAAGAGATAAAACAGTCAACAAGGTTTCCCAGAGTGGAATTAATAACCTTGATTTATAGAATAAAGCATCTATCAGAGAGGACTAGCAGTGTTACAGAATGGATGGCAAAATTTCAGCCTAAAGAATCTGTGAAGTCACCACATAATGCTAGAAGTGAAAAATATGGGAGCAGGGTAGGAGAAAGTCTGGAAGAGGATGATAGGTAGCAGGAAAAAAAAAACATTACACTAAAAAATGAGTGATAAAATTTTCGCAGTTTGAAACAAAACTGAAACACAGGAAGAAAAATGTAAGAAGCTTGATAAAAATTAAAAAACTGTGTGATGGTACCAATTGTGTTAAATATACTGTAGATAACAGAAATCCTGGTGGGGGATCAGGAGAGAGCAGACCAAAAAAATGATTGGAGATAATGGCTGGTAATTTACTAAAATTAAAAAATGACAATAATTCATGGTTGAAAGAACTTCAGAGAATCCCAAGAATAATTCATGTGCACAAATAAGCTTATACCACAGTACCTTATATTCAAATTATTGAAAGCAAAGATAAAGAGAATATATAAAAGACAATTATAAAACATAGAAGTGTCACATATAGAAGGAAAGAAGGAAGTCAAGGGTCTCATCAGGAGACATGCAAGCCCTGAGAAAATTTGTGAACAGGGGAAAAAAAACTATCAACCCTACAGTTTATACCTATTGAAATTATCCTTCAAAACAGCTGAGGACTGGGGATTTAGCTCTGTGATTCCACCACCTGTCTCGCAAGTAGAAGGACCTGAGTTCAATCCCAAGAACCAAAATAAAAGCTGAGAGCAGCCCTTACTAAAACACTACGGTGACCTGAAACTCTATAATAATGACCTGTGTCAAATTGCTTATAGTAGGCTTACTCTTAAAAGCCAAAAGAAAAGCAAACACAAATCCTTATTGACAGTGAACACAGATGTGCAGCAAAGAAACAAAACATGGATGTAACTAACAGTGGAAATGACTCTGCTCAATCATTTGCCCGCTGCTGAAGTGTTTCACATGGTTGAGTCAGCCCACGTGCCTGTTGGAAACTTCACTGAGATGACAAATCAGACAAATTAGAAATTAAAGTGGTGCTTACAGACTGACGAACTCCATAAACCTGCTCCCCCATAACAACATGCGCAATTCTTCCAAAAATGTCCAAATCTACTATTTCAGAAACTCTGGACATTAATAAAATGTTTCTCACAATCTGAAATGGTTTATTCAAGAAATAATTTCTGAACCTTAAGAAAAGAAACAAAGGCTTATAGCATTTTGACTTTGGGGCCTACTCCTCAGAAAGCTCCTCCCCAGAGCTGTGTCACAGTTTGACCTGCTCCCTGGCCAGGGAAGCCCCAGGATCAGGGTGTAGGATGGACTGATGGAAGCTCTGCCACAGGGAAGCTGGTGCCCAAGAGGTGTGTGCAAAATGGCCAGCTGCAAATGCAGGGTTGCAATGGCCTGACGAACCATTGTATGGGGCTGGAATTCAAAAAACAGCCAGAAAAAGAAAGTGTGCATCCCTAAGTTTAAAAGTTTTGCACCATTTGAAAATAAATAAGCACCAAACTGGGAGAAAATATTTATCAATATGTATCCTATGAAGTAATTACATTCTCATTAAAATAACTCACACCCTCACAATAAGACACACCCATAAAAAATCCAACCAAAGTTTCATCAAATGTTATTTGAATGACTAAAAGGTACACAAGACTGATAGACACCATTAGTCATTAAGGAAATGTAAATAGAAAAACACAAACTAGGACTTCACATCTATTGAAGTGGGTATTATACATAAAATTGAGCACTTCTATAGCATGATTCTCTCTAAACTTAAACTCTATGGAATTTCAACAGCTATTCATATACTGCAAGTGTGAGTGAGCATGGCAAGAATGGAATCATCTGTTTTTAATCATTTTCCTTTCTCTGAGACACAATACCCGATACCCACAAATTAAAGGAGGGGAAGCTTATTTTGGCTCACAGCTCAGAAGTTTCAGCCCATGAGTTTATTTTGATCATGGCTGGTTAGAGTTCTATATGCCTCAATTATCTGTAAGTCAAATTCTTTTTCTATGAATGGGAATTTTTCTGCCATTACTTCTGTGAACATGTTTTTTATGTCTTTAGTGCTGACTCGCGCTTTTTCATTGACTTCAATCAATCTTATGTCGTTCTCCTTTGCATAATCTTATGGCTATAAGATTGAATTTTCCACACAGTTGCAATCTCCATTTTGGGGAGAACTTCCCAGATGGGAGGCCCACAGGCAGGCTTGTGAGCTGGACAGTCCTTTCATAAATTCCTTTATGAAGTCCTCTGCTTATGTTTCGTTTCACCTACAAGTCTCTTATTTCAGATTGATTTTGGCATTGGGATGTGTGTCCCTCCCTTTCTTCCAGTTATCCATGTATGGTGATTCCAGAGTTTCAACACAAAAACAGAATAAAAAACTGTTAGAGAAAAGAAACAAATCACCTATAAAGGAAAGTCCATCCAAATCATAGCAGACATCTCAAAATAAACTCAAGGAGAGCTTGGAGTGAAGTATTTTGAATTCTGGAAAAAAATATACAACCTCCAATGCAGATTGCAGTACTATACAAAAGTATCTTTCAGAATCAATGGAGAAATAAGATTCTTCCATGCCAAAGAATAACTAAATGAATTTATGAACACCAAACCAGCTCTACAAACTGTTCTGAAAGATACTTTAGAAGCAAATAACAAATACCACAATTCCAAGAACAGCAATACAAAGAAGCTACCAGGCAATGCAAACAATTAAACAGAGGGGAAAGATGGGGAGCCAACAACAGGAAAATAATATGGCAAGGATAAGCCAATACATATCAATTATAACCATCAATGTAGTTGGTCTGAATTCACCAATCAAAAGAAATGGACTGGCAGAATGGATCACAAAATTAAGATTCAGCCATTTACTGCATACACGAAATTCATTTAAATAAAAAAGAAACTTGCAGACTGAAAATCAAAGGATGGAAAACAGTTCTTCAGGAGACAGGAACCTGGAAAAAGGCAGGGATAGCTATTCTATTTGCAGACAAAGTGAACTTCAAGCCAAAGTTGATCAGGAGTGATAAAGGTCACTACATACTTGTTAAGGAAACACTCCTGGAAGAAGATAACAGTCTTAAACATATATGCACCAAATACAAGCACACCCATTTATATAAAACAAATATTAACACACATGAAAAATGAAAAATTAAATTCACTGCTGAAATCTATAAGAAATTTAGAGAAGATCTAATGCCACTACTCCTCAAATCTTTAATGAAATCGAAAGGGAAGCAATACTCCCAAAGTCATTCCTAGAAACAAGTACTACCCTGATATGAAAACCAGAGAAGTATCTAACCAAAAAACAGAAATACATGACAATATCTCTAATGAACATAGATACAAAAATCCTCAGTAAAATATTAGCAAATAGAATTCAGCAAATCATCAAAAAGGTTATATACTACAACCAAGTAGGATTCATCTCAGGGATGCAAGGATGGCTCAACACATGGTGATTAATAAATGTAATACACTATATTAACATAGCAAAGGACTAAAGTCATGGATCATCTCAACAGATGCTAAAAACATTTGACAAAGTGCAGCACCCACTCATGATAAAAAAAGACATAAAATTGGAATAGGTGATCTTTATCTCAAAAGCTATCTATGAAAAACCAACAGCCAACATCATACTAAATGATCAAAAACTGAAAACTTTCACTTTAAATTCAGGAACAAGACAAAGATGCCCACTCTCACTATTCTTATTCAAGCTAGCTCAGAAAACATTAGCTGAAGAAATTAGAGAAGAGAAATAAATAAAGATAGGAAAGGCAGAAGTTAAACTATCATCATTTGTAGATGACATGATGCTCTACATAGAAGACCCCAAGACCTTCACTGAAAGACTTCTAGGTATAATAACTAAATTTGGTGTACACTGATAGCTGGATAAAAAGTAAACACATAAAAATCAATACCATTCCTGTACACATATAACAAATTTACTGAGAGAGAAATTAGGAAGACTACCATTTCTTCTAGCATCAAGAAAAATGAAATGTTTAGGAATGTAATAAAAGAAGCAAAAGATCTTCACATTGAAAACCATAATACTCCAAAAAAGGAGATTGAAGAACATATCAGAAAAATTGAAAGACAACCCTTGCTCCTGGGTAGGAAGCACCAACATTGTAAAAATGGCTATACTCCCACAATTGTTATGCAGATTTAATGCAATCCCAATCAAAATACCATTAGCGAACTTCACAGAACTAGAAAAACATTCCTAAATTTGATTTGGAAGCAGAAGAGACCTAAAATAGCAAAACAGCTCTGGGCAACAAAGGCAAGGCAGGGGGCATCACAATCCCTGACTTGAAATTATACTACAGAGCTACTGTAATAACAGCGTCATGGTTTTGGAAAAACAAAAACAAAAAAACAACAACCAGATCTGATTATGAATGGAGACTAGAAGATGCAAAAACAGCTCCAAACACACTCAGCCACCTTATCTTCGACAAAGGGGCTAAACAACTTCACAGGAAGAAAGACAGCCTCATAAATAAATGGTGCTGGAAAACTGATTTTACACATGCCAAAGGCTAAAAACTAGACCCCTGCCTCTCACCATGCACTAAACTAAAATAAAAATGTATCAAAGATCTAAATATTAAAACAGAAACATGAAATCTACTGGAAGAAAGAATGGATGGAACTCTCAAAGACATAGCTGTAGGCAAAGTCTTTATGAAGTCTTATGAACAAAACCCTGGTTGCACAAGAAATATTACAAAGAATCAACAACCGGGATCTCATCTTTTTAAAAGCTTTTGCACAGTGAAAGAAACCACCAACAGAATAGACAACCAACAGAGAGAGAAAACATCTTTGCCAGCTGTTCCTTGGACAAAAGACTGATATCCAGAATACATGAAAAACTCAAAAACATCAGACCCCTCAAATTTAAAGACCCAATCCCAAAATGAACCCTCAGAAGCCTGCTTGGATAGCTGTGGCTAATTATCTTTGGATTCTCAGTCCTGCCGGTAAGACCAAGCTGACAGGTTTTTGGTCATTATGACTTAATGGGACATTTTTGTATATGGTTGCCTAGAAACCACCTTTTCAAGCCATACCCTCCAACACACACACACAGAGCTTTCTCTTAGGGGAAGGTTCTAACTTCTAAATCTGGGCCAAAGATCCCTGTGGCTAATAAGGTGAGAAAGGTAACGAATCCACAGGGAGAAATCCATACTGAACCAGAGGTTCTCCTAGCAGCAGGAGGAGGAGGTGGGATGTACTGCCCAGACTGAGAGGTGGATGCAGTCCTAGCTGCCTGTGGATCTGGTCCCCAGGTGTCTCTCACACCTGGTTTGTGATTGCCAATGGTGCAGAAGGAGAAGTCACAAATCCAACAGCAGATTTGTGATGTGAGCTCTCTGTGAGCTTGTATTCCTGTCCAGGGAAGAAGACAAGGACCTGAGTAAATGACTAGGCAGGGCAGATGCTAAAACACTCAGCAGAAGAATGGACAATAAGAAGTACAATGACCTATAGAATAGAAATGGAAATAGAAGCAGAACTGAGGTTTCAAAAAAGGGGAAGAACAAAGCCTTCAGGCACAAGAGGAGTTTTCTCTACTCCTCACCTCCTCTGCAAACTTTAATTCCATAGATCTATTTTGTCTTCAAGGCAAGCAAAAGATGACACCTTTGAAATCAACTGTGAATGTCGTGGTCTGGTCAGAGCAGAGCTTTCACTGGGAGCTGCCTTATTTTCCATTAATTCTGTGTAGATGATATCAACCATAAACTGTGATTTCTTCCTCTTGCAGGAAAAACAGAGGCAATGGGAGTGCCGTATATGGCTGACACTGAAACCCCTTGTCTAGAACATGGTGTTTCCTGGGACATGTTCTCTTGGTTTCAAGCCACGATTAAACTTGACATCCAATTATAGTTACTATTGGTTACGAACACAATTTTGCCATAATTAACTGCCAAATTGCCACTAACAAATGCAGTTAAGTAACAAATTTCATATCATAATGCATAACCACAGCCTCTGAAGGACGATAAGCATTTTTTAAAATAAGTTTTCATGTTTTAATAGTAACTCACACTCTCGTGGGGAAGGGCATAGCACTTTCTGTGAAATGGAATATTTTGGGCTGGGAAGTAGCAGTAGATCAAAGACATCCTTCTGGGCTTACAAAATTATGGCTGTTTTACAAAATTTCAAATGTTAGGTAAGTTTTAATTACTCGTTTTTGGAGATTTTGCCTTTGTCTGCTTGATTGTTTGGTTTATTTTCTTTTGTTTTTGGAGAGAGCTTTGACCAGGAGTTGGGATATATAGAATTTGTGTGTGTGGTCAGGACCTAGTGGCTGGGTGGATTCCAGGAAGGTCTGAAGCAGGACGAGACTGAACAGAGCAGGGTCAGAGCTGTGCCAGCAGTCAGAGTCTCCAGAAGTACAGCCCTACCCCACCTTCCCACCCAAAGCTAGGAGAGTCCCCTTTCCCACAGCCCCTTCAGCCTCTAGCTTTGCCTGTGATAACACATTCTCACTGGGGCCATTTTTGATGCTCGAATTGTTTATGCTGAGCAGCGTTTCATGGATCTGTTGTTAACTGTGCATCTTTTTCTGAGTGATGTGGATCCAGATCTTTAGCCTGTTTTTAAAGTAGATTGTTGGGAGCTGTTGTTCTATTGAATTCAGTTCCTTATCCGTGTGTCTGTGAACCCCTTGTCACAGCTGTGGCTTCAAGTATTTCCTATCTTTCTCTCACTGTCCTTTCTCTCTGCTGTTTCCCATGCAATCCCACTGGTCAATTACTAATTTTTGTTGATGGTGATTTGGGTTCAGAGTGAAAAACATTTTGCTCAGACCAATGTTCTATGTGTTTCCCCTATGTTTTATTGCTTCCTCCCTTTCTTCTCCCACACATCTCTCTTTCTTTCTTCTTAAGTGGTACTTTTTATGGTACTTTTAGTACCATCTTTAGTGGTACTAGAGATTGAATCTAAAGCCTTCTCACTTTGCTAAGTCACAAACCTTTTTTGGAAAAAAAAAAAAGCTTTTCTCAGGGTATTGCTTATTTTCCCAGGCTGGGCTTGAACTTGAGATCCCACTGCCTCCTCTGCTTCCCAGGATGTTGGGAGTACAGGAGTGTGCTAACATATCCATCCACCCAATGTTTTCTTCTGGCACCTTCACGTTCTTATATTTTTGGTGTTAATGTGTTTTGAATTAATATTTTTAACAGGTGAGAAACTGGGGTCCAGTTTTTTACTTCTGGATAAGAATATTTAGCTTTCCAGGCATTCTGACTGAGGTGACTGCTCTTTTCCCATTCTGTTCTCTCAGCTCTTTTGTCAAAAATTAATTGGCCACAAATGTGTGGGCTCTTCTGTGCGCTGTTCATTCCATTGCTCTGTAGGCCTGCTTTTATTTCAATACCACACTGTTTGGGTTATGATATATTTTGAAACTTGGTGGTGCAGAGCATCCAACTTTGGTCTTTTTGCTTGAGGTGCTGTGGCTATTCAGAGCCTTTTGTAGGTTGAACTTCAGGTTTGTCCTTTCTAGTTGCATGAAGAACGACACTGAAATATTGATGGTGATGGCTGTGAATCTCACTGCCTATCTTTGGATGAACAGATAAAGAAAACACGATACATGCTTACACAAGGAAGCACCAGTTAGCAATCAAAAGCAGGAGAGATCGGCATTTGTAACAATATGTGTGAATCTGGAATATAAGGATGTTTTTTAAATGAAATAAGCCAGGATAGAAACCTTGCTCCTAAATACAACCTTAAAATGTTGCTATCATACTAAGAAGTATAGCTGCTGTCACCAAAGCCCCAGAGAGCAGGGTGAGAAGGAAAGAGCTGGGTCAGCAGTACCACGTTCAAGTAGCCAGGAATACGAAGTTCTGCTCTTCTATTTACAGCAGGGTGAGGGCAGTTAATGATGCCTCACATATCTCATAATGGAAGAGAGAATTTAGAACACACTCACCATAAAAAGTGATACAAATGTAAGATGATGGATATATTAACTACCCACATCGACCGATATCTGAGATAAACATCACAGTATACTTCTTATATAGGTATAAATGATAAATGTCAATCACAATGACACAATTAAATGATTAATCAGCAGTGAATTTGAAAAAGAATCCTCGATTTGAGATGGGGGAAGAATGAGAATGCATCAAAGGACCCTAGGTAACATAAATAAGGGATAAAGAGACAGAAATAGGAGGAAGATGCAGGATAAGAAGTGACAGGCAATGTTTCTCGGGAGTGTGGGAAGTCCAGTAGGTGAAATACTGTGCAGAATCATGTCCTTCCTAAGTAGGTTATGCGCCGAGCCTGTTCTTAGCACAGACGTGGGGTGTGGGGAGAGACAAGGCTGCCCACACTCCCCGGCACCCGTGTCCAGGAGAGACAGTTAAAGAGACACCAGCGTGGGACCCGCTTTTCCAGCTCCAGTTCCAGAATCATGCCAAAGTGAAGTTCTGAGGACTAATGGAGTTTCTGGTTTCTACAGCAACCTCTTGTGATTCCTGAGTAGGAAGAACGCTTCATCCTCTCCTTACCTCTGGGATTTCCCAGGCTAAGTCAATGGTCCTTTGGAGACAGCAATAAAGGCAGCAAAAACAATGATTCTCAGACAGGCAGATGGGCAGGCTTTCCTCACTGTTCATCCTGAAATTCCCTGAAAAGAATGAAACTGAGAATTTGCATCTGAACAAAACTGTCCTGCCTAACTCCAGGGGCTCTATCTTTCACAGCACCCAACTCTGCCAAGCCAAGAGCACCATCTTTCTTTTTTTCCAGCAAATAACAGCTATGAGTGGGATTTGTAGCCAAGATTGTAGAGGGATTTAGAAGAAGTTCAGCAGATACAGTATTATTAAAAGCTAGCTAATGTATGAGCAATTCGACTGGATGTCATGGGCCAAGAGACTCGTTGTTATTATCAACCAATATAGTTGAGACGACTTAATCTAAAAACTATTTTCTATATTGGAGCTTTGAGGCCAAAGCTGATGAGTTAAAGCTTTCTTTAAAAAAATAAAGTTTTCTTCTGAGAAAAATCCTCCACATTCAGGATTTTTTTCTCCTTGGGGAACTGAGGAAAATTTCCTACTCGCCCCCTTTGGACTCCCATGGCAGTTTACTCTGTGGCTTTGTCTGAAGAGTGCAGATATTTGTAAAGTAAGCACCAAGCTGTTCATGAAGCTCTTACTAATCAAGAAATTTTGGGAGAGGCTCAGAAGGAACAGACAAGGGTTTTTAGAGCACAGGGAATCCTGTCTCAACAGCCTTTGCCCGGTATGTGTTCTTTGAGGAAGATTGTTTTCTAGGGTGTGCAGGAATGAGGGATTTTCAGACAGCTTTAGCACTTTTGGTGGTCTGATTGATTCACTCTTCTTCAGTGCATAGCTGGGAGCCATCAAGGCTGGAAGGGATCATAAGCATTTTCCCAGCTCTGCTGTTGGAATATCAGTCCTTGACTTCAGGGCGCAAGTCTCACATAAACAGTCATGTTGATTCTATCCTGCTACCCGCTGTTGGTAAGGAGAGGGGAGTTGTTCTGAAATGAGCACTCACACTTGAAATGAGCCTTATCGACTGCCTCAGTGGAGTGGGGCTGTTAGCTACTCTTGGAAATTGAAATATATATTTGCCTCTTTTTCCATCTGCTACCTATCTCTCTGATCCATTTTCCATCTGCACATTAATCCTACAGTAACAATTTAGAGATTTGGAGACAATACAGCATTGGGATTCGGGCCATCTCCCTCAAACCCACCTTGCAATAGCATATTTCATCATCTGCGTAGTGCATCTCTATGGAAAATGCTATCAAACTACTGTGAAAATATAATGAATAAATAGCTTTACAGTGGCTAGTTTTCCTACCCAACAAGGAAATGTCTTATTTATGAAGTTTCTGAGTTAGTATTAGAGCAATAATAATGATGTCACCAACAGCCCTAACAGCACAGGAGGTGTTATTGAAAAATACAGTGAATGTTTACATTTTTAAAAAAGTGTTACAGCAAAAGACACATTGCCATGAATCTCCCTCAAAATATAGCCCCACACTGTGAGCACGCTTATCCCATCATTTCTGCCACTTTCTGCAGCAGCTCTGGAGGCTCCTTTCCTGAGTGCCACCAGTTTGCTGCTGTAGCCAGCAGTTATGCTTTTGTGGCTGCCTCAGTGTCCTGAATGGATGCAAAGGGTTTACATTTCACGGTCACTTTGATTTTGGCCTGCGCCAGCAGTCTCAAGGTCCTACATACAGTAAATAAGGCGGCTGAGGACAGAGTAATGTTTTCTATGAGGCTGACTTTCTGTTGAGTGGCACGTAGCAGCAGAGTGCACCATGTTTTTTATCATACTTCATAAGGACAATCACAGAAGAAAGCTTCCAGGATGGATTCAGAAACAGGCAAAAAGAATGCCATAAAGATGTTTAAAGTGGGGGAGGTTTTTGTTTTTTTTAAGAGATTGCATGCAATGTTTTTTAATTATATTTTTAATGTATACATTCCCCCATATATTTTGATCACCACATTCAGTGTTAATATTGACAAGTACTACCTCATGTTGCGAATAACCCTAAAAAAAACACCACACCTAGTTCTCACACTCAACGCCAATGGCATGTTTATTAGGCCCCGTGTTGGAAGCAATAGGAATCACTCTGTCTACATCAATGACTCTCAGGTGAGGTTAACCGAGCCTTCAGAGGACCCTTGAAAATCCTGTATCTAGAGCCAGGTGTGGTTGGCACAACTGGGGAGATGATTCGGGACCTAACGGGGAGCCTCTGCAGATGCTGCTGAGTGTGCCGTGGTGCCTGGTCCCCCTTTTCCCAGGACCCAAGATTAAGACGCACAGACCAGCACCATCTCTCTTCATCTTCTCAACCAACCCCAAAGGTAAGTAATGTTATTGTAGCACAGACTGGCTTTGATTTTAGAAAACTCCCAGCAGTGTGGAATGAGGGAGCAGTGACCCTGATGGAGTGCACATGTATGTTCTGCATCTATACTGCTGATGACCATTAGCCTGATTATTTGCATAGTCATAAAAGAGTGTCCCTTGAACTCTTTCATCTGTGATCTCACCTGCCTAACGAGGTCAACGTTAGAGTTAACACATGGGAAACGATGGAGTAGGTGATTCTTAGCCATGGGGTCTAATTTCCAAAAGACCATCTTGAATTTTCCTCGAGGTAACTATGAAAGAATCAGAAAATCAAAGTTCCAGCCCGTTCAGGTTTTTATATTGGGAAGATTCCCACTGGAGAGCATGGCGTCCATCAGCTGCAGCAGTGACAGTAGTTTCCTCAACCTCTGTGACACTTCCTGATGCAGAATATGGTCAGTGATTAGCATCTGGAGAACAACCGGAGACACGAACTAGGAACGCTGACCGCGGAGAAAGGCATTATCAGAAGATCCCGAGATCATTCTCTGGACCCGGAATGGAGACACAATGTGGAGCCCAGCCTGGCCTTGCTTGCCGGACACATTATTTATAGCTCACGGATGTTTGCTGCAAGTGACGTTTAGGCATTTGCGCTGCATCTACCGAGTTTAACACAGTAAATAATCCACGAATAAGAAATGTTTCTCCCGTCAAAAAGGTTACAGATACACAAATAATACAGTGCCCATTAGCACATGTAGAAAAAGGAGTTACCACATTTCCTCAATGGAAGCTTTACAAAGTTTTTACAAGGACTTTGAGTACCAAAAACAGTGAACTTCCACAGGAAGAGATGCTGCACCCTGTGTTCCTGGTAGCTGTCATCACCTCTGTATTAACCTTGTCACATCTTTCACGGGGAGTCATGGGCAATAATGGGCCCCACAGGCCTCATGAAGGCTTAAAGATTAAGCTTGAGATTGGCCTACCAGTGGTGCCAGAAGGTTTTCAATTCTTTGGGGGGCTTACAGCTCAAATTGCATGTTATGGTTTAATTGTTATGACCCCTATTAAATTAAGGCAGATCTGAGAGTAATAAGACATCAGTCAGTGTCTGGGAGTCCAACTCTCTGTCCTGTTCCATGCCATAACCTGGGGTCTTCTGCTGGTCCCATTCTATGACTTCAGGGTCCGTAATACCTCAAAGGCATTGGCTGCTTTCCTTGCCTTAGGACGGAGAGTTTTAGGAGAACTGCTGTTTGGAGCCACGGTAGGAGGGCCACGTAGGAATGTGGCCCACACTCCATGAGCCAGGACTGAGTCACACGTTTCCCTTGCAAACCAGCTGGGAGGTACGGGCTAGCTATGAGCCTAGGAGGACAGAGCAGAAACACTGAGAGCATAAGACAATCTCCGACACACACCTGTTCCATTCTGACAGGTTCTTTCTTTCATGAATGAAGTGTTTCCCAATAGAATGAAAACAGCCAAAAACCTGTATTTCCTCCCCTCTCTGTCACAATTGTGCAGGCGTGTGATTACCAAGTCTAATTCAGGTGGCGTGTGTGAGGATTTGAATACCGTCCCGCCAGTATATCCTGATTATAAAAAACAAATTAACTCCACATTTGAAAAATGAAGTGGAAATTAGAAAATATGAAGAGGAAGCAATTTAAGAAGAACTACAAGTATCTGGTAAAAGTGCATATAAGTTGACAAATAAAATCTCAGAAAGAGCCTCAAGTAAAATTATTTTTTGAGAGTTTAAGTGCACGAACAATTGACACTATGAAAATCCACGCAGTAACTCACTCACGGGGTGAAAAACTGGGACCCACCCCCAATTCTCTCTCTTCCTCTCTCAGTGACTATCAGAGAAGGATGAAGCCCTCAGCACAGGAAGCCCTCAGGGACCACAGGATGGGGATGCTAGGACCCCAGGTCGGCCTGCAGGTGCGACTCCTGCCTTGCACACCAAGCCCCAAGGTGACGAGGAAGAACCCCTGGACGAGTCAGGCAGCGACGTGACAGACTCCACAGCTGAGCAGCCAGTGCGCCTGACTTGTTTCAGCATCTCACTCCAATCTTCGTTCACGTCGGAGACGCCCTGAAGTGGATCTTTCAAACTTGGCTGCATTGGTGTGGGCCTCAAAGGAATTCTTTCGTCAATACAGGGTAACAAAGATTCGTTATTACAAAATTTTAAAAAATCAATACATTTATAAAATCTAGCTTTCCGTTACTTGAGATATTGGCTGATACTCCCCTTGGGACCGTATTTCTCTCCGAGAGGATGCCTGGAGGTGCCCATGTGTGCCCACTCCGAGCCTGTCACTTCTCTGTCCTTGGTATTGTGACACCGGCATAGCCAGGCCTCCTTGAATGACCTCTGACCCAGGATTTGTCACAGTAGCAACATGGGTCACATTCTTAGAAGATCAGAGCATTACTTCTTCGTTTAAAAGGTGTCCAAGTGGCTGTCAAGTGTACGAAATGGCATAAGGGCATTTTTCTTCTCTTCCCAGGTGTGCATTTCCAAACACTGACTCATTCAAAAGGCAGGGATTTTAATTTTTCTGAAAGTAGGTCATTTTAATTTCTCTAGAAGTAGCTTCTCAGGGACACAGGCCCACAGGACCACAACTTCGTCTCCCCCTCTGCTTTCTTCTCTCTCCCTCTCTCCTGCCCATCCCCTCCCCCTTGCCTCCCATCCTTCCTCCCTCCTCCTCCTGCTCCTCCTCCTCTTCCTCTTTGGCATGACAGAGGAGGGGAAAATACAAGGCCAGTGTCTAACGCATGGGTCACATGTGTAAAGATTATAAAAATCCAGTATGAGACCTACACTGAGGCTCTCCTCAAGCACGAAATCTCCTTCATTATTATTTTTTAGAATTAATTTCCCAAGGGTATCAACTTAAAACAAGGTTCCTTGAGAAAACCTACTGCTTGTACCATTCAGCACCCAATTAATGACTTTATCCCTAAGGATGATGTTTTAAAGTGGAAGCTCACATTTCAGAGTTGCAAGGGCCTTGGGGTGCATGTGATGTCACAGATGGCATCCTTTGGGGAGGCAAAGCAGGATTCTGTGTAAATCATCTGGTTCATCACTCAAACTCTTCCGATTTCTCAGATTTCCCTCTGCCCTCACCTCTGTCATTCTTCTTACTCCTCTATCTCTGCCTTCTGCCATTTCCTCCTTTATCCCTTTCTTTCAGTGTGTGCTTCCATTCTCTAAGAATCACACTGTCTTATGAGACAGACTGCACAGTCCTCTAACTTTCTGAGTGCAGCTCAGTGGCAGACCAGATGCTCACCATGTGTGAGGCCCTGGGTTCAATGTGCAAGCCAGCGATGGAGATGATGAGGGTGATGATGATGATGGGAGGATAAGGAGGATGAGGGTGAGAATGGTGATGTATGGGCCTTGCTTATACAGAATAAATAAATACGGCCTCTTTGTTTTGGCAGTGGAAAACTTGCACTTGCATAGACAGAAGAAAAGGGGGAGATAACCTGAGTTACAGGAGTGGCTATGTCCATGTGCTCAGAGGATGCGCTTTATCTCTTCCCATCTCCTCATCCCACCTTCTTTTGTGTCAAATCCAAGAAGCTGCACTCTCCTGTGTTGGTGATTCAGGACTCCTAAAGCTCCAGGCTTACAGCCCTTTAGTTTGATGTCAAATGGAAATTTAGACTTGCTGTGTTTTCCTTCTTCTGAAGACCCCACACTCCTGGGGTAGGAAGAAGAGTTCAGAGGGCAGTTGCAGGGTGCTCTCCCTTCCAATGAGTCTCGGAACTTGGAACTCAGGCGAGCCCCACCATTCCCCTGGAGGAATGGCCTCTGTCACAATGATGGGTGCAAACAGCATGCTTTATGAAATCACAAGCTGTCCTCTGGGGGTCTGGAGTCTGAGGTGTCCAGGCGGAGGCTGCCCACCTCACCGGTCCATGAACCCTGGACACTGAGTCTCCTTTGTGTTTCCCTGATGGACACAGGTCTCACGCTGCTGGATGGAGTGAGCTCTGCTTATGTGGGTTCCCTAGAGAAGGCTCTGGGAGTTTTCTCCAGGCTTCCCCTCAGCTTTCTCTTCTGCACCGTTGGCTTTGGATCTCGTCTTCATAATCATAGTTAGAATTTGATGCTATGGTGAGTCTTGTGAGTCTTCCCAGTCAATTTGTGGACCTGATGGTGGCCTTGGGTACCCAGACACACTGGAGTTCCCTGGAATTGCAAACCTGGTTAGCATAACAGACAGACGGACAGCTGCCAGGAAGGTCTAAAGGCTCCACCCCTGATACCCTCGCTTGACAATGATATGTTCCACAGAGCAGGAGTCCAGCACTTGCCAGTCATCTGGGTCATTAGTGTCCCTGCACAGGAAATGAAGGTGACACCGTGGTGTGAGAAACGGGACCCCTTCCAACATCTGCAATGAGTTGGGTGATATTTTTAAGATATTCTAGGGCGATGTGGTAGGTCAAAGGAGTCTTGGCAACCAGCATTTGTGGCTTCCTTAGAAAAGAGGACAAGAAGAATGCAATGTTGGGGGCATGGGGTGGTCAAAAATCTGCCTCTGAACTGAAGTGTATCTTGTCCCAGGTGTGGACAGTGTTCCGAGATCGCCACGTGAGGAAGCATGTTCCTCCTCAGCCAGTCCCTCTGCTCTGTGGTTGTGGTCACATACCCATCCACACACACACACTGCTGTGCCCAGAAGTGCATCAAACCCTCAGTGGGCTGAGGTACACTGATTGGCTGGGCCCAAGTCACATGACCGGGGGGGCTCGCATGGGGTCAGGAGTGTGGGGCGGCTGCTGTGACTTTGGTCAGAGCTGCGGAGGGTCAGTGGCCCTCAGCACCAGCACACCCTGACGGGGACAGTACTTTTGGCACAAATGAATCCGATGAGGTGGACGTCCAGGGGCCTGGGACACAGTGAGTGCATCCGGGTATTATCGCCCTTTCTGCCCCTGTTGGTCCAGGACTCTGTTTCCTCCAGTCCCTCTGCTAATCAGCTTCCATGTTTGCTTGTTTGTTTGTGCTCTTGCTTTCTCTGTTGTGTTTTCTGTATTCCTTTGCCTTATGGGTTTATACTTAAAAATACAATGCAGATTTGTGGTGTTGGGGAAGGAGCAGGGGAGGGGATCTGATCAAGCTGGTGTCTTCACTGAGGGTTGAATTTTAAAATCTCACCAGGACGTTCTCATGAGGCGCAGACAGCACCATAATGGGCTGCTGCAGAACTCAGCTCTTAATTCTGGTCCTTATGGCTATTATCAGCTTTTGATGATTCCATTATGAGGGGCTCTCAGCTTTTAGTGCCTTCTATTTGCCAATAAAATACACAAAAAATCAGGAGTAAGAGTTGAGGATGATAAAACCAACTATTTTTCTTTCTTTTTAATTTTCTTAGTAGATATAATTTTCTTATAAGTCAAGCTTTTATGGAAAGGGGGAGAAAAAAGTAAAAGAATGCAAAAATTTATTAACTTACTGTTTGCTGAGCCAGCCTTCCTAAGATCCTTCTTTGTGTCTTCAGTTCCTGGAGAAGCCCAAATCCAGTATATACCTACTAGATTTGCTCCCTTGAGTCCACTGGGGTAAGAAGAAGTCAAAATATATTCAGTGTGTATATTTTGCTTTCTAAAATTACATTTCTTGAATGGATTGTATGCCAAGTAATGGTAACTAGACCCAGTCCGTAGGTCTAGGATGTTAACACTACACTATGATTCTGTAAAGGTACCAATTTTCAGCAACGAATGTCATTATTTTGTATACCTAAAATGTGCCAATAAAATTAATTTTAAAAAACATAAGTAATGTTTGCATTTTATATAGAACATCAACCCAGCGGGGAGCTAAGAGAGTACTTTTGACATTTAGCTTATCCAGTGAGTGAAAGAATCACTGCTTCTTTTAAATGAAAATAATTTGTTTGTCTTGATTCCCCTCACATTTTGTCTGTTTACTGTATTTTTTTTTAATCCTTCTGGCTGACAGTCCCCAGAAAATGAAACATCCTGAAAAAGATAAAACAATTTTGTTATGACCTACAAGATTCATAGTACATAAATCACACTCTTTTTAGTAACAAGATTGAAAGTAATATAAGAAAAATGTCCTTTCCTCTCTCCCTTTTCCCCTCGCTCATTAACTACTTTTTCTCTTATTTTCTTCATACACCGTAGTGTCTTTTTAGTGAATAAAGAGGGAGAAGAAAGAAAGAACTTCAGGCAGAGAGGTTCCATTAGCTGTGGCTGACTCACTCCTGTGTGTTATAAGCCAGCCACCGTTTTAATTTTGAAGCCAGCATTTGGGATTCCCAATCACACCCTGTTTCATTCTGCCTGTGGTAGCTTTTCCCACCCTGCCTAGCATCCTCCATACAATTTACTGGGAGTCAAACCTTAACTTCACACTTTACCCGGCCGTCCTTGGTCATGAGAGAGCAGTGGGAGCCCAGCCCAGAGGACAGGAATTCCTTCCTCCTGAAGCAGCAGGGACAGAGAGGCCCAGGACAGTAGCACCTGAGCAGCAGGCCCTGTCCCTGTCCTGGGACCCACAGATTTGTGGAAGAGCAAAAAGTGATCCAGAAAATTGGATGAGATTTTACAATTTGCAGTGGAGCAGAGGGGAGCTCTTTCTACCCTCTAGCTACTTTCTGCTTATAATTCCACAGCACGTTTCTGAACACTGACTCTGATATTTGACTCAACCAGGCAGAAATTTTCCTCCTTAAGCACTCATATGGGAAATGACTAGTTCTGGTGTTAGAACTGCCTGGTGACTTAAGATTCAGGAGGCATCTCACGGCCAGACTCTGTTCCCAGGGCCTCCTCCCCGGGAAGTCTATTTTTGCAAATGAGTCCCTCTGCAACAGCCCACTCTAGCAAGGCAGTAGCCCTTCGTGCTGCCCTTCCACATGAACTCCTGGCTACAGGGGAGCCCGGGAACAGCAGGGGTGACCTTGGCTGGCTCGGTCAAGGACAGTTTTCCCTCCTTAGCAGGGTAGATTTCTCCCTGCAGTTGTGACTTCTAAACTCTGCCCTGAAAGTGAAGTTGAATTCTTGGATTGGTTTTCTTGCTGGTCTTCCCTCTGGATCTTATTTTGCCAACTGGCCTCCACTGAACTGGGGCCTGCTGTGTGATGTCATTGTCCACCTGCCTCCCTGACCACAGCATACATAACCTGTGCTCTCTGTCACCAGCTAGCACAGGTCCTTGCTTCAGTGATAATGGAGATTAAAGCTGAAACACTCTTCAGGAATGAAAGTGGGCATAGCTCTGAAGAGGTGGACCAGACCGGCCCATCATGCAAGGACAGACCAGTTCCATGGGGCTGGGCACCGTGGATCATGGTCTCACTCTGGTTTGTAGCTCTGGAGGAATCTCTGTAGCCTGAGGAGCAGTTTGGTTCCCTTGAGATGCTGCTTCCGGCTTGGGGGTGATCTCAGCACGAGTGGTCTTCGAGGCTTTCTTTTCCCGGAATTCTAGGTGATTGCAGGTCTAGGCTGATGGCCGGACACTCCCAGACATTGCACCTGGATACTGTGGAAGTTGATTACTGCAGGTTCCTGAGGATTCCTCAGTATCACAGGGCCCGGGACAGCTGGATAAAGTTAGGGCAACACAGGTACAGCTCAAGGGACCGGCACATCCACATGCAGAGCTGACAAGATTTCTGACTGGACGCTTTGAGGTAATAAAGAAGACGGACAATAAATGGGACCCACACTTGTAAGTGCTGGCTAGTTTCTCTGGTGTGAAAAACTAAAAGTGTAAATGAGGTTCAAATCGTATAATTGATAAAGTGAAATAGGAAGAAAAGGGCTAAAGGAGTAGGGGACATAGGAAGGGTAGGGGAAAGGAAAGAAGGGAAAAGAGAAGATACGAGGAAAAGGAAAAAATGGAAACAAAGTCTTTGTAAACAGGGAAGGGTGAAGGGGTGAAGGGAGGGCAGGGGAATGGGGAGAAAATAAGAACCAAGGTGCATCATGTTCAGGTACAAGATACCAATGGTGAATGCAACTCCATTGTATACCTAAAATGTACCAATAAAATTAATGGGGGGGAAAAACCCTAATAACAGAAGAAAAAAGACTGACACAATAAAAGCAGAGGTGCCCAGCTGATCCCGCTTTATGCTATGTGTTGGGCACCTGCAGACCCAGCCTTCAGGTCACTGACTAACACAAAAGAAAATGCAAATGGTGCTTTTAACAAGTGAGAGCTGACTTCCCTGGGGTTTGTCCTCTGTCTTTGCGCTGGTCTCTGCCTGTGCCACCTTTAAGTGGAACTCTTGGTGGCAGATAAAGCAAAGCAGACATCAAATTAAGGTCGAGATACCTCTCACATTTCACATTGCTAGTAAACTTTGATTCACATACTCTTTTGTTATATTTAAGTTTTAAATTAATCGAACAAAAATACATATTTTGTATAAAACATATGTCTATATTTAAAGATCCATGACTTCCTTCAGTAACAAAATTTTATTTCAACAGTGTTTATGGGCATCTTTCAAGATATGCTCTGCTTTATTTTTTTAGAAGCAGAAACTGATGAATACATGCTAATGTGTGCATGTGTGAGTGGTGTGTGTGTGTGTGTGACTGAGAGTCACGATTATAAACACTGGTTGTTTTGTGGATGCCAGTCTTGGAGACAGTGACTCTCTGGAGCTGCTAATCAGGACCTTTGGTTCCTTTATTAGATAGTATTAGACAGCAAGGTTGTGGAGAGTGCTTCTTCTTGGATTTTATGCTTTTCCTACTCAGTCTTACTGCCTGTTGCTAGTTTCTACTCTCACCATGCTTTCTTGTAGCAAGCTTCACACAGGCAAATTTGCTTTTTTTTTTTTAAAGCTACTTTTACCTAAGAAGACTTTATTTTCTGTGCTATAGGTTCCAGAAAGGAAGGACCTCATTCTTCCTGTTCAGCTCCCATCTGCCATCTACTTACACTGTGCTGACAGCTTACGAGATATTCCTTGAGGAAATAACTGATTCTTCAATTGTGCATAAAATAAGAACTGGCTCTGAGAATGGCTGCACCATTCACAGGTTTAAACATGGACTCAGTGGGTCTCCATTGGCTTCCAGAATGGTTAATCTCTTCCTTCTCAGTTATGTCCTTGTGAACTGCATTTTCTGGCTAGGAATTCTCCTCCTACTCTTAATTTCTCCCCAGGTCACCTTATGCACTTCTGGGAAATTCTTTCCCTTCTTTATCTCTTTGATTCTGGAGAAGCCCTTAATGATTATCCTTTGGGAAATCCTTATTTAGGGACTTCACTTGAATTCTGTTGTGTAGCCAGATTGAAGGAGACCCTACAAGAAATATGACCACTTGATACTTTCTTCACAATTTTTACTACCCTTGCCTTTGGTATTCACCTTTCTGTAAGATCTTTGAGAGTGCTCCTGAAGTGTTTGCAGCTATTTAAACCCCTCTAAATCTGTTCACATTGAAAGAGCCACTTATTTTGTCCTGGTAATTTACTGTCCCAGATGCTGCTCACTAATGCAGAGTTTTTGCCAGTTGATCCCAGGTCGGGCATTTTTCTCTGTCTCCTGGATGCAGTTTCTTCTCCAGAAAGAAACGACCTCCCACTGCCATGGGAAAGGTCAAAAGATTTTTCTTACAACCCTTCTCCCTCTCATCAGAGCATTTCCTTTATATTACTCATGTCCTCACAGGGAGTGGTAGAAGGATTTACACCATGCAGAGCTTCCCATTGTCCAAAAAACCTCCATCTCTCAGATGTTTTTGTCCAATTCGATATATTGTTTCTTCAATTTAAATTTTCAATGTAAAAAAATTCCTTAAGGTATTGTTCATTAAACTGAAGATGATCATAATCTGTTTCCCTGCATCGTTGTTTGTCTCTTTAAACATCCCAATAAATTTTGGCAATCATCTTTACTAATAATTGATGATATGGTTCCTCAAAAGTATGTCATCATTTTTCTTGGGAGAAATTTACTTCAAAGACTGTAATAAGCAATTCATTTACAAGGTTGTTATATTTAAGCATCATTTCCCAAATAAATTATAGTTTTCTAAACTTTCTGATTAAAGGAAATGGATTTGCATTGAGTTCCGCATTAAATATCTGTGTTCTATTTTCTTAGTTGAGAATACAGTGACAAAAAACAGAAAGAATCTTTAAAGTTTCTGCCCTTCAAAATTTCTTTTTACGAGTTGACATTTCTAAGACACAAGAAAGACAGACATGTTCTAAGGTGGGGATAATTACAGAGCCCCTGACCCTTGATAGGAAAACTGGCAGAGAGACCCGTGTACTCTAGGTGGATGGATGGGTGCTGGGTGAAGAAAGGCAAGCTCGAAATTTCCTGTCATTGTGGAAACCACCACTCAGCTCCGAGTGAGGCTAGGAAGGAGAAAGATGGATTTCAAGTCAGGAAAAGGGACAATCGATGTGCACATTGGCTGATTGTGTTTGCATGTGCTCTGTCTTCTTTTTTGATGGGCTCCCTCAATTCCATCTCTATTCCGATGTTGAGCTCCTAACACATTATGAGTACCTTGGCTTCTTTGCAGAAAGTGATTGATGTTGGGGAGAAAACAGCTTTGCTGAGAGAGTGTTCCTTCTGGTTATTCAAACTGGGGTGTTTCTGATTTTGATGGAGGTAAACTTGGGCAGGCTCTGAGGCCCCAGTTTTTATGCCAAGAAAGTGGTTGATCATTCCTGCCTCATAAAAATCCAAAGATGCAGGGTTTTTGCAAGAATTACTAGTTATCCAACTTCCCAAAACACATACAGGTATCATATGCATGGAAGGGGTGTGATTCCAAATCCTGTCCTTGGAACTGTGAATCCTGGAAAAGGACTTTTCCTAACATGCTCAGGGAGCATTTGAGGAAACATTTTTGGGTTCTGTGAAAGCAAAATTGTTTTCCTAATAGCACTAAGACACGGTGGTGACTTTCCCTCTGTGTCTCTGATAAGGGTCAGGTGTTTTCCTAGAGGCACAGGATGTGTGATGATGTCACTGATGGGCAGTCTTGAAGATGGGTGTGTACCCTCCTGTGGGAGCTGCCCAGTTCCACAGCCCATTTAGAGCAGAACTAGGGATGTTTTCACCACATATTTCAGCTTATTTTAGAACATTATTGACTTTTCTGTCTTTAGCTCTGCCTGCTAAATCTCCATACCCTTACCATCTTCAGTGAAACGTTACTCAGAAAATACAAAGTTTTCCTTAAATGTTTGAGGACACACAACAAAAAAATTGTGGTTTAGATTTGAAATATTTCCTCCTAAACTTGTATAATTAGTTTCCAAATGTTAGGTAGGGTTTTATTATCCAATAGAATTTTATTATAAATTATCAGTTGCATTTATGAGGTAGATTTCTTGTGTTTAATTTTAAATAGTTGAAAAAGAAAATTGGATGCACCTTAATACCACATAGTAAGTGAAATAAATCAGGCTTAAATATCACATGGTTTCTTTTCTATAAGAACTCAAAATATACATAAAGAGCTAAATAAAAGATAATAGGAAGCGGGGATCGATCTTTCTCAAATGGGAAGGGGATCAGGAGATGCAGAGAAAGGAAAGGAAAGGTTCATATACCAATTCTCCATGATGAATGCAATCTTTACGTACAGCAAACACATATTAATAAAAATAACAAGAGAGGGAGATGTGAAGATTGATTTTCTGAACCTAAACCTGTGTGCTTGCTACATAAAATGTAAAAATGGCTGATGACAATATCTGCTAAGAAAGTCCAGGTGGAGCTTAAAATGAAAAATAATACAGGAAAATAAAGCTTTCCCATAGTTTAATAAGTGTTAATTTCTTGTATCTTATTTATAAACATTTTAAATAGGTCTCAGATTTCAGCATCATTTTGTAATTAAGATATTTCAATGTGGATATCATGTTTCAACTAAAAGTCAGAACTTTTGGTGTTATTTTTCAAGGTGGAGAAAAGGTATTGGTGCTTTCTCTAAGTAAATTATCATATTGTGTTAACCAAGGAGGCACAATTATTTTCATACTTTTCCATCAGACTAAGATATTTCCACGTAGTGAATGCAGAATTGAATACAACAATCTCACTGTCTTCTATGGTAATACTTGCAAAAGATTCTCACTTTGTGTCTGTCCTCTCTCTCTTAAGAACAAGTGATGTTAAAGCTATATACCACTGACATTGCTGGATTTCTGTTGGATGAAAATATAGAAAAAGAAATTATAGAACTTCCATTATCTCCTCTTGCAATATCTCAGCAATTCAGAGATTTCTCTGCTGAACTGAAAATGCTGCTAATCCCTCAGGTACATTAAGAGTGGGTGAATCACGTGCCTGGCAGAGCTTGCCCTTCTGCTGGTATTTGTCTGCACCAGCAATAAGTGTCCACCAAGGACTTTCTTTCCTCTTCTGAAGTATCCACATTGGCCTCGGTAGCCTCCAACTTTCAGTCCTTTGGAGCAGAAAGAACTCCAGGTGTGAACGATGGTCCTGGTTCAGAGATCTTCTTGAGTGTGATTACTTGGCAGAGAACATGGGTGGAGGAAAGGCACATTGAAAGTCTGTCTCGTGGACCGGGTGTGTCCAGGGCAGACAGCTGAGGGGTGAAAATGCTGGTTGTGAAGCAGAGCAAAGGCAGTGGTAGCAGAGGCAGGAGCAGGCGGATCAAGGGCCCCCATGTCACAATTAATGTCTTTCGTAATGCAGTAAAGATCTTTAATTTTACTAAATCTCAGCACTTTGGCCTAGCTCTCTTTGTATTTTGTACAAGATATGAGAAGATTGCATAAAACTCTGCTGTTTCATTCTGAGCTATGAAGGCTGCAGAAATCACTTTCGTTAGTGACTGCGTCCCGAGCTAAAATAATAACTCTTCTTTCCCCGAAATATGCCCTTTTTAGTTGAAAGAACAATGAACAGACAAACTGTGATATATTTGGACTTTAGTGTTTGGCAGATGTTTTCTCAAAAATGAATCCAGTGAGTCTGTCACTTCAAGGAAAACAGTTGACAGGATTTGCAACTTAAGACAAAATTGAGTTGTCAAGCAAAATGTAGAGCTTCAGAAAACTTTTGTGTGTCTTGCAGGCTTAACAGCTTTTCTGTATTCAAAACTGCAGCTGACGAGATCACTGATGACATGAACGAATGCAGGTTTTGGGAGAGATGCGGAGAAAAGTGTATGTTTGGCAGAGAGTGGACATGTAGCCACTAAATCATTGAGTGGTGTTCCAAAATCATAAAGAGCTGAAAGTACTGTCTACCTGCAAGATGCCAATGGATTGGATATGAAAGGCTGTAGAATGTGCATTTGTTTGGGTCTAGATTCCAGCCTACACCTAATCTTTACAAAACTATCACTTGTTGATTTTGAGTGTCAGATCAAAGAACAATGTTGACAACTTACCTGAATAGATTTTGCAGTACTTAGCAGTATTTTTCAAATGCTCTTGTCTTTCCTTCATATCTGAGTAAGCCTGTACATTTTTGTACATTTCAATCAAAAATATATTTTTATATGGTGACTGCCCAAGCTGGTCTGAGATCCACTGTCTTCTGCAAAGCTAGATAATATTTGCAAAACATTAAATATTCCTTTCTCTGAATAAATTTTGATTTGTGAATTACAGTTATTTTTACAAAATGCTTATGTTCACCTGTAATGAATTTATATTGTTATTTTAAATGTTTTTTGAAATTTATTTAGTGTTAACTTTTTAATAGAGTAAATGTGAATATAATGTCACATAAAGCAACTCTCAAGTCTAATCATTTTAAAAATTGTAAAGAGATCTGGAGATGAAAAATTTTCAGAATCAGGACCCAGTTTTATCCATGGCTTTTGGTATTATACCTACCACAGAATAATATTTTAATAACTGTTTTGTAGTTGAGTGAAATCCTTAACTCCTTACCTACGAAATCATACAAATATGGAAATACCTGTGGAACAGCATCTGTGTGTGTATGCAAGTCTGTGCATGCATGTGTGTACGTGTGTGTATGCGTGTCTGCAAGTGTGTGTACGCATGTGTGTGGGCCAACACATGCTCATATGTGTATGTGGTGTGTGTGTGTACATTAGTGCTTGTGGATGACTCTAAAAACATACCGCAAATGTACTATAGCCCAGACTTGATATAATTTCACCTCTGCAGTTCCCAATATAAAAACCATTGTTCTTGATCATCTGTGGTGCTTCTACACTTGGCAGCGAGGACCTGAGCCCTTTCTGCTCTGTGATGCCACCACCTCCACTGTGTGGCTTCTGGCGTGGCCACACTCGCCTGGGTCGGCCAGCAGAAGTAGAGCGATCAGGAAGCAGGAGGAAATCGGCACTTTAAGCTTTCTGCCTCAGTATGAAAGTCATCACTGTGACCACGCTCGGTTGCTAAGGGCAGCATTGCGTCTTCAACAAACCCAGTGTGCCACTCTCTTGGGACAACACAACCACAGGGCAGGGCGGCGTCCAGCCCTTTGTAGCCTAGTCCTTCTGTCTGTCAAGATGAGCTGCAATTAACTATTTTGGTTCAGATTACATTACTTCGTCAATGCACTATCTAGGCGATGCTATGAAGTTTGTGTGATGGCAAGAGTTTTTTGTAACATTTAAAGATTTAAATATCTAGTATGACACATAGTGCAGACTTCACCTTCTTCTTTTTTTTTTTTTCTTTGCTGAAATCTTCCCGAGTCACATCAGTTCTCCAGCCCCGGAAGCATGGAGCACTTGATGACAATGTGATTGCACGATGGCAGATAACTTATAAGGAATCACTCTGATATGAGGTCCTTGGGAAGAAAGCTCTTGAATTTTGTAACCACATAACCATGTGTACCATATATTCAAAGTTGGGAGCCAGACCGGTGCTGTTTTCCAAAAGAGGAGTGTGTTGTATACACTGAAACTCAAGCCATTTTAGGGAACTTGTCTGTGTGCTCAGAAAATGTCTTATTTGTGTAATTAGGGTTTTTGGCCATTTTTAAACACTGGAGTAGGAGATATGTTAAATTTCTGCAGACCGTGAAATAAACTGGGTGTTCTAAGAATACCTAAGGAATGAGGAAGAGATACTAAAGCAAGGAAGAAAAGAAGCAGTGATATCCACAGCATTCTAGATGTCACTGTATTTTATTCTTAAATCAAAGTGGAGTATTCTCTGGATGGCTGTATCACTATCACAATCCACACTGTTGTGGACTCTATGCTAGGTCACCAATGACACTGGCATTGTTCCTCATTTTGTCAGCATGGGTTATGTTCCAAGAGGGCTTCGGGGCATGGCAGTGATTATTTTATCAATGCTATTGATTCACAATCAGTTGCTTTTTCATCACAACCTGAATTGAAGCCAAATGTATAAGTCAATTTTTTCAAAGAGCTGAAATTTTCCATTGCATTTTCATGGGTGATATAGTTGAACTTATAAAGTGCTGAAAATTTGAGCTAAATGAGTGCTTTATTCCTCTTCTATTCCTACTTCCAATATGAATATTCTGTTCTAAAAATATAACTGTAAAAAAGAGGCAGAATATCAGGAATAAATATTGCCAGTAAATTGCTCAGACAACCTTCATTTTCTTCTCCCTGTACACATTTAGTTGAAAGTCTAAGCTAGAAATTGAGTGTGATACTACTCAATGGGTTTGATTTTGTAATAAAAGAAACAAAAGCTGACAAATTTCCATTCCTTTATTTCTCATTATCAGGCGCTATTTCACTGTGCATTGGCAGTCACATCCAGATGCTAAACTGATTCTCAATTACTCACCTTGAAATAAAATAAAAAACTGTCCACAGCCTCCTCCTGCATAATTAACCCACGAAACCAGTGAAAGTCAGCAGCATTGCACCATCTCCCCTCTGTCTGTACGTGCTAGGGCTGGGCTGAGCACATGGTTTGCACAAAATGGGCTGCAGGTTTAGCACAGTTTGTTTTCCCCGGATTCTGCAGAATGTGGGATTCACTCATCCTGAGTGCCCATGCAGGTGTCAAAGACACACTGTAGAGGTTTGGAGGTTTAAAGTGGGTGCACTATGCATGGAATGTGAAGGCGTCTATGATTTAGTGTGTACATGTAGGTATCTACAGGTACAACATATACACAAGTGTCTATTACATGCATATTATAACATATATAAATATAAGTTAATATGACATGTCCTTCTTCTGGCTCTCAGTGTTCTGCCCTCTGGCCCTGAAGTTCACTCATTATTACCTGGACCCTGGTCGGTTGCACTGACCTTGCTGACCCTTGGAAAAGGCTCCCCAAGTCTCATGTCTCACACCGGCCACCACATTGTTCACTTCTTGTAGCAGATGCATTTTGGAGTGTGTGCTTGTTACTAGGACCCAGTAATAGAATTAAGTATAACTCAGCAGAGTGAAACCTCAATGTGGGAAGAGTGAAACATGCTACTTCTGTGGAGAATTACATGAAAAGTGCAGGAAGGGCTTGATGGGTACACATGGCTGAAAGAAAAGCTGTCAGATTTGAAGTGGAAAAGATGGTGCTCACACTAGGAATCAATCAAAACAACGTAGATGAAATTTCTGCCCTGGTTGATGCTCCGATGCCTTCAGGCTGCAGGAGGTGCTTCTTCATCCTTCCAGCAGCAGGGCTGACCTCAAGTGAGAAAGGAAGACATTCTCAGAGAGGATAGAGTGAAAGCAACACGTATCTCGGTAAACACAGGTGAGCGAGAGCACGGGGCAGCTGAAATGAACCGGAGGGCCGAGGGCTCGACTCGCCAGTGCTGTGGTCCTGCCTGGAGGGTGCTGCAGGCCGAGCTCGGGGTGGGGAGGCAGCTGCACCGCCCTCATGGTGGCCATGTTAGCAATCACCTGCCTGGCACCTAGAGGACAGCTCACAGCAGCCCTCAGTCACGCGAGAGGTGCCCAGCCCCGCCCTGCACTGATTCCGCTCAATTCCGTAATAGCAGAATCAATAGAACTTGTGAGCTGTGCTTTGATTAGAGAGAGGCCAATGTCTCCGAGGGTAATGCCTGCTCTTTCAAACAAATGCAGTATTGACCAGAGCAGCCTTCAAGTGCAAGCATTTAGCGGGGTTAAAAGAGAGCTGCCGGAAACATTGACTGCCGGGTTGTGGGATCTCTTTTATGTTCTCAGAAAGGGTATTATTTCTCAGAGAATTAATTGAGTAGAATAGCCAATAGTTTCTGATCATGAGAAGTATTGTAAAGGTGTAGGGTTATTTGCTTCAGCAGCACATGAAGGCGTTTTATGCCTATTTCTCTGTAGCTCTCAATTACTGAAGAATAGTCTTTCTCTAACTATAACTCTCCAACAGTCAGCACTGAGTTCTAAAGAGAAATATTGACTTGATTTTCAAATGTTTCTAAAAGAATGCATTTCTACATTAGCTGAGGCTTAGATAAATATTTCCTTCAAACTAATAAAGACCAAATTATTTGAAGGTATCCCAACACACCATCAGGGAATCAATCCTCCTTCAACTTACCTCAGAGTTGAACAAGCTCATTGCTTCCTGTCTGTTGATGGCTTCGCCATCCCAGAAGAAGAAAAGGACTGGACATCAATACACCCCACTTATCCCAAAGTCACACCCAGAAACTTAGTGTGTTGAAACCAGCATCCATTTGACCTGAGTGAATCAAACTTAATTTTTTAATCAAAACATTATTTAAAAATATATGTAACCAACCATCAAGGAATCCAAACTGACATCTTGTGTTGTTATTTACCTATTAGGCAATAGGACTTCTTGCAGCTTTCTGTGATGATAATTTATACTGTAGCTGTTTTCCTACATTTATATCCCTTTCCCCTCCACTGAATATCTTTTTAATAAAAGTGTTCTCAGCAATGTCTGGCACTAGGCTAGAGTTCACTGCAACTAGTATTCTTAATATCTGTAATTATAGGGAATTAAACTTTGTCTGCATGCAAACAAAACTTGTCATTGAACACAGTCAAAAACCTGTCTCATTTTTTACCATGATTAATAGTGAATTATGGATCATTTACACAAATACAATGCAATAGCAACTTCTGGGACTCTTTCCAAAGTTGGAGTGAGTTTATGACACATTTGATATTGACCAATTATTTATAAAGTCTATTAAATTCATCAGTGCTGCTGGTAGGTAAAGATTTATTTGAACAACTAATGTAAAATGTAAAGCCATAGATTAAGTCTCCTTATGAAATATTAATACCTACTAAATCTGATAACTGTGAGTCTATGTTTGCAATCTCTCATTTGTGGCTATATCTTTGCTTTCATCAAGATGCAAAGGCAATTTAAGTTCTCATGACCTAAAGTACAAAACTGAAAATGAGAAGAGTTTCTGAGAATGGTAATTATCAAATTCAGAACAGTAGCTATTTCATAGCTAAAGATCACCAGTGGAAAGGAGAGCCCAAAGCTGGAGTTCCATTTGTAATGTGTGTGTACATGTTTGTATCTGGGTTGCACATGTGTGTTTATGTACATGTATTGTATATGTGTGGACATGCACAACTGAAGTCAATTTTGGGCATCCAGCTGTTTCTTTTTTATTTCTATTTCCCAAACAAAGCTGTATCAGGTACTCTTTTGGCTTAAAGGACCAATATTTAAGTGGGTCACTCATTTTCCAAAAGAGGGTGATAAGAAGTCACTTGTAAAGCTGTTAATGAAAGCTATGAGAGCACAACAAGAATGAAAGGTGGAGATGCCACGAGTGTAGACATCATGGGGCAGGATTCTTTAGTAAGGGGCCTGTACACTGCAGTCCTGTCTCACCCTGCCTTGGTAGTGTGGTGCTCTTTGCTTTTAGACAGGAGAAGGATATGGCTTTTCTCTTCTCGCTATCTGCTTGAAGCACAGGCTGGTGAGGGATTCAAACGCCCTTAGTTTATTCCTTGGACATCATCAGAAAACACTGGTAGGCATTTGGGAGACTGAGACAGGGAAGTGGGAAAGCAAATAAAAGGGTCATTGCTACCAAGCTGGTCACCACTCGGGCAATCAGAGTGCAGGCCTGATGGAGAATTTTTGGGAAGAATGTGAAATACTCCTCTCAGTAATCTTCCCTTGGTGATGGGAGAGGGAACCAAAGCATTCACCACCAGTTTTGTAAGAGTCTCTCTGAGGACAGCTCTTGGGGACAGAGGCCTTAACTCTCTGGTCAATGTCAAATGCATCCTTATAGCCAGTCAGGGTTTGGAATTTTCTCTGACATTCACGGAAAGTAAAGTCACCAAAGGGTTACAGTGGAACATTGACGGCATCTGCTACAGTCCCAAGGGAAAACCTTCTGCGGGGCCCACTCCTGTTCTGAGGAGGTAGTGGAGTCCAGAGACGGGTTCTAGACCCACTTCTAGAAATGCCTAGAGAGCAATGGGGCCACCTGACCTTAATTTGGGGCGACAAAGGCTTGTCTGCAGATAGAAATGAGAGGCCACAGGTGTGCTACCTGGAGCCTGCTGTGGAACCAGATAGTGGGGTGCTGATCTTCATGCTCTGTACCAGGGGACAGGAATTTTTCAGGGCACCCAAAGAACATTACCCAACCAGAGGGAGATGCAGTCCAATCAATATGACACGGAACTCACCACATCCCAGGGAGACACTTCAGGGAGGGATTGCTTCACTTACCCCTGAGCAGGGAGACCAGACATTTCCAGCCCTACTCCTCTCTCTTTGGGCTGAGGCTGCGGAAAGGAGAGATGGCCACAGAGGGAGGCAGTGGGCGATGTAGTAGAGAGAGTATTTTAAAAAGCAGATTAATATCTATTTAGAGAAAGGGAAGAGAAGCTTTTGCAGGGCAGAGAGGAGCAGAGAAACTATGGCTCATACTTGGTGTTCTGAGCAGTTCACCACGCCCCAGAATTGCGTATTGATTCACATGTAATTCAGATGCAAAAGCATGCAGAAATGTTCTCCTCAGTAGTTTTGTCATAATATAATTTTATTTCTATAGAAAAAGACAGTTTACCAAATGCCCTCTCTCTGTCCCCATGAAGAAACAGGCAGAGCCCATGAGAGGCTGGTCCTTGACCACTTGCCCCGGTGGACCCTATCTCCTCTGGTGCAGAGAGATCCAGGTGACTGTGAGGGAGTAAGGAGGGTGAATGCCAAAGAGCGAGGATTCTCTGAGGTGACACACCCACCGGGGAAGAAGAAAGGCCACGGAAATGACTCTGGCGTCAGTTGCTCAGAGATATGGGGACGTTTGCTTTCATCAAGTGGCCGAGAATGAAAACACGCTATGCGACCAGATCTGTTTGAAGTGACGAGTGACCTTGCTAAGCACAAAGGCTTGGTTAAGCAAAGTCAAAGAGCATTTTTGAAACCATGCTCTGATGTCACTTTTATTTGTACTGCGCTCATCAGTGGGAGTCACTCGAACAGCCTCAGCATCCAGCAACAGTAAAGTAGGTGCGGCACATAGAAGAGAGCCAGATGCCACACAAAGAGCACATAGTTTCACAGTAGGCAGAGAGCAAAAAATGCAGAACAAGTGTCCACATCGGTGCACCTTGCTTTGGATAACCAGTTCACCGTGATGGCTAGCCCGGTGAAGCGTCCCGGTAAACTTGCCACATCCAGGTAAACTGCTGCGTTCTATCTAGGGAAAGAAGGACACATCTCTGAACATGGAAGGAAATGAGTTAGTATGGGAGTGTGCACAGCTGTGGCCTTCCCATGACTTCCTGTGCCCCTGTTCCCTTCAGGGTTTTAGATGTGCCAGTGACAACTATGGATCTAGACACAGGTTCACAAGGCCCCATAGATGGCACGGGGTGATTTAAGCTGCAGAGGGCAAAGGCCCACTCACTTAAGAAGCGCTTTTGAGAAAATTGTTGCAAGAGATTTTTGATTTGTTTGAATTTTCTATGAGTCATCTACAGATAGCAAATATTTTTTCTATCCATTATTTACATGTGTTATTGTTTTGCATTTCTCATTGAATTGGTCAGAAACTCTAGGACAGTGCTGAATATTCTGGACAAGAGAGGGAATTTCTTCTCATATTTCAGTACCAAGTGTGATGGGCTTTCAGCCGATATTCCTTACAATGTTGAAGAAACAGATTAGCGAGGATATTTGATTGTTGTTGTTTTCCTGGTTTTTGATTAGGAGGAATTAGCATCAATGAAGAATGTGTTGAATTTTAACGAGTTCTATTAATGTGATCATAGGGTTAGCTAATCTGCTTTTGTTTCAGGGACAGATGTCATTGATGCTAAGCTTTGCACCTGTAAAAGATACCATATTTACTGGCAAAGAATAAAGTTTAATGTTGTACAGTATGATTTGACACTTACTAGTACTAGGAGAAAGATATAATTGTCTGTTTTTATTTTAGGAGTACTTCTTTGACTATATCTTGACTTCTGATATTGTAAGTTGTTCTATCATTTCTTGAGTGATTTTGGCAATATTTATTTTTCCAGAAAATTCTCCACTTCAAAACATTCTGTTCTGAAATTTCTTTCCCTTTCACACCTGCGGACACCTTCTGCTCTGAAAACTCTTTCTTTTCATTTAATGGCCGCTTTAACTCATCTTTTCTCTTTCCTGAGCCCATGGATGCATCTGTTTGTTCTTCCCTGCTGTTTCTAAAATATCAGTTTGAACCGAGGTGTTTTGGAACTCACATTGTACACTGCTGCCGGGCTTTGCTAGTCTTTGGTGGCCCCCACCATCTCACCCAGTTCTGCAGAGGTTTCACTCCTGGCTCCTTCTCCCCACCTCTGCGCCTGCCCCTGTTTTAGCAGCTTCATTGTTTGCATAAATAATCCTTTCAATACCTATCCTCTGTGTTTATTCACCTCTTCTTTTTTTAATGATTTTTCCCTGTATATTTCATCATCTCTCATCAGCACCCTTGATTTCATTATTGCTCGAGATTATATCAGATGAAATTTTTGAATGAAAAGGTCAAAATAATATACCTCTATCGGAGAGGGCATTTGCATGACAATGATCCAAATGCCATGCAGTCTTGTACTGGGTAACAATTACAATTACAAGTAAAATTTTGTTCCGCGAATGCGAATAAAGGAATAGAGCACTACATTTGGTTTTGAGACCAAGTTGGTATGTGAGTATTCTGCTACAGGGCACAATTGTGTGTTTGCGTAGTATTTTTTCCTGGTTCTTATCCCTGTCATGTTTTTCACAAACCTATCAAAATATAAGCATTTTTCATGGTTTCTGGGCACCAGATAAATTAGAAATACTTGGAAAGAAATCTTAAAATAAAAAATCCACATTTTCAAGAAAGTCCTTGTGGTATCACTTCATTTTTTGGTGTGCTTTGGAAATGCCTTGAATCTACCCGAAAGTAAGAAATGAATCATTCGGACTCATATGCCTGGCTTACTTTGTGAGAACAAAGAAAGAGGGCTGGAAATTGAATATGTAGGCTGCGTGTAACAAAATGAGGCTGACGTCCCCGATCACATGGCAGGGAATTTTCATCGACCTGTGAACACACGTCACACTGCTGAAAGAAGCAGTCCTGGAACCGGTACACGGAAACTAAATGCCAAGCCGTGATACAAATGGCTCTCCCTGTATCAGTTATTTTACTGTCATGTGCAGCCTGGAATGAATGCATGCTATTTTCAGATCAGTTTACTCAAACTTGAATATGTAGAGATATGCACACCACATGCACACGTGTCTTACAGAATGTGGTCCTTATGTGGCCAGCCACAAGGTAGCCCATGGGATTACCCTGGGCTTGAGTATTAAATAGCGATGGTTTAACAGACCACATGTGTACCCATAACACAAATCCCTGCTATTAGAAAGAAGCATGAATTAGGCAGAACACACTCATTGTCAAATCATCAAGATGTATCATACTAGGTTTGCCACACTGAAACTCTGTAATAGTATCTAGTTAGATTTGACACTGTTTGTTATTCAAATCAGCAATTTCAACTACAGTAGTAGAGTTGCAGGCTCTCATAAGAATGCTGACTCCCCTGGCTTCTGGGACCCTCCTCTGCTCTGCTCCCCAGGCTCACTGTGTCTGCAGGGCTGGCTGCAAAAGCTAGTTTTAGGGCAGAGGTCACCAGCAACTCACTGGGAATTCAGTCTTCATGATGTTCAGTTTCTATGAGTTTAAGGTGGGAATATTAATGTTCACATTGCCTGCTATGTAGTCCTCGAGGAAAAGTCATATATAGCCAAGTCTTCAAATAATATTTGCGGATTTGAGGGCAGTAAAAAAATAAAAATTGCTACGTGCAATTTCAGGTTCTCACCACAGAAAGCTTTTGCTTATTTTCATCTTAAAGAAGAGGTGATTTTCCAACATGCCAGTCACCTGGAGCACTCTTCCTTCCCAGGGTTGTGAGGGGCTATGTGGCAGTGGGGTCTTCTCAATGCAAGAGGCTGAAGAGTTGCCATCAGCCCGTGTGAGCTGCCTGTGACATCGCACATCCACTCGCTCACTTCTGTCACACAGGAAGCCGGAAGGGGGAATGGGCCTGGGTTTGATGCTGGGCTCTGCTTGCTGGCAGTTTCCTTCACTGCATCTGTGAGTGGAGGATACCAGACAGAGGCTGTTCTGCGGGGCAGGTGGGACAGTTACATCAACTAAGGCACAGCCCTTGCACGGCTCAATAGACAGAAGCTGTTTCCTTTACTGCCTGGGCAGGAGACTAATTCTTTCATGCTTCCTTATAGATCTGCCCATAGTAACAAAAGATATTAAATGTATTGTTTACTTGTGTGAGAGAGTTTGTTTCTGTCAACTAGACCTCTAAATCCATCTGGGGACTTTCCTCTGCTCAGTTTTCAGGGTTCTAAGGTGTTTGTTATTTATACTCAGGCATCCTTGGGTATTGTCAATGCCTACCTGGTGTTAAGAAAACCTACCACCCTCCAGTGCTGGTGGGAAGGGAGGGCTTTCCCTCCCAAAACCAGGTCCCCAAAGACATGACAATGTGTTGTATGTACACCTCACTGCCCACAATTTATCACACACTCACATTTACTTTCAGTCGTGGCACATATAGGTAGAGAGATGTAGACATGGATATAGATGTAGTGTAGTATAGCTGTAGGTAGAGATGTAGAGAACTAGGTATAAATTAGGCACTCTCAGAATGAAAAGAGAAATTTTGAAAAACTACTGTCTCTATCACAAACATACAAGAATGTCAATTAATAGCATATATATATATATATGTATATATATATATATATAGGGAGAGAGAGAGAGAGAGAGAGAGATGTGTGTGTGTGCTGCAAGGTCATTATTACAATTGTCAATTCTATGTGATGCTTACAGGATAATAGTTCCTATCTTAAACAAATAAAGACTTGCATTATTTTCTGCCAAAAGTTTCCCAGGGTGGAAATATTTTACTAAACAGACTTGCATTGTATAGGATTTTATTTCATAATGATGAGAATGCTCTCAGCTCAAACGGAGGTGCTATATTTTCTGAGGTACCCCTCAAGGGCTGCCAGAGGAATGGTTAGAGAGGAGATATAGTCTTCTAAACTATGCTTCTGAAGAACTCAGGATGAGCAAAAATGAGTCAATCTATTACAATTATTAACGAGCTATTGACATCCCTGTGATCTTCCCATACTGCCAACTTGGGCACCATTGTGACTTATTCCATAATTTAAAAATGATGGGCCCTCCTAATTATGGATCCAGCTGAGCCTATTCACAGCCCCGAGTTGGAAATGCTTCAGGAATGTACACACTTAGGTGCAGAGACAGGAGAAGCACCTGCTGTGAGTTTTTAGTTGAATCTCAGAAGTCAGACTCCTACATCAACTGTTGTTTTAAAAGAATCAAAAAGGCCATATTGTGAATAAAGTGTGTATTCTACTAACAGAACTGCACTCGTATAAGGCATCAGTCTTTAAAATTTTGATTGCTAATTCAAATTTAATTTGTGTTCTAAATTATTATTGCAGATTTTTCTATACTGAGTAAAATGAGAATTTGGAAGCAATTTTGAAGACAATCTAGCATATTTTAAATGGAGAAAACAAAGCACGCTTTAAAATAAACTACTTAAAAGAATTGGTAACTAGGAAACTGAATTGCCTATCTGCCCATGGCGTGTGACTATATTTTTAAGAGTAAGCACAAAAGCAGCTTATTTTATTTAACCGAAATCACATGGTAGCATGTATATAAGTGTTTTTGTCAGACTGTATGCTGCTTGAAGGAAAAATGGAATCAAGCATTTGGTGTACTTTTTAGATTGAAGACTAATTTGATATCTGAATTTGCTATTTAGAAACACAATTCACAAATATGAGTAGGAGATTGTGCATATAACAGTTGATATTAAATAAAATGTATATTATTCACTTTCAAAAACAAATAGCATCAACGTTTTCAACTCTAGTATCAGATGATATCTGCCGTATTAAACCTACCTTAAATCTGGCAACCCCACTCCAGGGGGTGCACCCAAAGGAAAGGGGTGAGGATCTTGAAGAGACACCCACATGTTCTCATTAATATCATTCACAACAGTCAAGACACACGGAAGCCAGTAAATGAGTCAATGAAGAAAGTAAGTTGCAAATACATAATGGATAGCTGTGGACTGTAAAAAGAAAGAACTCCCACCACTCACAACAGCATCGATGAAGCTAGAGGAACTTGTGTTAAATAAACTAGAAACAGAAATACAATTATTGCATGATTTCAACTGTATGCGGAATCTAAATAATCTCAGAAAAGCAGAGAAGCATAATGATGGCTTTCGGCTGAATGTGCGGAAGAAGGGAGGACATCAATCCAGGGGTATGACTTTCACTTTGCAAGGTAGATACTTTCAGGGGACTTAATGTAAAATGCGACTGTAGTTAGCATGCTGAATGGTATACTTCAAATTTTCTAAGAAGGTAGGTTTTAAGTGTCATCACCAAACAACAACAAAAGAAATAATTTATGAAAGAAAGAAGTAAGCTGAGAGACAGAGAGAGAGAGAGAGAGAGAGAGCGAGAGCGTTCTAAGCATGCACAATTTGTTGCCAGCTTTGTTGTACGGATCATTTCACATGTGTATCACATTGTCAAACTGCACATACACTTCAAATATACACAATTTTAAATTTTTAATTCAAAAAAGCTGAATTTTATTAAGAATTTAAGAATTAGTAGCACTTAGGAAACTAAAAATGCAATGTTTTAAAATGGTCTGTATTCACAATGTATTTAAAAACAAATCTGATTTAAAAGTGACAAGGGGAAGAAAATGAGAACCAAGACCTGCCATGTAAAGGTACAAGATCCCAACGATGAATGTAACTGTATTCATCTATGTAACTATAACTAAAATGTACCAATAAACTCAAAGAGAGAGAGAGAGAAAAAAAGTGTTTCAGGGTTAATTTTTACCTCAGCAAATAACCCTGATTACCAGGAATATTTCCATGGTTTTGAGGCAGAGGGTGCTGTGCCTCAGGACCCATGACTGCTCCCCTCTTACTGAGCCAGCTTTGGGCCTCTGCAGAAGACAGGTCTTCTGATATATCCCCCACCACCGCAGTCCCATGGTAGGCTGGGTTTTGCATGAGAACAGACTAGCTGCTGGCCCAGCTCTGGAGAACAGGGCACTACAGACTGCTGGGCAGAGACTTCCCAGTGGGAATCACATGGTATCACTCTGATAATTAGGAGGGATATTAACAAATAACACCATTAACACATTTGGTATAATTTCATCCCTGAATATAAAAATAATACTTGCCCAATGGAGATACTGGATAGAGTACACTGAAAGTACAAAGAAGAAAATAAGAATTTCACTGAATCCCACCACCAAGATAAAAAAAATTCCCTTTGCCTTTGGCTAAATTTCTCTCTCTCTCTCTCTCTCTCTCTCTCACACACACACACACACACACATACAAACACACACACACACACACACACACACATGAGCACGGGTGCATGTGCACACACACACATACATTGTAATAAAGGATCTATTTGTGTAATTTAGACCCAACTAGATTTTACATAAATATTTTATCATAAACCATTGATGACTTTGATCTTCAAATATAAGTGAAATTAACAGCATTGTATAGCATAATGCACATAACTGGGAGAATACAAATATCTTCCAATATGAAAAATGTCCTTAAAATATTTAATTATGATGCTAATGATGAAATTTATGAATCAGCTTCATCTGCCTGGCCTTTTTAAATGTCTGTGTACACTTTAGAGAGCCCTGGCCATAAGAAAACATTTTTGTGTCATTGGAGCCATGGGGCCATGAGAAGGATGGAGCTGGGGCTCCTCACACAGACACGGCTGGGTGACGATGATGGCACTCAGGATGAACACTGATGAGATGAAGGGGTTTCCCAAGGTCAGCATTAACACACTGACCAAGCACTGACACTAAGAAGAAAAAGAAATGATGTGTAGTTAGTGGAAAGATGTTTACACCAGGTTTCTGTGATGCTAAGTGACAGCACCCACACACTGTGAGAAGATGCTGTGTCCACCACTTCCTGTCACTTTCTACTAGACCTTTTTACCAGGATTGTATTCCTTGAAGGTGGAGACTTCTGTGCCTGGTGCTTCTCTGTATTAAAAACTGTGTAATACAGAATGGAGTGTGGATCTGTCAGAGTGAAGGAAGCTATGCTAAAAAAAAAAAAAAAGAAACTCACTATGTAATAATAAAAGACTATTTTCAATCAGCCAGGTGTGGTGGTGCCCACATGTGATCCTAGGACTCTAGGATGATGAAGCAGGAGCATCAGAAATTCAAGACCAATGTGAGAAACTTAGCAAAACCGAAGAAAGATGATAGATAGGTAGATAGATAGATAGATCAATGATTGATAGATAGAAGGGCTATGGGTACAGCGCAGAGTGGAGGCCTTCCATTCAATCCCCAGTATCACAGAATAAGAATATTTTTAATCATGTGAACTGCGAACATGAACCAAGAACAGTAGGAGATTTCATTACATCTTTTCTAGGACCCAGAGGGATGAAGGTGTGGTGCTAAAATGATCTTTCAGAAATGCAGAGGAGAGGAGAATAGAGAAGAAGAGCCAAGGCCGAGCAAATGGATTCTCGGGCCTTCCGTGGTGCAGAAGCCCCCATGGCGCCACCTAGCTTCAGGGTGATGAGATCATCTCCCTTCCTGCTCAGGTGAGGGACAGGAAGTCTACACACAGGAGCCAGGTCTGCCTCTGTGTTCCACAGATCTCCACGGAGTGAAGGAACAAAACAGTGGGTGCCGCTTTGACTTTGATTCATTTACTCCCAATATTTATTACCTAGTTCCTTTGTGCCAAACAGTCTTCTGGGCAACACAGGCACTGGAAAAAATAACCAAGCATCCTGGCAGGAGGACACTGTTATTAGGCCACCCAAATACACAGGTTCCTGTGCGTGCCTCACATCAAACTCCAGACGCTCATTTTCAGGAGAAAACCGTATTTTGAAATTATAGAGCCAATGTGAGGAATGTTTTTCATGACACGCAAATGTGTTCTGGCATCTTTGTGACAGTCATCGTTGTTGTTAAGCAAACACGATGCTCCCATCTTTTGGGTCAGCAGTTTTCCATATCTGAGTGGAATGGGTCATGTGGCTTCTCTTCTCAACTTGCTGATGTGCTGGCTTCACAGTGCTCTCTGAAGCTGAGTGGGGAGGCAGGCGTCTGTGTTTAAAGACACTTTCCCATGGGGTAGAAGACCCACGATGACAGGACTTCTTCTGCCTCCTCGCTGTCATGTCCTCTGTGTGTGGCGCATAGGGGACAATCGTGCAGGCTACTACAATGGAGGTCTGGGTCATTGCAGACATGCTGAAACCCGCAGAGTGTTCAGCACTGACATGGGATGTGTGCTGGCTGTGTCTGACACAGGCCTTTTTAGAGCTTATAAATTTTATCTTCCTTGTTCAGGAGGAAGAACGCTAATGATAACTCAGGATCTGACAAAGATTGCAAAAGAGCAAGTAGAAGAATCAAAACGTCTTTGCTCACGGTATCCACAGAGTTCTCCTTGCATTTCAGTTTCTTCAAGGAAAAAGAAATACATTCACTCTGTGCTCATTATGCTTTCAGCAGATAGTGCTTATATTTTTTAACTAAAACTCTTCAAGTAGTACAACAAAGAAGATGGACAGAGAAATACCAAGCCACAAAAATGTTATCCATCAGCAGTTTTGTTAAAAAGCTATCATTAAGAGAGAAAAAATGTAAATTGCAGAATTGAGGTCACAATTTAATTGATATAAATTGCAGCCACCTGTTCATCCCATTTCCAGGAGAAAGAATTTTATGTATGCAATGAAGCAGTTTCTTTAGGAGAAAGAAAAATTGCTCTGCAGACTTCTTTAGATTTTAAGTCCCCCGAGCCTGGCCTGCCCAGCCCTTGTTGCTGATGGATTTGTGCTACATGTGGATTTTCTGTGTCCACGCCCCCAAGGCAGAAGAGCACTGAGACCATTTCAGGTGGCCACCTGGCCCCAGGCCTGGAGGATCTGGAATTACCTGGGTTAATTGATTATTGCTTTCAAATAGGGAGACATGTTCAGAAGATTTTGGATTTGCCTGTGGGGAAGTAAATAATGGCTTGAGTAATTGGCTTACTTAGAGAGGGAGATGCTGCACCCAGGTAGAAGTGTTAATGCTCGATACGTTTCCCTCAGGTGAAGAGGGAGCACCAGGCCATACCGCTGCATGCTAAAATACATGTCTGCCTGGTGCATTCCAAACATCATACACTGGCTGCCTCACTAATAACAGAAGCGTAATTACATTGCCTCAGAGGCTGGAAGCCCAAGACCAAGGTGGTGGTGACTCCATGTCTGATGAGACCCATTTCCGGGTTCACAGACAGCGCCTTCTCTTGGGGTCGTCATGGGGTACAGGTACGAGGTTGCTTTCTGAGTCTCTGCCCTAAAACCCCCAGCTCCAGTCCCGCACCCTCCACACCCTTGAACTGATCACCTCCATGAGGTCCCACCCACTCAGCTAATTCCCTCAGGCACAGGATGTCAGCATGTGCATGGGTGAGCACCAGGGTTCAGACTTCTGCAGTGACCGGCGTGGACACTGTGTCCAGAATGGACCCTCCGACCAGCTGTGCATCTGTAGCAAGTCAGAGAAACGTTGGCCGATCAAAACACCAATCCCATGGTACACAGCCAGAGATTGCACCTTCTTATATGTATAACATTTCAACATTTCTATTTGCGTGGACCTGTGTTAGATAATTGAAGACAACACCTGTGGTTAAAAAGTCAAGGTGTAGGGAAAGTGGGATGGATAGGGGAAGGGTAATAAGGGAAAAGAAAAAAATGTGAGATAAAGAAAAGATGGAAATAAAGTGCTTGTAGATAGGGAGGGGAGGAGGGGGTGAAGGGAGGGCAGGGACAAGGGGGAAAAATGAGAACCAAGACCTGTCATGTAGAGGTACAAGATTCCAACAATGAATGTAACTGTACTGTATCCCCAAAATGTACCAATAAACTCAGTTAAAGCTGAAAAATAATAAAAAAAATTTAAAAAGTCCTACATAACCATTTACTTACAGACTTACTACTAAATGCAAGCAAATTCACCAGTTATTACTAGAATTTTCTTTTGGAAGTTAGGATTCTTCCATTTCAAATTAGTTTCTGCTTTGCAGTGTTCATTCTTCTCACTTTTAGACTGCAGAAAAGAAGGGCCATATGTAGTTCCAATGCTTTTAAATTTAAAATAATACAACTATGTCTACGAAAAGAGAAGAAAGTCTTGAGTGTGGCATGAGGAAGGTGCAGGCTCGTCAACAGCGATGGCGTAAGAAATCATGGGGTCAGGGGTTGATTTGGCTTTTGTTGTTGCTGCATTCCGGTTCGGATGAGATGACCATATTTTTTGTCACCATGTGTTCCCAGTACTTTATTCTCACCCTCCTTAGGCTCACAGCTCACTTTTAATCCTGTGCATTCAGCCCTGCCTAAGATGCAGAAAGCTGAAAAGAGCACTGTTCTGGAAGGGGATGGAACTTGCCCCCTCCCCAGTGTATTGCTTTAGCATGAGGGTCATTTTGAGCTGGAAGCAATTTAGAGGCAGCAGGCGCAGGAAGAACTCTGCCACCCTGCTTCTATTTCTTTTATTGGTGTGTGTGCAATACATCACAGTTATGCTTGTTTTGGGGGTACTAAGGTATAGACATAGCATACCTTGATCATTTTCAAACCTTTACAACTCTCCCCAGCCGTCCTTCTGTTCACATGCCTGCCTTTTTGCTTCCTACCCTCTTTCCTTTCATTTATTTATGTTTTATGTTTCTCATATAAGAGAAGCCATGTGGTATTTACCTCTCTGGTCCTGACTTATTTCACTTAATATTATGGTGTCAGGGTCCATCCATTTTTCTGCAAATAAAATGATTTCATTCTTTCTTACAACTGCTATAAAGATCAGCACTGAGATTCCTCAGAGAAGCAAACAGAAATCCCATTTGACCCAGCCACGTGCCTCTCCGGTGTAGGCCTGACAGAGTGAAAGACAGAATCTTGCGGTGATGCCTGCATACTTTTGTTTACAGTAGCACAACCTACAATTTCTAAGCCCCTGAAACAGCCTCGGTTCCATCAACAGAAGAAGGGTGAAGAAAGTTCGGTGTGCACACACAAAGGTGGAATACTCTTCTCCCAATTCCTGCTGAAAGACAGGCTCACTTTCCTTTGTAAAGATGACGTAACTTCCCTTTGTTAAGGTGGCCCCTCTAATGGACTAGGGAGGAAAAAGCAACTCTTCTTCGGATCACAAGCTTTATCTAACAACCTTATCTTCCATACATTTCCCGGTCCATCCAACAATCTTTGGGAGCTCCTCTGCCTTCCCTTCCTGCGGTCCCTCCCTTACCTCCGTGGCTGCTCTTTGTCCCTGAGGCCCATAAGCACCTGGATCTCACTGGCTCTTTCAGTCTCCCCTGGTTTCCTGCGAAGCCCTGAGCACATAAAAATACCATCAATTAGCAAATATACCTTTGTTCTACTAATCTGCTTTTGGCATCATTTTGATTCACAGACCTCAGCCACCAAATCTAAGTAGACAGGAACGAAGGTGTCACTTTTATTATTTTGTCCAACTCTTGGGTCCCAGGAATGAGAAAAGGTATGTATGCTAAGAATAATAAAGTTTGTCTAGCTCATCCGAAAAAGCTGTGGTTTCTGTGAAGTTGCATGTCTTGGAATCCATTCTGGACAGCGCCTCAGCTAAGGAGTGTTTCGACTTGTGAATATTTTCAATTCCCATGGAGCAAGAGAGGAAAGGATTAAGATTGAACCTCTTTGAGTGTAACACTGACAGCAGGTAGTGTGCTCATGCTGCAGAGGCTGCTACGAGGCTGCAGAAGCTCAATGCATAAGGGGAATTCTATGCATTGGCGAAATATTTTCCATAGACTGTGATGTCTTGTTCGTGAGAAAGAAACAGAGGAAGTTCCTTTGTTCATACAGGAGCGAGAGGCAGCTGCTTCCAAGGAGAGGAGGGAAGCCCTGTGCCCTTCCACCTGCTCTGGAGGACACCGACCTCTTATAACAGGAGAGCCTTGCTCCCTGGGGAGAAGGCAGCAAACCCTGCCAGCCCTAGGACTTGTGAAAAGACTGCTTATTACTTCCAGGTGAAGGAAAGCCAGAACCTCCCTTTGCGCTCAGGGGCTGTGGCTGATCATAGCTCTGGGGCCAGGGTTCCACTCTGGGACCACGGTGAGTCTGCCGTCAGGGTAGGAGGAGCAATGAACTCTTCCACAAGCCCCGCAGGACAAAGGCCGGTGTGGGTGCTAAGCGGAGAGGTAGGACAGCTGGGTCTCCCCATATGGATATCCAGGCTCCCCAGGCCCTGCCAGGCTGAGGCTGGGCCAGGAGAGCAGAAAAGGACCAATGCCTGTGCACCATCTGTGGGCTCAGCAAGCTTCAGTGATGGAAGGGTGGAGTCGATCACAGACACTACGAGCACCCTTGGGACACTGTGAGCTGGAGGTCTGGTGAGAGAGCCTGACCGCTTGCTCCTGGGAGGGAAACCCAGGCAACTCCGAAGACAGACTCCTCTCAGCTTCTCACCGGGGAGATCTGGTTCCCACACAAACACCCCAAGGGAGAGTCTCACACAGGGCTCAGCCCAGGCTCTTCATGGGTACATATGTCTGTGCAGACTTCAGGAGCAGATTGGAATGTATGAAAACACTTTCAAAGTCAAAATGAAACTTTGTCCAGAAACAACCAACAGGACCAGACTTGAAGTGAGAGCACAGGACCCTACTGGCTCTGCCTTTCAGGATTGAGCGTGAGGCACAGTGACCGTATCCCTGCCCTGGCTTCCTTGCCCCCTAACGAAGTTGTCACTTTCATTCACCATGTCCTGAATGTTACCTGCAACGTAGGAGCTGTGCAAGAAATGTCCCTGGGCACAGAAGTGTTGGATTTGTTCTTCCGGAGCTCCTGGAGTAAGGAGGAAGAGATAGCACCCAAGAGGTGATCAAGGGACGTTAACAAGTGAAGAAGGGGCTTTAGTTTCTGAGAACCACAACTTCTGCATTTCCTCATTGCTCTGTGCCTCCTCAGTGACCCTGCCTCACTCCTCCGTGTTCCTCCCTCATTCTATGTGGTGCATGGATTAAAAACAAGGTGCAGGCCCAGCATTCCCTGTGTTTCTGTTGTGAGAGTAGAAGCTGTCCACCAGGAACCCCTGAGAACATCCAGACTGGATTCGCCGCATCTCCTACTCTTGCTGATTCTGTAAAAACACTTTCATGCTTCCTTCTTGTCTCCTTTTTGTCACTACCCTCTTTTCCACCTTCATTTATGACAATAGAGAACTAAAATAAAATGTTGAATTATTCATAATTTGATGTTTAAATAGCATATGTTCATTGGTTTTAATTAAAAAGTAGAAGTTATACTTATTATACTTCTAAAGAATTTAACTCAAAATTAATTTGATTTCCTGTAAGAGGCTTATAGTTCTCCCTTCATGAATAGTCATCTATGGAAGGGGTATTTCCCTACACTTCACTAAATATTTTTCTTGATCATTTCTTTCAAAAACACAATCTCTTTTACAATTATCTATAAGAGTTGCATAGTAGTTCAGATCAGACTCAGACAAAACTTCACAGAAATATCTTCTGATTTCTAAGGAAACAACACTTTCAGCATCTGGTGCACATTAGGAGTCAGTCTAATGTTTACTTAATATTAGATCAATATAGTTTAGCTTCATTAAACCACAGTCCTGAACCTGTCACATTTGCAATATGGGCTTTATTACTGAAATTTGCAATTATGCAACTATGCAAATCACTGAGAATTCAATGGAAAGTCTAGAAATCAGGTGACATAAGAACCTTCAAGCCAGTTATTACTGTATCTAACAAAATAATATCTTAAAACAATTTCAGTGATTTTGGAAATGAATTCAAAGCCTCCCTTGATGATTAAAATTAAATATACTAAAAACTGAGGCATTTCCAGGGTTCTTACATCCCCAGTGGACTTTGTGCTCCCCCAGTAACCTTAAGCCAACATCCTCGTTTTTCTCCTGGGTGACAGGTAACATGTAGCAGAAGGGAGCAGATGCAGTCTAGAGGGATAGGTCCCTGCTCATCTGAAATGTGAGGAAACAGTGCCTAATGAAGGTCTAGGCTGGGTACAGAGTTAACTAGATCTGAGGCCCTGTTCACTGCGTACTTTGGACAAAAAGCCTGCCTCTCTGTGGGCCAGCCATACAGATTAAAATCTGTAGAACTGGGTTCACGGCATAGCCATCCTTGTGGGTGATGTGAAGAAATGACATGTTTGTCGTTCCTAGCATAATGCTGCCTCACAGTCAGCACACAAGGCCTGGAATCTGGGATGCTGTTGCAGATGATGTACTGGAAGAAACCAATGGTTATTCATAATGTCCTTTGTAAAGGAACAGCTATGCTACAAATATTTCCAGGGATATAAAGTACTATGCAATGAAGGGGTAAATGTTCTTCCTAAACTCAGCCTCCCATCTTCCCTCTTCATTTTCTCTCTATTATGGTTGTGTCTGTGCAGTATGTTTTTATCTTTGCACAAATATATGTGATATACATATGTACTTATGAGAATGTTTCCTACATTTTGAACTCATAAATTAACATTCCATGTTAAATATTGTTCCTTCTGAGCACATAAAGGTCTGTTCACATGAATTTTACTCTGGATGGTGTTCCCATTTTCCTGAGACAGAGGAAGCCTGTTTCCAACTCTGCACTGCTGCTCCATGAAATCTTCTAGTTCCTCAATCAGAAATAGAAACACGCAAAGATAAGGTCACCATTTGCAGCTGTCCTAGCTGCTAAGATTGGCTGAGTGGAGGCACTCAATGGCTGAGATTCCACCAGAAACAGTGGAGGATGTGTCAATCAAAGACTGATAAAGTCTGTGTTCAAATCTTTGCCTTTTCATAGTGTGAGGTGTCCAGTTCTCTTTCTGAGCTCTCATGAGTTTTTAAAGCTGATACACAGGCTGCAAGGCAGCTGGTGGCAGGGAATTTTCTCTATAGTAGAATAGCTGATCTTGTAACTGAATTCTCTTATGTATTTTCCCAGAGGCAGTGAAAAAAACATGACTCAAGTCTTTAAGGCCTCCAGAGGCAAGCACAGATGTGATGTAGGAGCAGATGAATCCATTTCTAACCCTTCTTCCACTTATTCTGAAAAGCTCTTTGGCCAGCTGAGATGATGCTAAATTAATAATGATTGTGAGTTCTCATCCTGGACATTGGAATCTCAGTTCAGGCTCTAACCTGCCTGAAGGATGAGATAAACATATCACCAAGCAGATGTCTACAAATGAATGTCTGAAACAGCTCTTTGGTCCTATCTCAGTTTAGCCAACAGGTTCTCTTTTGAGGATCTCTGCAATTTGGGGCATGTGTGGGAGGCTGGGCAGGGGCTGTCTCATCCCCTTCTTCACTCTAAAATGAGACCCACTGAGTGATTTTGAAACTGGAGCCATAATCACCACCATCAGTGGCCCAGGGCACAGGCAAGTCACCCTAACAGAGCTCCTGCCAGATGTTAAGTCTCATGCTACTGAGGGGCAGTGGCTCATTTTCCTTATTGACTTTCTCTCTTTAAACTTTCTTTTAGCTCATTTAAACACTAAACTACAGTTATAAGTAATCTGCAATTGTAACAGCCTGGGTTTTGAGTGGCAGAGTGGGCATTATTTTGAATAAAGCATTTATAGGTATCCCGTACTTCTGCTCTGCTGGCCCCCGGCCCAATAGGAGAGGGATGTGAGCCTGTTTTCAGCCATTCCTAGAAACATGTGAAGGAACTCCACTGCATCATCCTCGTTCCACAGCAACCACAAATGCATGGCACCCACGTCTTAATAATAATTGCTTATCTTTGGCAGCACATTATGGCAAACTTTTTACCTAATCAAGTGTGAAAGAGAAAATCATTATGTGTCTCCTGATTGTTGTCATATACCATCTTATTTAACAGCAACATATTTTCCATGAATGATTTAATACAAGGACACATAAAATATGCATGTGTTTAGAAACCCAATTACTCAGCTGGGAGACACGGAATCATCATGGCTTCATTTGCTTGTCTGCTCTACTTTTTCCACTGTGTGTCCTGAAAGTTGATTTGGGAACCCGACAACAGAGGATCTTCTTTACAAAATTATGTGTGCCAAATACCTTGTTGCTCTGAGGAAATGTGGACAATTTGTTCAGGTTCCCGTGGGAAATTTAACTCAGCATTGTCACAAAATCAAGTTTAAATGTTTTCTCGAAGACATGGTTAAATTCTGTTTGGGACGCATCAATACCTTATCCAGTACATGCGATGTGCTGGGCCCTGCGGGATTCCACGGTTAACAGCCCAGCAAGAGCCCAGTGTTCACTGAGCTTGTTCCTGGGCAGGGAAGACATTGAAGAGTGAGGCACAGTCTTCTGGGAGGCACAGGCAAGCTTTGCAACCTAGTACCAGGGGCACAGGTCAGGATGCCCAGGCTTAGTGTTGGCATCCTAAGAAGGATCTGTCTAAGCTGAAACCTGGGTCAACAAGGGGCTGAGGACCCAGCAAAGGGTGGGAATGGAGGTCTCTCTGTGGATGGAACAGTAGATGTGAGGGCCGGGTCCATGCCACAGCCACTGCCTTCACTCTGCCTGTGTCGTCCACCTGGTGCCACACCTGTGCCCTCCTTCAAGGCTTCCCAAAGCTTCCATGAAGTGCAGGGTGGCCTCCTTTCTCCAGGAGTGGTTCCCGCCCTCAGCTCTTGGTTCCTGCGATGTGCTCTGTCAACAGGGCGCATGCGTCAGTGGCCCCCTTCCAAGTCCAGCTTCACAAGGACTTGCAAGCTTCTGTCTGCTTCTTGGCTGTAGCATGAAAATGGGCCTAGGCTAGCCTGTTTGGGAAGAGAGGCCCTGTGGAGAACATCCAGTCTTCTCCCTTAATACATCCTCAATGTGCCCACAGCCACACGGTAGCCAGGTTTAAGAGGTGGCCCCTGAACTAGAAAAACCAATCAGACGAGCCACAAAATGTGAGCTAAAAAGCACTAACCTGACCACAGTTGAGAAGATCATATCTTCCTAGTTGACCCAAAATCTTGTGAGGATCAGTAACAATAAATTGAGCAATAATTTTGTTATAATGAGTAATAATAAAGTTTTTATTTAAATATAAATGTGGGCCTTGCTTGTGGTACAGCATTATTATAACAACAGGAAACTGATACAAAATATATCTTGTGTTTTCATCACCTAACTAAGGATTCAGGGATGACACAAATGGCTTCATGACACAGTACAGTTTTTCACCAACTTTCTGATATTTATCTTTCCCCTTTCCGTTGCCCTCTCCCTTTTCCCTTGTTGTCTCTTTAAATAAGTTCTTACACACTCTTAGTCAAGAGGAAAGTTATGTTTGCAATTTCATACTTGGGAACTGATTGAAATACTAAGGTAATAAACAGTATATCAAAGAGTGCAAGAAAATGCATTATGATTAACTCTAATGTTAATATAAACCTTGCTTTAACTGAAGAAAAAGCGAGACTAGTTGGATCCGTGTTACAGGGAATAGGATCAGCAGTCACAGAACATGACACCTGGCTCCGTAGAGTGTCCTCTGCTTATTAAAGTGAACTCTAGGGAAATATCCTTCATTAGCACAGCATAGCATGTATCCATAATCCTCAGTTTTTCTGCACAAATGTTCAGTATTCCTAGCTTTGCTCCAATGCTTAGACTAAGGTCTTCATCATGGAGCTTCTCTTGCAGTTAAAGAGCCACATTGTTCTTTTCGGGAACTCAGTTGGGAGCTCAGAATGGAAGGGCGCATCACTCACCAGAACAAATCAAGTGGCTCCCGTCCATCAGGAAACGACACTGATTTTATATTGGTACCCATTTAGAGAAGATCTGAAGCCAGGCTGTCAGAAATCCCTCCTCTGTTTCACACTTTGCTGCCCCTTTCAAGCTAGTGACACCAATTAAATTCAGATTTCACTCTAAACCATAGCTCCCGTCTTATTTTCACATTCCAGTTTCTTTCCAGATCAAAGAGGAAACTTGGCTTCTCCTGGATTATAAAACAGTAGCACAGCTAACTTGCATCCAACACCCGGTCTCTTTTAATCATTGTTGAAAATTTATTCTGCTTGATTTTCCCACTGGAGTGGCTGGGGAGGATCTTTTGGGATGGAGACAGAAGCTGGAATGCCTTCTTTGGGGACCACTTGGTGAGGTGGGAAAGAGACAATCACCATTCCTCGGTGCTGTGTGCCCAGGGATTGGGTAGGCCTGCTATAGAGTTGAACTGGGTTTACTATGGTGATCCTGCTGCTTGACTGTGCATAGAAATCCTAGAGGTGGCCAGAATGGCAGATGATTCCAGGGAGGAGTTAAGGAGAGAAGGGAAATACTATTTATCCCAAAATGGCTCCGGTAGGAAATGCAGGTGCCAACTTGAAACACTCATCCTGGAATGGAGAAACTCTCCCTTTAAAATTACACACACAGAGTTTTACTGTTTTAATGTTTACTTCTACAGTTACATCTCAGAACCTCAGAAATAGAACACATTGTAAGCCTTGTAGCTCCCTGGAGAAGGAGTGCCCAGCAGAGGCCTTAACATGGACTATAGAAATAAAGCTTTGTTAATAGAAAGGAAAAGTATATTGATGAAAATATTAATGGTTAAGTCTTATTCTTCCATATTTAGCAAACCTGGCACCGTGCAACTTCAGGCTGTTCCCAAAGTCAAAAGGACCATGAAAAGTGAACATGCTGGGTCAATTCAGAACATCAGTGATGGCAGGGCAGCATAACTCACAAAGAGCTCTTCCAGAACTTCCTCAGAAAGTGGCAGGAATGACGGGATAAGTGGGTCCAATGGGAGGGGGAGATATATTAAGGTGAATAACAAAGTGTGTTATTGTAATATTTTTTTAAACTTTTTTTTATTTTATTGAGTTTATTGGTACATTTTTTAAAAAAAATTTATCCGTTTGCCATCTGTTTTGCTCACATCCTGTACTTTTCTATTAAATGAACAAGAACATCTATGTTTATTTTAAAAATAGACAAGGACATATTGTTGATTCTACACCTTGTGGGTGTATCTGCTACTCCTCGTCTGGCTGCTGTCTGTGAGGGGACCACACTCCTCAGGGGTGAGTGAGCGCCTGATTCGTGTTGGGCCATGGAGAGTGAGCATAGATAGCGCGCATGAATTCCAGGAAAAGTCCACACTTTCTCTTCCCATGGCTGTGAAGATTGGCAACATTCCGGATGGGTGACCCCTCATCAGCAAGATCCCAGAGAGCAGAGCCACAGCCACTTACAGTGGACCCAGTGAAGGAGAAATAAGCAACCACTGCAGCTGCCAGCATTGAGATTCTAAACACATTACCGACTACACAGCATAGCCGACACAATGCACAAATTACAAGAGAGGAGATAGCCCTGATTCTGCCTCTCATAACAGAATACTCTTTCCATTGTATCTTAAATGTTTCTAGAGCCCTTCTCTTTCCTTTAACCCTTTGAATTTCCTCTATTAGTAACCACACACTTAAATACATAATGCTCTAGACATAAGCGTATTTTACTTAAGCGTCAAGAGAAAGTAAAGCTTTGGTGATAGGTGTAGACGGATCACACCTAGATGGGTAGACATCGCATCCATAGAAACACAGAGTGAGATGCTGCACCTACTTCTATATCCTCAGCCCCACCCACGCAGTTCGAACCTATTGGGCCTTAGCAGATCCTGCCTGAATTTGAATAAGTGCGAGGCGCTACTTAAGCATTCATGAGTGTGGGTTTACTTCAAGAAAGGGAAATCATCGCTCTTCTTTCTTCCTCCCCAGCCCATGGTCTGCTGACCCTCGAGACTAATATGTAGTTGATGAATATTTATGAAAACTTCCTCTTCAATTAAAATATAAATGTTCTCAGTTAAATTAATGGAGTGAAGAAAAAAAGACTCACTTGCATTTCCGAAGATAACAAATGAGGGGCAGAGGTTGTCTTTGCTCAGAGGACAGAAAACAATTGAGGAGTTACAGATTTAGGGATGGAGCACACTTGACAGGATTTCTAAACCAACAGCTTTCGAAAATAGATTCAACACCTTGACTTTCTGGCCCAAATAATCAGGGAGTAAGTCTGAGCTTAAGTTTAACATCCATGACACAGGTTGCTGTGTTGCCAAGTGCCAAAAAGACACATCTCACCTGCACACAGGGCAGCATATGTTCCCAATAAGGTCTCCAAGCCTGCAGGACATGCAGGGAGCTCCAGCTCATCCTGGCACCAAATGACCACTAACCCCACTGCTACTAAGTCTCCTCTTTGGTTTCTGTTGATAAGGAGAGATAGGTTAGGAAGAGTTCATGAGGGATTACTAACCAAGTAGTATAAGTCTTGACAAGTTATTCCATTGTCTTGATTTTAAATATAATTTAATGTTGAACAGAATGAGTCTGCTAGTGCACAAAGCTGATTGGGTGGAAATCAAGCTCTTGCTGCTGGGGCACATGAGGTGCAGAGCTTGAGCTGCTTGATTTGGGTTTCACATGAAGTGAAGTCAGTGCTCATTTAGGGCCAAACTCCTGGACCTCAAGAGGAGGGTTGCTCAGAGCATCCCAACTCAGGGAAATCTTTGTTGTCAGGACACAGTTTCCACAACAGTAACAACAAAAACAAACATGACAAAAAGTTTGTCTTTCTCAAATTCCTCAATTTCATGGAAAGATTTCACTCATCAAAGCCTCATGTTCACAAAATCCAGTCGTAGGAAGAAGTGGGTGAAGAAAATTCCCATCGTAAGAAACAAGCCCCCAGACACTGAGGAAGCAGCTGGGGCATGTGGTCCTGGACAGTGAAAGTCACGTTAGCTGCGACCTTCATCACTGCAGACCAAGCGTGACTCACAGATAGTGACCCTTAAGGAATGATCTTTCCTTATAGTTCACTCAGGGCAGTCTCATCAATTCTTACCTTCCTGACAACACCTTTCACTCTCAAAAGAGTTTTGGTCTGTATGGTTAATTATAACATCCTGCTAATAATGTACCATTTCAGGAAGAACAAAGAATCCAGGAAAGGATGGAGATGAGGGAAAGAGGAGGTGGCCCTGGCCTTTCTCTGTCCTTGGTGCTGTCAACTTGTTCTCAGCTCTGCTTTCCACCTTCCATGACCCTCAGGGATTCTCTTCCCCTGAGAGGCTCCCAAGACCACTCCCAAAGCAGACTTCTTCACCTGACTCTATAGGTTTGGATGCATAAAATAGGAAAATAATTACTACTGCTGAGAAAAATTTCAATTTAAGAAAAACAAAAATTGAAACTAAATATTATGGAAGCTGTTTGTCCCCAGAAAGACCCTTCAGATCTGCTTTGAGAATACGTACAAATGCTGGGTAATTATTTCATATTTGCTCCAAAAGACTACTTCCTCAGTGCCTGAGTCAAATATTTTCTTCTGTATCATTTCTTCATCAAAGCAAATTTTACAAAAGTAAACCAAAAGATTAACCTAACAAGGACGTCAGTCTTAGATTCCACACATTCTACATCCCAGTGAGGTATTTTATGGTTCACAGATTTTCCAAGTCTGTTCTTTGCAACACTCATATCTCCTGATTCCTGGGCATCTCAGCTGGGTGGGCATCACCCGATGGGAGAGCCAGTGTTCCCAAGGCTGGGGTAGGGGGTCCCTGTGCTTATTCATAGGGGCAGCATGCATGACCACTTGGAGGGTCTTCTCAAACATGACAATGATAAAAGGCTCAGGATTTTGATCACATTTTGTTTATTTTATTAAGTTTGCAGGCTCATATTAATTGAAATTTTCATTATGCATGCAGGGAACTATAATATTGATTATGCCCAAAGCAGGCTATGAAGAATTAACCCCACAATTGGCTTGTTTTGAGAAGTGAGTCTGGCTGAAGCCTATGTGCCAAGGTCAGAGGAACTCGCACCCAAATTCTGTTCCCCAACTAAAACCTTCTGACTAGAAGGACAATGTTCTAATTACAACCATATATTTTGCCTATTCTTCCTAATTCAATTTGGAGGGTCTTCTCAAACATGACAATGATAAAAGGCTCAGGATTTTGATCACATTTTGTTTATTTTATTAAGTTTGCAGGCTCATATTAATTGAAATTTTCATTATGCATGCAGGGAACTATAATATTGATTATGCCCAAAGCAGGCTATGAAGAATTAACCCCACAATTGGCTTGTTTTGAGAAGTGAGTCTGGCTGAAGCCTATGTGCCAAGGTCAGAGGAACTCGCACCCAAATTCTGTTCCCCAACTAAAACCTTCTGACTAGAAGGACAATGTTCTAATTACAACCATATATTTTGCCTATTCTTTTCCTAATTCAAGAATGCTTTGTCTTGTCCTTTATGAGCCTTGTTTACATTAATTTCCATAGAAACCACATGTAGTCCTGTCCTTGCGCATAACTCGCCTTTACCCCAATTGATTGCCAATAAAAGTCAGTGCCTGGGACTGGCCACAGCCTTTGACAATTGCACTGGATTGGTCATCCTGGCACCCTGCTTTAACTCTTAGTTCTATCTCTTAGTGTATTTATCAGGCCTGAATTTTATCCTGGGCAAGTGGGTTTGGGAACTCACTGCAGGGGTGTCCAGTAATGCCATGATGTCTTAGTCATTTTCTTGAGCAGGGACATAATACACAGAACATCTGAGGTAGGGAAGGAGAGTCTCTTTTGGTTAATGTTTTAGAATTTTCAGTCCATGTTTGGTCAATTTAAATAGAAAACTCATGACTGAGGAGGACAGTGGAGGAGAGCTGCCCACACCATAGCAGACAGGAAGCAGAGTCTGAACAGAGGATCCAGGGAGGATGAGCCACCCTTCCAGTCCACGCCCTGGGGGCCTGCTTCTTCTAACCAGACCGTACCTCCTAACAGAAAATCAGCTCCATCATTCCACAGTTTGACCTCCTTTTGTCAACCCCACCTGCAAGTACCTGAGTTCTATGGGGAACCCCCTTGGTCTAAACTGTAACATGGGGCACATAATAATGATGCACACAATTCTATTAAAATAGCATCTGTTGGAGACACATGAGAAATCTTAAAATATGGCCACTGGAAATGATGAAAATTTGAATTTTTTCCACATAAATAATCAAAAATAAAGGCATTAGTGGGATGCAATGCTTGTGTGAGGGTATGTGTGAACTGAAGGATGTTTGACAGCATGCAGGCCTCTTGGTAGCAGGTGCTCAGAATACACCCTCAGTGGTGACAATCAAAACATCTCTAGACACCACAAACATTTCTCAGGGCAAAATCATTCCAATTAGGCACTGAAAAACAGTACTGGAAATTCCAGGTTCCCTTAAATGGAATCACTACACAATCCAGCCATCTCACTTCTGGGGTCTACTCCAAGCTATGCTTTGTGTGAATAACTTGCTCTGATTTTTCCAGCGCTGAGATTTTGGAAGTTCGCACTTCAGTCTTCTAAGTGTTTTGTTATGATGGGAGCAATAGTGCAATAACCTGGAGAACTACTCTGCCATGAAAACAACAAACTGAGTCCGTTTCAGGAAAATGGATGCAGCTTGTGACCATAATGTTAGCAGAAATAAATCAGACGTGCAAACTTAAATACTTCACGATTTCTCTTACATTAGAAGCTCAAAATATAAATAAAGCATAAAGTAAAAGACAGATAATAGGAAATACGAAGATGGATCTTTCTCAAATGGGAAGGAGACCAGGAGATGGAGAGAGGGCGGGGAGAGGAAGGAAAGCGGAGGAAAATGAATTAAGATGTGTTATGTACATGTAGCGGCTCTGTAAGAGGAATGTAAATGCTGTGTTCTGAGCACCTATACTACTAAAAACAAGAGAAAAGGGGCTGCGGATTTAGCTCAGTGGCTTTGCTGCCTGCTTCGCAAGCACAAGGTCCGGAGTTTGATCCCTGGTACAGAAAAAAAGAAAAGAAAAAAGAAACTGAAGCAGATTCAGATTCACATTCAAATGAGCTTGGTGATGCCTGGTGGGGGGCTGGAGCTCACACACTGTGAGGGGTGGAACCTTAGCAGTCGTTCCAAAGCTGTGTGAAGTCATGGCATTTCGGGTCACACAGTTCCAAGGAGGACTGTGAGGGCTCTGTTTGGTTCCAGACAACACCCTGGTCTATGGAGAGAGTCTGCCGTAGGCACAGAAACGGCACTGGTGACACACATGCTATGTATTTAGCATTTTTTGGCTTCCCAGTTAAATTAGATTTGCTGAGTTCATTTTTTTTTTGTTATGAGCCTTTAAATATGTACAAATATGAAAAACAGTGCATTCTTTTCTGTATTAAAAGTATTTATTTCTCGTATTCTAGAATGTAGTAAACATATGAACAGTAACCTTTCAAAAAGTAAACATAAAAAGAACTGTTGAAATATAAGGACCCCAGACACTGACATCCAGAAGTTTCTCTTTGGGTTACCTTCCCATCCATGGGACAAAATGCCCATCGCTCACGGCTTAAAGGAGAGAGGTTTATTTGGTCCATGGTTCTGGAAGTTTCAATCCATAGTTTGCTGGCTCCAAAGCAGAAATAGCCTGATGGAGAATGTGGCAAAGAAAAGCTGCTCACTCCTTGGCAGCCAAGATGAGCAGAGAGGGGAGGACTTGGGACAAGAGACCACTCCAGGTCACACCCCCAGTGACCACCTCTTTCAACCAGAAACAGCCTCCAAGCACATCAGACTGGGGTGGGGGGGGCATTAGACAAAAGCTGAGATTTTGAAAACTACCCAAGAATATGGACTATTGTACCTTTCTCAATTTTATAGAAAGACAATCTTATATTTCCCATTGTTGCCTATCCTGTCCTGTCTTTATTGAAGGAGTTTTATAAATTTTTAGTTGAGAACCATAGTGACTCCCATCTTCCCTCTAATGTAGCAAGGAGGGAGTCCACTTCAGTTGTTTTTATTTCTACATGGTCCTAAGAGCTACATATCTTTTCATTGTGTCCACCAATCCATCATATAAATATGGGACATGCACATTCAACTTTAACAGTGTCCTTTGTCAAAATTCACACTGTCAATTACTGAAGACATATTTGCAGTTGGAAAACTAAAAATTTGCAGGCTATTAAGGAAAATTTTTCCACTGATGAGATTCTTTCATCTAAATTATAGAGTCAAAGGTTATTGCCTGCGTGGAATACAGTCAATGCACACCAGGCACTGAGTACTTGGGACTCATTCTGTGCCCGGGTCACTGGAGGTAGCACCAAGCGTCCTTCAAAGATGTTGGTTAAAGCTCCAACTCTGTAGCAAGACCTTGTTTTAAATTAACTTTTAGATCTTCTCTCAGACCATTCATTTGGAATTAGATTCAAGGGAGAAGCATCCATCTATTATATGTCATGAGGTCCGCAACAAATTCTTTCCCTTTTTAACATAAATAGGTTTCAGGTCTTTTTAGATCCACCCACCCGGTTTATATTAGTGAAGTCAGTCAGACACAGGAAGCAAAATTCTGCCTGGCCCTTCTCACAAGAGCGTTAATGTCAGCCGGATTATATAATCCTGCCAACGAGGGCCAGGGAAGGGTGCGGGGCGGGAGGAGTGTGAGGTTAATACCGGTGCCTGAGTGCAGGCAGAGAGAGAGGCCGTCGTTTCCTGCATTCTATGACTCAGTGGTGACTGGGTGACAAAACCTGCCCTGTTCTTCGTGAGGAGCCAGAGCAGAGGAGCTGGAGGGCTTCAAACCCAGGGCACTGAGAGGGAGCAGCAAACATGATTTCCCCGATTGCATACATGTATGGCAGTACCAGCGTGTCCTATGAATGTGTATGATTGTTATGCATTAGTGAAAATGTTTGAGAAGGAAATGTGAAATACACCCATCTGATCGTTACATGCTACAGAGACATAAAAAGCTGTCACACGGCACCCCATAATTTATACAATTAAAATAACAATTTACAAAAGTCATTAACTGCAGTGTTCTTCTTGCCTCCAAGTTTGTTTCTCGCACATGCCAGGACCTTCCTTCATCCACTTCAGCTTTCTCTTATCTCCATGTTAACTGGTCACGGCTTTGTTGTTTGTTCGTTGGTCTCACATTTGTCCCCCGCTGGACATCTCCGACGTCCGACCTTTCTCCCCTGGTTGGGAGAGTTGGGAGCACATCAGTGAAGTCTGACTTCAGACCTGCCCTGATCACCCGTGGTCAGGCAAGGTGCTCTTCCTCTCCAGCTCTTCATCTCTTTGCCAATAAGAAGGATACAACAAATGTAAGATTATTAGGAAGAATAAAGAGGTGAATTCTAGCTTAACCTGGCACATAACTCATGGAATTGTTTTCCTTAAATTCTACACAGTGTAGTTAGAGAAGGCAGACTGGAATTCCACTCTTTCACTGTCTCCTCTCTCCTTTAACTAGATTGAAGAGAGATCCACTTTTCCTCTTGCCTTTACTGATACTTGCCTTTCAGAAACAAAAGCACAAAAATGGAAAACTATGTAACTACCAGGGCCCTGTCCCATGATGGCTAAGTTTGCTCGAAACTTCCCAGAACATTTGTGCTGGTGATTTTTGTGTACACAAACATCAAGGAAGAAAGCTGAACGTGGCCACTGGGTGCATGGGGTTCACGGTCCGCTCCTATGAGCCCGGAGCGGCTGTGGTCTTGGCGGGTCCTCCTGCTTCCTCGGAAGTGCCTCTCTGTACCCAAACCATATTGATACCTTCCTAGTTTTGCAGTGGAAACCTGTTCCACGGTTCTGCTCTACTGCTTCTTCCTAAGCAGCAGACCCAGCTGCTGCCCACGGAGGCCTCAGCAGCTTGCAGGAGTCGCTGGCATCAGCAGAGCCTGGCGCTCAGTCAGCGCTCTCTGGTAGGGAACCCTCAGGGATGCGCCAACCTGCACAGGTGCGGGCTCAGGACGGAGCGCAGTAAGCGAGTCCTGCTCTAACTATGACCTTACAGCTGTAATTGTGTGTGTGCTGTTCTCCAAGTCTGCAGAACACATGAGGGACTGCCCAAGGGGAAAGAAAGGCATCTATTAGTTTATTTTGATCACAGTAGCCAGACATGAAACAGGTGATGACTTTTAGCTTCAGTCCTGTCCCTCTCCCTGGAGCAAAAGGCAACTCCAGGACCATAGGAGCTCCTACCTCTGGAGAGGGTGTGTCCAGGATGCCTGTGTGCATCCCCACAGCGGGAGAAGCCCAGGAACATGCCGGGGTGTGCTTCTGGGGTTCTTCGAAACCAGCACTTGCTGCATGTTGAGGTGAAGTGAAATTTAAAACGTTCGGAGATCTTGAGACCGATTCTTAAAAGTGTAAGTAAAATAACCGCAGGACACAGCTCATTGAAAGGACGGATGAAAGAGATTCTAATGGGATGACGATTTACACTAGTGTTGCCAGGGCAACAGGAACCAAGAGAAGACTGCAGTGCCTGTGAACAGTAAAGGTGTAGGTGCAGATTCCCTAGTCCTGGAGGGGAAATGAGATGAACTGCTCCGGGAACCTGGACTGAGACTGAACAGAACCTCTACTGTCCACAAAGCTGTGTATCTATAGCACCAGTGGGGACATAGACAACCTGCACCTCTCTTCTCCCACCTGGTGAACCCTAGAAGCCCTCCCATGGCCTCAGGACTGGCAGCCAGAGGGCAGGGGAGCTCTCATTGCTGCAGTCCAGAGACTTCAGGCTCAGAGCAGGGTGTGGCACAGAATATATGGGCAGGGCTGACAGGAAGAGATCCAGGTGAAGCTCAGAGGCCAACAGACTCGCTTCTGAATACACACACTTTTCTAAGACCATCTGCAGATTCCTGTGTAGCTCTATCGTACTCTTAGGCAAGCCTCTGAAGCTTGTACCAGGTGGTGAACAGGACAAAGTGGCAGAGGAGGAAGAGGTGGGTAGGGTCTGCTGACCAGACAGAACTGGCTGCAGGTGAGCAGGCCTGGGTCCTTGCCCAGTGAATGCAGGAGCCTTGCTCCACAGGCAAATGAACAGGAAGGGTTCTACGGGCTCTGGTGTTTCTGTAACTTGGTAACACAGAGGGAGAACTGCGCTGTTTCACTACAAGGGTTGTTTTGCAGCAGACAACCTCTTGGTAAGGAGGAATGGTAACTCAAGGGTTTTAGTGACAGATAAATTCAGTGTGAGGCCCCATTGCTGAGAATTTTTAAAAAGAAACAGTATGAAAAGGAAAGACCATTACAGTCTTCTGGTAAGTGCTCTGGCTGGTATCAAGGCAATGGACAGTTCAGGGAGGGAGCCAGGCAGACAAAGCCAGCACCAAGCCAGAGGTGAAAAATACATGCTTTACACCTGGGTGAGCCAGGAAGGGTTTAAACCCCTAGAAAATGTGAAATTTTTCTTATGTTGAAAAATTTACACTGACTAAAAAAACTTACAAATATATATTTAAACTATGTACACCCTAATAAGTATTTCTATAAAATATCAACAGCCAGTTTTTTGTTGTTGTTGTTGTTGTAGATATGTCAGACATCTCTGAAATCACAAGGAAGTCATAATGTGCTTGTCCTCAACAGAACTAAATTCGCCCAGGTCCTCGGGGGCTGGAATTCACATGGAGCTGCAAGGGCTCCTGACTCTGTCCTGTTTAGACCATGTAGATGCCCCTACTAATGGTTTGTTGGCCTCTGCTTAGTGGAATCCAACACAGGATACAAAAGGAGAAAAGCACAGATGTGATGGAACCCAGAAGAACCAAGTCCAGGACTATGAGTCGGGGACAGGGAACTGGGCAGGCTGAGGTGGCCAGAGAGGGCTTCATGGAGGAAGTGGGTGTAGGGGTCAGAAAGGATATTAGGTCTGAGGCAGAAACCCTTCTCCTGCATTCAGTCTGAATTTTCAAATTCCTAAAGGGCATTTCAAATTAACATGCACCCAGGGCAGGGAGTAGGTCTCCTTCGTGAAGCTCTTCTTGCTGTCAGACAAACATGTCATTAAGGGGCTGAAATTGCAGGCATGGGCCACCATGCTGGGCTATTTCCACTCTTTCATGCTGATTCATTTTTCTAAAAGATCCCAGGTGATTCTTCTAAAATAAATTCTGATTATTGCACTGATTTCCTCTCATGGACCATGAAATACTCTGCCAATTCCTCAGCGTGACCTCTTTGCTAGTTGTTTTCCCACTGCGGGTAAGAATCCCTGACACACACAGCTTCCAGGGGAGAGGTTTAGTTTGGCTCACAGTCTCAGGGGCTGCAGCCATGGGCCTCTGGCTCCAAGGCAGAAACGTCATGGTGGGAGGGTGTGGCTGAAAAAGCTGCTCAGCTCATGGCAGCCAGGGAACATAGAGCTGAAAAAAGCCAGACTGAGAGGAAGGAGTAGAGACAGCACATAGTCTTCAGACACCCCAGTGAGCCGCTTCCCCAACTGGACCATCTCCTAACCACCCATTTAGCTCCCAGATGCTCAATAGATTAATCCCATGATGAGGTCAGTGCCCTTGCATCCCAAACTCTCCCTAAGCCCCGACTCTGAACTCTGCTGTCTGGGGACTGAGCCCTCCCCAGTGAGCTCTTGAGGGGCACTGTATGCTAAGCCATGAGACCCCTCCAGCCCACCAACACTATTCCTCTTCTGTTCTCCGAGTCCCCCTGCTTAGAGAGCCCCTTGCTGCACCTCCCTGGGGCACGTGGGATGGCCGAGGGCCCAGGACACCCAGCTGTGCATGTCTTCCTCCGAGCTCTTCTTCCAGCAGAGCAGCTCTGCAGCCAGGGGCCTGGGAAGACCTGAGCTGCGTGTCTTCTGGTGACTTCCCTCTTCAGCCTCAAGTTCCTCATCTAATAAGCAGGGATGCTGTTAATACCTAAATTGTGGGGTTGCAACAGAGTAAATGAGAGGATATATGCAAAGTGCTGTTGTAAAATCCCCTGCCTGAGCTGAGAACTGTCATCTCAGCAGAGAGAAAGCACAGAGCAAAGAATGAGGCAGGCCTCTCCTGGTTGGGGGCTGTCACAGGTTTCCTCTGGGAAGTGGAAGCTTGATGCTGTCTCGGGCAGCGGCAAGAGGCGGTAGATCTCTGTAAGAGCTGTCCATGCCCTCCCAGCCCCTCCACAGCAGGAGGAAAGATGTTACCAAGGCTGTCCTGAGCCATCTGGTTGCTTCCCCAATCTATTTATCCTCTGCATACAGGGTGCCTTTGGTCTCCACTCTCTGGTCAGTGTCCCTCTGCGGAGGGGGCCATTCCAGGAGCAGCAGGTCTCCTGCTCCAGGGTGACTCCTCCTGTCTCTGCCTCCTGTGACTCACTTCTATGGTGTTCCCAGAGCAGTCTCACTACAAACCCTGGCAGCACATTTGCAGGCACAGTGACAGAACCTGTTGTTGTTTATTGAATCTGTAGCCATTCAACAACTTACTCAAATATCATTCCTTGTTTTAGTTTTAATCTTGGCTCTCTCTCTCTCTCTCTCTCTCTCTGCTTTGTAAACAACTTTAACTCACTGATACGAGAACCTTGTCTGTCACAAAGTGCTGTTTGCCCAGAAGATGTTGTCTGAGTCTTCATGTTGTCAAAGGACATGAGGCATATGTATTTGCACTTATTTGAATTATCTCATAATTACTTCATTTAATGCCATGAAATTGGAGGCTTTCCGTGGAGGACTGCAATGATCCCTCGATAGACCAATTAGTCTGTTGCCTCACCATGCTCAACACCCAGACGCTTATGGAAAGTGCAGAATCTCAGGTCCTATCCAGACCTACTGCACCAGCAGCTGCACTCTTAATAAGACCTCGAGGCAATTCCTGTCATTTTAGAGTTCCAGAAGCTCTGAGCTATCTCAGCATCTTGAAAGCCAGACCCCTGATTCTCTGGACAAAGGCTTTGCTGTCTCAATGTGATATCATGCAAAGTGAGGGGAAGAGATGGACAGTAAGGGACACAGTGAGGCACCTGTGGGTCTGCATCAGTCCGCAGCTTGTAGCTGTGGTAACAGAGCACGTCAGCCAGCTCACCATTTGTTTTCTGTGAAGTGAGGTGTGGAGTCTAACTCGACATTGTGTCACCAGGGCCCCATGATGTGATGCAAGAAACTTTAAAAATACTCATCTTGGCCCATAAATAGATACTGGCTGATTAGCAGGGAAGAGGAGCTTCATTTTAAGATTTAAAACAAGAGAGAGAAAGGTGGAATAAGAGGGTTATTCTGAGTCCAGAACAAAAATATAAAAATGAGATGTTTTACTTCATCCTGAGCCAAAGCACCCCCATGTCCCTTCCTGGAAATCTTGGAGAGCTCTGCACAGAGCACCCATCTCCATGCCAGAGCCCATGGGGTGACCCGGATGTGTGCATGTTTAGTCCACTTCCCTGCATGACGTCATGTTAACAACAGTGCTGCATACACAACTGCAATCTCTAAACAAACAGATGGGGCAGTCATTTTCCCTGAGTGTGCAGGACACATCACTGCCAGCTTCTGAGGTCAGGGATGAGGGGACCCTTGACAGGTTGTGGAAGGAATTGGTAAGTGACACAGAGAGATGCAGAATAGAAGTAAAATAAGGTTTATTTTGCCGACAAAAGGCCAATTGCACCAAAAGCAGTGCCAGTGATTGTGATCGACCATGTATCGGGTTATAGCTTCTTCTTTTATAGGGTTTTACAGCCACAATCTTACCTACAATCTTATTGGTTACATTTCATTTCCTCAGTTCACATTACTAATATACAAACCACAGTCACAAGACAGTCAACTTTAACCCAGATGTAGAATTCTTGTAGTTAGGGAGTTTACTGTTAAGACTCATCTAGCTATTTATTCTAGCCAACAGGAAGGTGGGTGTTCAGGATCAGGAAAGCAAAGTTAGCAATTGTTCTTTTCATCTTGACTCTTACAATCAGGTGGGGTACAAAACCTTGTAGCTCAGGGCCTTGATGTGCCCTGTTATCTCAGGATGAGGCCAGATGTCCCATTCTATGGTTAATGCCTCTGGTGTCTGTAAACTTTGAATTAAACAAAGCAGATTCCAGCTAGAAGAGCAGAAGTCATTCTATAGTTTCCTAACATTTTGTAAGTTTTTAGATTATTTACAAATGTTCTCTCCATCAGGCCCACAGAAGGGACCAGCCCAGCATCACTCAGAACAGCTCAGCACAGGCCGCAGAGCAGGAGGGAACAGGCTGCTGGGTGGAGATGGGGACTGTCCATCCCATTCCCCGATGAGATGAAAGGAAATTGACAGCTAAATCTTGAGTCAACAGAGCCTCCACAGACTGCATCTTGCTGAAAAATCCTCCCCCTGAGCAGTCTTTCCACCCTTCTGCTTTTGTGCTTCATTTTCACAATTAAAATATGATTTGTCTAATTCTTTGAAATCTTTACTGGTGTACTCTAAAGTTACAGGATCAGCAGTTAGAGATTCTTCCCTCATATATTTCTGCTTCACCCTTCCTTCCTTTTCCTGAGTGAACAAATAGATGAATATTAAACTAAAATTCTCGCCCTGGACAGAGAAGCTATGCTCTGTCTTTCCATTCTCTTTTCTTTTTGAGTCAAGTTGTACTCAAATCAGACAAGTCATTAAATTTAACAATTTACTCCAATAATTATTTTACTGATTGCATTTTTAAATTTGTATATATATGAATCAAACTGCTGGAAATTAAAAATAAAACCAAAGTCATGTGACAATGAAGCATATTTAACGTCACTTCCGGATTGGAGTTGTTAGAAGCAAAAGACTTATTTTCATTCTCCTTAGCTGAATAGCCAGATTTAAAACACTTCCCAATAATAATTTATAATTATTATTAACTAAATAATAGTACAGCCTAATGCAATTTTATGCATAATATATAATATAAAATATATTATATAAATTATATATATCAATCTTTATGCCTATGTAACTCTTTGGAGAGGAACAGTTCCAAGATTGTGTGATTTTCCTGAGTTATTTCCTTTAAATTATACATCAAAATTTAGTTTTGTTGACAAACTAAAAGATGGAGCAATTCCTGAATTACCTCAAACCATCACACCGTCAAGTGACAAAGATCAGACTAGGGCCCAGGCAAGGTGACTGCCAAGTCCATGCAATCTCTAATTTTCAGAATTGCACCTTCCATCAGGTACGCAGCCTGCCTAGACTGCGGGAAGCCTTCTGCTGCTCTGGGCCCACTTCCCCTTCAGTTCCTTCCCTCAGCTGGCCATTCCTCCATGGCCCTACCAACTCCTGATCCTCTAGGAAAATGAACACTGAAGCACATGGCCAGACAGCACCCCGAGAACAGGCTTCAGTATCCCCTGGCAGCTGGAAGGGCGCCCCAGTCACATGCTGGATGTTGCTCCACCTTCTGCACTCCGGTCCCGATGTTCCACACTGCGACCACAACACCAACACTCCGTCTCCCTTGCGGATTGGCCTGGCTGCTTTAAGTAGAAATCTTTACTTGGTCTTTCAGAAACTTCTTAGGTTCGTGGGGAATAAGCTGAACAGATCCTGTTTCCACGAAGCTCTTTTCCCTCCAGGCAGAAGAACTTACTGCCTGTCAGTAAAGCAGTTGTTTCCACACTTGAATCCAGGAGCTACAAAAGAATTTGGGAAGCAAACAAGCAGAGCTAGGCCTTGCAGTACTGGGGAAGGAGCAAAACAAACCCAACGTTTGCTTAAAATATTGCAATTGTGTTTGTCTTCTTTGCACCCAAATGCAATTTTAACTGTTAAAAGGCAAAACTGAATTGGCGGAAGAAAAATGAAGAATCTGAGTCAGAGTTGAAAACCTGGCCCTTCCAATCATAAGCCATGTGATCTCAAGCAAATGCCTAAATGTCCCTGGATCTCAGTTTTCCCACTTACAAAGTGATGCTGACGCCGATTCCTGACTCCCTCCCTGTGTGTCACAGCCTCAGGACCGCGCACACACTGCTCCCTTTGCCTGCAACGCTGTTCCCCTCCACTACCTGTCAGTTCTCAGGCCACACACGCTCTTACTTCATTATCTTCCGTGACTGGGCCTCTCACACTTAATCAGAGTTCTACTCTTACATTCCTCCTGCAGTTCAGCTTCCGTTTCCTTACACACTCTCCATGCCGTGTTGGTATAGTTACGCCGTGAGTCTCTGTTCAGTGTCTGTGACACCGAGAACTCCATGAGGCCAAGAGCTGTGGATAACCAATCTATCAATACTTCCTCAGCATTTCTCACAGCCCGACGCCTAGTCAAAAACCCGCATCCAACAAACGGATCGATGAATAGGTAAATCTGAGTTTGAAATATGGCTGTGCACATGTAAATGGGGGTGATAATAATCTGTATATGGTAGAGTCGTCTAGATTTTTTTCCATGTGGAATTTTTGGCACAGCACCTATCAAACACTAAGCATTTGTGGCCTGGACTTGTGTGGCATATAATGTGATCATGCAGATAAAAACATACTCTGAAATTCACAAGTCCCATGTTTGTGAACACTGCAGCAATTCTCTCCTGATGTATTTCACTGACATAGTAAAAAACTGGTGAGATACGATATAGAAATCATCACTGACTTGAAGGTTACTGATTTCCATAAATGTGTAATATAGAAAAAGAGCAGCGCATGCCTGTAATCACAGCACTCGAGGCCGAGGCAGGAGAGATGTAAGTTCAAGCCCAGCCTGGGCAAGTTAGTGCCTTACCACAACCTTGTCTACAATTCAAAAATTGTTTTAAAAGGACTGGGAGCATAGCTAGGTACAGTGACCTCTCAGTTCAATCTCCAGTACCTCAAAATGAAGAAGAAAAAGAAAAACAAAAATACGAAGAAAATAAACAGCAGCAAGAACTTGCCAAAGAGATATATTTTATGCATAAATGTGTTTCTTTCACATATATTAATGTATTTTTGTCTTCTGATCTTGAGATAAAAGAATGGTTATTTGTTTACAAAGTGACTTGGAGCTACAACATTGATGTCTCTTTTGTAAAGCAAAATTTCAGTACTTTAAGAATTATGACTGGCCGGAAGCAATATGGTATGATTTCACACCATATTGCACCAGTAGGCATTGGCTAGATGTTAGTAATTTTATTAATTCATTTGCCTTAAATTTTTAAAACTCTCCCTAATTATATTGTTTTTTGTTTTTTGTTTTTATTTTTGAGACAGGGTCTCACTATGTAGTTGAGACTGACCGGGAACTCACTATGTAGTCTAGGCTGGTCTCGAACTCACAGCTATCCTCCTGCCTCAGCCTCCTGAATGCTCGGATTACAGGCATGCGCCACAATGCCCAGCCTCCCCTAATTATATTGGAAATTGTTTTCAGTGTTGTGCTAGAGACCAGATCTCTATTCACTACACTGATGTGCTCTCACTGTCAGGTGATATTTTATTCCCAGGCTCCTTGCTGATCACATGGCCCTGTGATCTATTCCCTGCCCATGGTGGGCAGGCACCTGCAGTGACCACACCCTCCCCTCTGGCCCTCACAGGCTTCCATAAGTGCTGCTGTCCTCACGGTGCTCTCACCAACTCTGCTTCAGGGCTTGGAGGCTGTGCATCAGAGGGGAGGAGCCGGGAAACCTGAACCGTCCTTGGGAGGAGAGCTCTGTGGTGGTGCTGGCTTTGGAATTTAGCATAGGCTAAAGTTTCTGTAACTTTCATCAGGAACTCATGTGGAATGGAGAAAAACAGAAAAGCTTGCATGACTTTCTGGCTGCTGACGCAAAATCTGAGCTTTAGGAAAGGGTAGCAAGTGTGCTGAGGATGCACTGGGCTCCTGCTCAGCAGTGCTTTGAGCTATGGGCTCTGAACATCCCGAGGGTTCATGAAGTGGAGCACAGTCCAGAGAGGCAAAGTAACACCCTCAGGTCTGCACAGCCGGCCAGTACAAAGTCAGGAAGCGGGTGCAGGCTGTTGGGTTCCCTCGTATAATTTTGTAGCCACTGCTCTATACAACTTTGGGACAGCACAGTCTGGCCTGCCTGATTCCTGACCTACACACAACCACTTAAATGAGTAGAACCTGGATTCAAACTATTTTTCTGCCATTAAGGGCAGTGAGCTGTTACTACACGATAATTAGGATCACCGGAACAAAGGTCCTGGTGAGAGCCTTGCTGCTCACAGTGAAGTCAGGAGCTGACTGCAGACCACAGCACAGACACTGGTGTGGAAGAGGGCATTGTGAATTTTTTAACTTTGCCTGACCTGCCCGGCATAGCCTGATGAACAATCTCCACCTAGGAACCTAAGCACATTCTGAGCAAGTGCCCCTCTTCCCATTCTAACTGCGGGGTGCCACCTGCCGGCACTGCTTCAGCGAAGCCAGAGCCTTTGTCCTGGCTTAGCTCAGAGTTATGGAACCCAGATATTCATTGATTCACGTGTAGCTATAAAAATGCAGAAAAACAGATCCAGCTCCTGTCAAGCTCAGCCACATCTTGATAACAGTGCCCTCAGGAAACAATTGGGCATCTTATTTAGCAGCATAATTTTAAGTTTCTTGACATCAGAGTAATTTAAAGGCAATTTTTAATGTACTTTGACTCTGCTTTTTATGCATTTCTTCAATCAGGTCTTCCTAAGCATCAGTAAACACGAAACCTGCCTACAGTGCCAGTCTATCCTCAGCGCGCTGGCTGGCGGGAGGTTCCAAGTCGAGTGCGGGCAGTGTCCTGTGTGTGCAGAGCATCTGGGAGAGGTGCTGCCCAGGGCCTCAATCATTGTTCAGAGCCAGCACTGGGAGCCCACGGTGATCCCTGACTCCAGAATTGCTGAGCAACCGTGGGCACAGGGCATGGTCATTCAGCTGCATTTCAGGGGATACAGTTGACCTGTACCTGGGAAATGTGTCACTCTAACATGTACACGTGCGCACGCACACGCACAGCATTCAACAGACAAACTGTGGTCACAACAGCGACACCCTCAGTGGAAGGGGCAGAGAAACTTTAAGCAGCGGAGACCACGGATTCTCTTCCCTCATCTCAGATCTCAGCCTCCTACGGGGACAAGATCAAATGGAGTAAAAGGTATAGAAAGAACCCTAGGTTCTAATGATCTCCCTCTCCCCCTCACCTCTTTCTCTGCTTGTCTCTCTCTCCCTATCTCTTTTACTTCCCTACCTCCCTATAGTTGAATTAGTGTTAAGTTAAATAACTAAACAGGTGCTGTCTTAGTTACCTTTCTTGTTGCTGAAACAAAATACTCAGCACCCAAAGTTAAAAGATGAGAGGTTTATTTAGCTCAGTTTGTAGAGGTTCAGTCCATAGTTAGCTGGCTCCAAGGCAGAATGGCATAGCAGAGAGAAACAGTCCATGGCAGGCAGAAGACAGTAAAAGCAGCAAACAGCAAGCAGCAAACTTCTTTCCATCCCTTATCACACCTTTAATCCTAGCATTGCACTATGAATCAAGGTTACACACTCTAGATCCAGCCACCTCTGAGAAGCCCCACCTATGAGCACATGAGGCTTTGGGCACATCTAGACACAAGCCATTAACAGGTGCATAGCGTGATCCCACTACACTTGGGAAAAAGAATTACTGGAAAGCAAGTAGAGAAAGTTATGTTTGGTGGTCAAGTATGCTGACTACAGCACCTTAGAATGAACAAAAAATAGATCCAGAGGAGGTCTTGGGAGGTCCATTTTACCCAGCCTCACCTGGACTTGGGGTTTTCTTTCCTCAGCCTTAGTTGAACAGCTGTTCTGATTAATGCATACACTACTTGAATGCGTTGGCATACCAAGTCATTTTCTGGGAACCTTTTAATGAAAGATTCTTTGACATATGCAGGGACCTAATTTGCAATTAAAAGGATGAGCATTGTAATTAATCATCAGTTGAGTGTTATAAAAAACACATTGCTTGGTGATTAATATGAAATTATTCTAAAAAATAAACCTAACATCATTAATAATGATTTCCTGAAGCCATCATAAAATTGGCAATTATGGCTTTAATAATTGGTATTATTAATGTCTGACTTGGAAATGAAAGACCTGGGACCAATTATTTAACAGAGAAGGTAAATTCCAGGTTAGTGCTCAAGCAGTGAGCTACACCCCAGCCCTAAACTCTTCTGTAAATTCTAGCAAGGGAATCACCTTTGTTCTTCAGAAGAAAAGTTTATTTTCATGGGTTTGGCTTTTCTGTTTTTGTGGTTGTCACAAAATCATTCCACTTACCTGAAAGAAGACACAGAATGAAGAGAAGGAGATTTGGCCAAGTTGCTTGTTTGGAGAAGGTGCCTTTCAAAATGGGAGGTGGTAGAAAGAGTCCAAGAGGACGTCTGAGGGGTAGTTTGGCCATTTTGTCCGGTTGGTTGTTGCTTGGTTTTCTTGAAAACTTAAAGTTGTGGTTGAACTTGAATGTAAAAATGAGGGATACACATTGATAATTTTGCCATCTTTTTCAAATAACATTAACATAGTTAGAGAGAAAAATGTGATATTAGAAAAGAAAAGAACCCCATTAAAAATAATCAAATTATTATCTAGATCCACCTCGTAAGTGTGGTACTTCTGGTATACCTGTGGTTGTGCTATGGAAAGCACAGCCACATTGTAATGTTTGAGCTGGAGCATAACATACCCTGGAGTGGCAAAGGAAATCAGAAAAAAACATAAATTCTGACCCACAAGTAAACAAGACAGCAATCATTACACAGGGACATTACCATAAGAATATAGTATCCCATAATGTCTACTCAAACATTCCTCCTTAGTCATACTTGACCTCTAAACCTTTGTTCAAAAATATCTAATAACTGCACTTATCTTGCATTTGTTTTCTTACAAGGGTAATCAAAGCATGTGGTGGATGTTTAAATTAAAAATGACAATTACAATAAATGACACATTGCCCTCTATTCCATTCATGATGCCCCTTGTCCCTGTGAACACACTTTTGACACCACACTTGCCACTTCCCGAGGCAGTTCTGGAAGTCTCCTTTCATGAAAGTCTTTACAAGGTGCAATGTAAAAATACGGGGAGTGTTGCTGCCGAGTACCATTCATGGAAAGGAAGTTCATCAAATTGCTGTGCTGTAGCCTGTTCTCATGCACCTTGTGCACTGCATCTGGGCTGTGTCACTTCTCACTGTTCTCCAAAGTCAAAATGACCATGGACAGTAAACAGTTTGATTTGATTCAGGGCACTGAGGTAGCAATAGCCGCACAAGTAAAGACACTCTAGGATTATATTTTATGCAAGAAAAGGGTTCCAGTGTCCTGAACCCATAGATTTTTATATGGCATTTGTTCAAATTTCTTCCAGGTCTACATCACTCTCTCCTGGGCAGTTGGCAACACTCTTTTTCATCCTCTGCCCCACTAGCCAGGAGTCCAGTCTTCAGTGTTCTGGACCTTACAGTGTCACCTGCTGTGAAACCATTCACTGGATAAAGCCTACTGCAAAGTTGAGTTTGCATGAATGGAGTTAAATTTGCTTTCCAATAGAAGAGCTAACATTATGATGTAGATTTTGTTTACTGTTGAAAAAATTACAATTCTGACAATGTAGGTATTAGATTTACATTGCAACCTTTCAACAGTCAGCTAAGCCTGTCCAATAGACCAAACCCTTAAATTTGAGTTTGTGATTTCACACTTCATGCTAACAACATAAAGATAAATTGTAGAATAAAGTATATAATCAAAATTTGATATCATTCTACTAAAGTATTCATAGCCCCTTGATGTATTACATTAATATGATTGCAAATATTTACTTTAATTCAAGATGTTTAAAAATATGTGATTCTCAACATAAGTTGCACATTTTTTTTTTCTGATGGGAGCTAGGCTGCCTGTTTAGAAGAGAGTGAGAATTTGTTGATTGATGAGTATTGCTTTACCATTTAGGATATTTTCAAAGCATCCCATGACACTTGAGTATTCTAGTGCAATTATCACTATTTTGAGCTGTATTTTAGCAGAAATTCTTCTGAGTGTTTTATATGAATTATCTTAGTTATTCTTAGTATTATGTTATAAAAAATAAATATTCTTAAAAGGTCCATTCTATATATGAAGAACCTGAATCTGAGAAAGTTCGCAGAGCTTGCTTAGGGCCTCTTGGCCAATGGCACATTTGAGTCAGAGCTTATTTCTGGTTGGAACAGAGACCCCTTATAACCATGTGATGTAACTCTCTTCCAGGAGTTTCTTGTTCTGGAAAATAATCATGCAACCAATAATTAATTACTGATTGTGTCAGAACATTTGGTAGACCCACTTACCCAGCAAGTAATTCACACCTGAGGAAAAAATTCATTATCGTCAATGATTTACTAAATGGGGCTGGGGATTTAGCTCAGTGGTTCTGCTGACTGCCTCACAAGCACAAGGTCCTGAGTTCATTCCCCAACACACAGACACAAAATTCACCAACCAAGGCTCTGACCTGCTTGTATCCTCTCGTTTTACACAATTATGTCACAAATTATTCCGAACTTAATCGGTTCTAATTCTGAAAGCCCCACCGGAAACAGACGGAGCTGGGACACCGAAACCATATGAATAGCTCATCTTCCTTCCCGTCTTTGAGCATGACCGAGAGCCTCCCAAGACTTTCTTGCTGCAGTAACTGGGATGCATTCTTCTTTGCCTGGTGAGCGTGATATTTCTGGAGAGCTTTGTGAGTGAGTAGGCACCTCCCATGAGGCAGGAAGCATCACTGGCATCAGACTGGCCTGTGAGTGGAGGGTCCCCAGCACCACCAGCAGACCGGGACATCCGGATAGACGCGCCTGTGCCCACTGTTGAGCTGGCTGTTCCTCCATCGCTTCTCATTTGTCTGCTTGTTTCTCTTACTGTCCTTTCAACTTTGACTTAGTGATCAGGTAAGGAGGAGATCTGGAATTATTGTGTGAAGAAATGGCAAGACTCGTGTAATTGAAGCATCGGGGAAGGGCAGAAACCTTGACAAAGAGCATCTTTAGGAGACTTAAAAGTAAGGGAGTCACACAGCACTGCCGTGCCGGACACATGTGGAGCTGAACACTAATTGTCTGGAGTCCTGAGTGTCACACAGCCCAGGTCTTGTCTCTTGGATGGTAAGTGCCCCACTGACCCATATATACATCAGACCTTTAATTTGTAGTTGCTCCTTGTGAGAAATTTGACCCTCATCCAACCGTTTCCCAAAAAGGATTGCAAAGAATTATTGGAAACCATGAAAAGACAGGAAATGTGATGGGTAATAAATAAAGCAATAGCTATAACGGTGTCTCCAGGAAGTTGGCATACGTAAGAAAAATAATACTTGTAATACTGTCCTCCGCTTCCCTAGAGTGACTCCCAGAAGCCAAATTTCTCATGCCATTTTGGAAATTTACTTGCTTCCAGGATGATCCTCAGTTACCAGACTGGGTTGTTATACACATCAAGTAGCAAGGGCTTGGGAGAAGTTGGTCGGGGCAGGGGGCAGGATCCAGCCCTCGCTTCACTCCATCAGGGAGTTACTGCAGGGTACAGGGAGAGTTCCATGTTTTGGTATGGACTGGGTCTTCTCCGGTGAGGGCATGCATGTGTGTGTATCTACAACACATGTATGTGTACCCACATGCATATTTACATGGTATCTAGCAGTGGCACACAGGCAATACTGAACAATATTCATTTTAGGGAAATAAACCTTATTTGTTTCTCCCAGCTGAAATTTTCACATTGCTGCTCATCACATGTACACGTACACACTTGTGTGTTCTGCACAGGTCGCCTCAGCTGCTCCTTAGTGTATATCTGCTGGCTCAGGTTGCTCACGGGGAGGTAGGAGGTCACCTATGGCATTCTCAGCTTCTATGCCCTGGCACAAAATACCCAGCAGCTGGAAGCTAGAGGAAGAGAGGCTTGTTTTGGGTCACGTTGCAGAGGATTCAGTCCATGGTAGATTGGCTCCAAGGTCAAAAGTCAGGACTGAGAAGAATGACAGTCAAAAGCTAGTCACTTTCTGGCAGCAAAAAAGAAGAAGGAGGGAGGAGCCGGGACAAGAATGCACCCTTCCAGGTTACACCTCCAGTGGCCACTTCCAACAAGGAGTTTTGTAATTTAGCCATAAATTATGAAGCCGTCACACTTTGGTTAGGAAATTGTCACTGTTACACAGATCTCATTCTAAATCTTTCTTCAGAGGAGTGCAAGGCATAGACCTAGATATCAAAACAGAAATAACTAAGAAAGAATTCTGATACATAAATGCCAGATTTTTAGTTGTTTGATCTTTTACCACTTAAAAGGCTCAATTCAGTTTCCTTTCTCTATGTACATCAATTCCACGGGGATTTTTTTCCCTAGATTTTCACTGTTTTCCTGTCAACCCTAGGAGGTGGTTATCAGCATTGCCATTTTAAGAAAGACTATTGTAGGCCATTCTTTAGGCCAGCTGGTTTAGACCAAGTGAATAATAAGGACTGATGTGGATTCCCAGACTCAATGCCACTGAATGCCTCAAACATTGGTTTATTTTGCTCTCTGCCCACACTGTTAATGGAGAATCTTAACTGTTAGGTGAGTAGGAAAGCGACAGGGATTTAAAAAAAGAAACAAACATCTTATATACATCCTCCTACTCTCCCAGATGAAGGTAAAATGCATGCGCTAGAAACATAAACTAATAAATTAAAATTAGAAAATATTCCACAGCAGTGCATGTGTTCCTTTCTTCCTTCATTGTTATTTTTTCTTCTCTTTGGACAGCTACACAACAAAGAACACTTCAAGGCTAAATTCATAATTTCTTATACTTCTCCATCTATTTTATTTCAGTTTTGGCAAAATCTGGAAAAAATTTTCAAGTTATTATTTTTCGACTTCAAGGCAAAATATGATTTTTTTTCTTATTAAAATTTCATTGCAGTATTATGGCCGGCTGGGAAGAAAATCTACTTAGCACAATGATTAATCAAATCAAAGGAAAAACATTCTCTTTGACAAATTAGTTCTGAAATCTGCACTCACTCCTGTCTCTCTCTCCCTCTCTCTCTCCCTCTCTCTCTCCCTCTCTCTCTCTCTCTCTCTCTCTTTTTTTTTTATATATATATATATATATAACTTTTATAAAATATAAATTATTTGATTTTTTATTTCCTACTTTCCCTGCATTATTTTATTTTCTATTTCCTTACTTCTTTTATTAGTGTTATGCCAATTACACATAATTGAGAATTTGTGAGTGATTATATTCTGAAATATAACTTCCTTCTCTGTTGTGCTATTCTTAAACATTACTGCTGACCTATCCTGCTTCTTCTTGTGCTAAGAGAATATATCAGCTTCATGGTTTCATCAGTGATCCCACCTGGCTCCTGAACATGTTTATTTTATGCCAGACACTGTGATGGGGAAGAAATGGAGACACACGCATGTGAGTAGCATATGACCCTCTATTTCCACAGTGGTAAACATTTTAACATTCTACATGAATAAATGCATACTTAGATTCCTAATTATCGAACAGTGTGGAAAAGATCTATACAAGCCACCAAAGTCAGACATAGCTATGGTACAGCAAAGCAGGGAGAATAAAATCCAGTTCTCAGTGGAGATAACTGAGGAGTGAACACACTCATGCAATATGAGCAGAGCTACTCTCTGGCAGGAGAGGTTTCAGAATGAAATTCCCCCCTAATATAGAAACTCCAGGAGAAGGCCTAATAAGAGTAATATTTGATAGAAATGATCACCCAGGTTGCTCATGTCTCTAAATCCTCTGTTAACTGAAAAGCTCTTTTCAACAGACTTCAGTTCACTGGGCACAGGGTGAGAATTGTAATGACAGATGCATTAGAAAAAGAACTGTGATCCAGTTTTTCCAACACCATTTGTTAAAGAGGCTATCTTTCCTCCACTGAGGATGGTCAGCTCCTTTGTCAAAGATGAGGTAGCTGAGTAGATCTGGATTTGTTTTTGTGTCTTCCAGTTTGTTCCACTAATCCTCAGGCCTATTTCTTTGCCACAGATTAAAACTAGACCCTTATCTTTCACTATGCACTAAATTAAAATCCAAATGGATTAAAGATCTAAATAGTAAAACAGAAACATTAAACTTGCTGGAAGGTAAGTTAGGCAGAACTCTGGAAGACATTGGCGTAGGAAAAGACTTCATAAACAAATCCTCAGTAGCACAGGAACTAGCAGATAGAATCAACAACTGGGATCTCATCTTATTAAAAAGCTTCTGTACTTCAAAAGAAACCATCAGCAGAACTAAGCGACAACCTACAATGTGGGAAAAAATTTTTACCAGCTGTTCCTCAGACAAAGGACTATTATCAAGAATATATAAAGAACTCAAAACAATCAGTCCCCCCAAATATGAAGACCCGATTCAAAAATGGGCATCCGAAATGAACATTTATCAGACAAAGAAGTCAAAGCAGCAAGTAAATATATGAAAAAATGTTCCACATCACTGATCATTCGAGAGATGCAGATGAAAACAACACTGAGATTCCACCTCACCCCACAAAGAATGGCTGCTATCAAGAAATCACACAATAACAAATGTTGGCGGGGTTGTGGGGAGAAAGGAACCCTTCTCCATTGTTGGTGGGAGTGCAGACTGGTGCAACCACTATGGAAATCAATATGGAGATACCTCAAAGAGCTTGGACTGGAGGTTCCATTTGACCCAGCCATCCCTCTGCTGGGTATCTTTCCAAAAGAACTAAAAGAATCATATCACAGAGAAGTATGCATACCCATGTTTATAGCAGCACAGTTTGTAATAGCTAAAACTTGGAAACAGCCTATTTGCCCATCCGTTGGAAACTGGATAAAGAAGATGTGGTTTTTCTATAAAATGGAATATTACTCAACCATAAAGAATGAGAAAATAGATTCATTCATTGGAAAATGGATACATATTGAAGATATACTCCTAAGTGAAATAAGGCACACATGTGTAAATACTGAATAATTTCTCTGGTGTGAATAATCTGCGATAATACAGAAGATCCTAATAAGATTACTGACAGTGAGAAATGGGAAGAAAGGAGCTAAAGGTGTAGGGAAGGTGGGATGGGTAGGGGAAGGGTAATAAGGGAAAAGAAAAAAGTGTGAGATAATGAAAAGATGGAAATAAAGTGGTTGTAGATGCGGAGGGGAGGAGAGAGTGAAGGGAGGGCAGGGACAAGGGGAAAAAATGAGAACCAAGACTTGTCATGTAGAGGTACAAGATCCCAACAATGAATGTAACTGTACTGTATCCCTAAAATGTACCAATAAACTCAATTAAAGCTGAATTTAAAAAAAAACAAAAAAAAAGAAAACAAAAAAAAAGAACTGTGAGACAAGGGTAAACTGGGACGCAGACCTCATGTAGGAGGGAAACATGGAATAGGAAGACCTCGCAGGGACTGCAGGAGAGATGCCATGGATTCAAAGCACAGTCAGCTTCAGATTGAAATGCTGTTCACATCTGACTTTCAAAGAGAAGAAAAGCCAGGTTGGAAAACCTGTTATGGTCAGTTATTCATTTTCATTCCATTTTTATAATTGCCTTCATGGGAAATGTTTGGTATCAGATCACGTAGAATCATCAGCACAGCAAAAGATTAACACTAGGATAGTTAGATTCTAAAAGAAAAGGTTTCCTTGTGCCCTCATTGCATGTATCTGATGAAGTCCAAGTAATGTTGGTAAGTAGGAAAATAGTAAGAGGAGTTTGTATTTCCAGATGTGTGCCTAAAGGTCAGGTTATATTTTCTGTTATTTTTCTCATTTTGAGAACTAAAACTGAGAGAAAGACACAAATTTAAGCAATTATTTGAGTCTGGTTTTGGATGTTTATGTAAATCTCTGAGCAGTGGTATAGTTCGAGGAAGCTGGATCCTAGAAATGTTTTATCATTTCAATGGGTTAATAATTCTTTTCTCTATTTTACTTATTCATGCTAAGATTCAACAAAGCAAACAGAGATAAGACTTCCTTGTCCTCAGGACTGGTATGGAATTCATTTGTTACTCTGGGGCAAGTTTCAGAAATAAAATGAAGCAGAATGAAGAACCTTGGCTGAGATGGGGGACTTGTGGCTACAGACTGTGGGTGAAGATCTTACCTACCTCACATGACTTTGCTCTTAGCGTATGGCAGGCAAGGCAACGAGCTGAGGGCAATCCCCTGGCTTCCCTCCACAGCATGCTAGCCCATATTCCGCATACCCCACTGCAGCTTGAATGGGGCACGTGTCCACATCCAACCCAGGAAAAAACTATCTTTTTGAATCTAACTACCATGACGTTCATCTTGTGCTGCATGAGACGATGTCGTGCGCTTTTACACCAAACATTTCCCATGAATGCAATTATACAAATGGAAGGTGGGAGGGATGATAGCATGAGATGAGCCATGGTCCCCTTTGTTGGATCAGCACAAAGGAGCAGAGCTCTGTGAATGTCATCTTATGCAACAGAGGCTTAAACTACATATTAACTCAAAAATGCTTTGAGCATAAAAGTACAGATTCCCTCCTCTAGCCTCTGATTCTTTCTGTGGATGTCAGAATTAGGGAGTATATTAAGCTTCTTTCGGAGCTGCTTTTACCATCTGAATAAGGTAAAAGTCTGAACCATGAAGGATAATAGTTAACTGAGACTTGTGGAGAATGGCTTTGCTATTTCTCTCCTATTAAAATTAGTCTGCTCCTGAAGGAAAATAGGGACTAGTGGTGGGAATCCTAACATGGGTAATTGAGACTGAAATTGCACCACCAAAAAAAGCTATGGAGTGATGCTTACATTTTCCCCTTTATAGTAGAAATAGGGCTTACAAAGTCAGGAGCTCAATAACCAAATCAGAGTGGACTTCAAAGTGGCTGGCCTTCTCCCTGACAACAATATTCTGTTCTTCTCTCTTGCCAGTGATAGAAGAACCTACAGGACCCATGGCCTCCTGGGAAGATGGGTGTGGGAAAGGTGGGAGGGAGTCCTTTGCCAAAACAGGAAGCTTTTTTGCACAAGTGATTGTGAGATACCATGGCTCACACCACGCACAGTTCTTTCACAGCTTGTCATAAAAAGAACAACATTAACATGGTAGAATCCATTCACTGAAAGCAATTTTTATTTTCTTTTTTTAAAGAGCAATATATTCAGCAACCAAATTACACTGGGGGATGGATTTTTCTTGATAATATTACTTCACCTTAGTAGCAACAGCTACAATTCCTGATTCCCAACCCCTGGGCCTTACTTGGTTTTATGGATAAATGATTCTATAACATTAGTGGTACATAAACATTTTAAATATTTCTTTAAGTTTCACAGAGGGTTTAGAGAAGTGAGTGAACTGAAATTTTCTTTGTAGAAAAAAAGGCTGAGAATATTTAATATTCCTGCAACAGATGGAAGGGCTCCTTTTATTCAAGTCAAGAAATAAATGTGATAATAATGAGTTGCACAGACTATAACTTGGCATAAAACACACACTGACTTATAATCCTATGTGATGTTGTAAAATAAACAGAACACAGATTATTACAATTTGATGTTTTCTTACTTTCGGAAGTAAAGTTTTACCTTTACAGTGCTTTTGAAATTTATACAAAATTTTCACAAGGGTACAGAGTTCCAATTTGCAACATATTCATTTTCTTCTTTCATTAGCACCTTACATTTACGTTGTGTGTTTGTCAAAATCCGTAAAGCAATGCTGATGTTACTATTAAAGAGAGGTTGAATCACGATCCTATTTCCTTATAGTTTAGCAAATACCTCCTTTTGTTTCCCAGAATCCCACAGTGAATTCAGTGAACACGTTCTCTGCCTCCTCTACTATGGAAATTTCTCCTACTTTCTTTGTTCTAAATGATCTGGGCAGTTTTGGGAATCATGGCCCTGCATTTTGTAGAATGCCCCTTGATGTGGATTTATCTGACATTTTTCTTAAATCAAGACTGGTGTTATGGGCTTTGAGAAAATATAAAGGGCTCATAGTATCAACGATATTTATCTCTGTTGGTGTTGGCCTTGTTTATCTAGACAACGTATCATGGCCACATTTCTCTATGTGTAGATTTCTTTGATCTACTTCTCCCTCCATTTGTATTCTGAATTCTTTGAAGCAAGTCTCCAAGCACAGTTGATCCATAGGGCTGAAGAGATATGTTTAACATCCTCAGGGTGGCAAATACTCATTAGTACTTGTTAATCAATTAATTGAACAGGCACATGGAGAATCAAAAAGGATTGTGGCTACCAACTTGAGAAGCTAGGATAAAGGGATTGCTTGAAACCAGAAATTCAAGACCAACCTGGGGAAGAGAGCAGGACCCCACCTCAAAAAAAGAGAAAGAAAGATAAATTGTAGGACAGCAATTTTCAAAGTAAGTAGAGATCTGAAAGGATTTTAGAGACATGGATGCATGCATCTTAAACACATCCCCTGGCTGACTCTGGTCAGATGATATCATGAAATATCCATCAAGAATAAGAATTACATAATCTTCAATGACACAAAGGACTACAAGGTCCTTATAAGGGTATTCTTACATTCTGTAGTCTTGAGAACAGAAATCATTGAAGGACATCACTAAAAGTGTGAATAAATTATGTGTACAAGTGAAGGCAAATTCTAAGTGGGGAAAATAAATGATATTCTGATGAATGTTGGAAATCCAAATAGAAAGTGGAACTAGATACAAAGTATTTCAGCACCACTAAGCCATGTGATCCACCACAAGTTGCTGAGATACATATCATTTCTTCCATTTAATTGGTGTGGAAATGGAGATTCAAAGAAGTCAGTGTATTTTCCCAGGGTCCAGCAGACACAGAAGGGTAGAGCAAGGACAAGATTGTAAACCTGGGGTCTTAACCACCACATCATACAGACTCCCTGGGTAAAAGATTCTTAGAAGCCATTTATACATTGGAAAATTTTCCTATTACTATAAATTCTGTGGCTGAGATATGAACAGTATGATTGAAAAAGCAAAAATGTCTCTTGAGAGAGCTAACTTAGCTTTGGTTGCTTAGAAAATATCTGGGGACAAAATTTATGAGTTAACGTTTTTGTTTATTTTTAGGAGGTATGGATCTACATTAGCAAGTGTAACCAGAAAATGGAAATTAGTCAAAGAAGGAAGAAACACATTTAAATCAAGCTGGCTCTGACTTTCCATGAAAAGGAAGCTAATTCACAGGCGTGGGCAGAGGTGTTCCGCAGAACTATGGTTTTCAGGAACTGTATTGCAGGGAAGGCAGGGGAAGTGTTTGTGTGTGACACACACTTTTCTAGTTTCTCTAGATGGTCAGAGTCCCTTCCTTATGGACTAGTTTCCTCTTCCGGGTTAGGTTACAAATCGCTTGGTTCAGTTCCTGGGTAAACCATAATGTCCTTATCCATTAGGTCCATGGTGGCACTCCTGCCAGGGTGCCTTGGCAGCCCAGAAGGACATGGTTACACTGAAAAAGGCTGAAGAGACCCTAAGAGTTCAGGTAAAAAAAGACGCAGGTAAGGCCTTAGGAAGGAGGCAACTGAATGAAGCTTGAAGCCAAGGGATGGTGGGGAGCCTGGAGATTAAAACCAGCTTTACTAGAGAAAAATCAGAGGATATTTGAACATCCCTCCCCAAGTTAACCTTTTCTCCTTAACTTTTCATTGTTCTATGTATGATAATAAGTTAAAAACTTATATGTGAATGTGTCGTGGGCTAAATATGTTTATAAAATAAGTGTCATCACGGAAATATTTGAGACTTATGTCTCAGTCACCGAAAGCCTTTCTTTGTAATGGAATTACAAAGGAAAAGTACCCTACCACCAGGAGCCAGTCCTGACAATAGCAATGCTACCAAGCCCTGAGCCCTCTGAGGGGTTTGCCTTAAATTGAGAGCCATTATTTCAGCTGTGAAAAATAGCAGAAAGGTGGGACAAGCTATTGGAGATCAATTTCAAATCATCCAAAGCTAGAAAAAAGATATTTTTTCTGAGGCTGCTTTATAAATAGATGTGGTGTATACATTTCTGCGATGACCTTTTCTTCTCTTCATTTTTATCATATTATGTAGTACAATGGCCTTTTAATAAATAGAGAGCCACACAGGCTTTTATTTCCCTTTCTCTGAAGTCATTCATAATGCAGAAGCAAACATTAGCATTCCTACCAACTGTGAATAATACAAAATATATTTTAGGGGAGATGGAATCCAGTTATTACTTTTTAATGGATATGCCTTTATTAAGTAAAAGAGTTTAAAGGATGTGCTTTATTCATTAGCTAGCATATCGGAACAGGGTAATAAGCAGTGTTTCTCTTTTGTAGTGAACACATGTGTATCAGGATGTATTTCTAGGAGCAAGACGGATTATTTTTGCAGGAGGAGCTGAGGGTCACAGTGTGATGGTGGTGATATATTCAGCCCAAATGCCTCACTTCTGAGTGTCCCACATTTTGGCAAAGTAGGTGTGACCAGGGCCCCTGGAGGTCCACCTCAACCTGGAATTTTATTTGCTATTTATATATTTTCATTGTATTTTATTTTAATAAGAAATAAACGCCCACCTTCTCCATTCTGATTTGGAGGGTCTGGCTCAGGTGGGGCCACTGTCCCCCTTCTGCGTTGACCCCACTGGCCCCAGGAAGCAGTCCTCCCCTTCCAGGTCCCGGGTTTTCCAGTCCGAAATAAAGGTAGGGGACAAGAGGCTCGTTCCCCCGCGGCCCGCAGAGAAAGTACATAAGGTGTGGCCTGTCGTGGCTGGAATTGCCGTGCGGCCTCAGGCACCTGTAGTCTGACTGGACACTGCTTTGTGTCTCCTGTCAGAACATTAAAATCAGAGACTCCACACAAACCTACGTGTTCCTGCCGTCTTAGGACGATAGGGATCTGCCGCACATCTGCTGCCTTCCTGCCCCGCAGCCCCTGCTGGAGCTGCACCTCAACTCCTGCTGCTCTCCCTTCTGCCTTCTCCAAACCCGTGTCAGCACTCACGCTGGGAAAGTGTTGCATTTGGAACTTTGAGCTCTTACAGACACAAATGAAAACACCAGAATTTGCAGGTAAAAATGGACCACAGGTTACTCATTCCAAGAAAAGTGGCCCCTGCAGATTTTCCAGTTTGCCATCCGAAGCCCGATGAGGAATTCCTGCCTCTGAGCAAAACGCCAAGGCCCCACTTCTGCGAGCCTCCTCATCTCTTTCCTTTACTCTTGGTGTCTCTTATCTCAGTGTATTCTCCCACAATTAAGCATGTATGAATGTTTATTGAGAGCAGGAGAATTGGGGGAGTGGGAAGAAAACAAAATATACTTGATTTCCCCAAACAGTTGTGATTCTATTTTAGAAAAAGCACTGTGAACAACACTGCCTTGCACTGCGGTAACGGCGAGCCCTTTGTCATACACATTCCCTGTCAAGTCTGAGGGCAGCTGATTCTCATTCCTCGTCTTATTCATTATCATGGTGCTGAGAGGCGAGGACCTCACTGCCCCTTGCAGGTTGGGGGCTGGGCTCAGAAGCTTGGTGCAGGCTGTCTGGTCAGTCCGCGGCAGCTGGGATGTTCTGGTGTTTGTGCCCACCAGATCGGGGCTTCTCCGGCCAGTACGGCTGAGGCCAGACGGGCATCTTCAGAGTCTTCCTCGTGTCTTTAAGTGCTGTTTTCTACCTCAAGATTGCTTTGCTGTCTTTCCAACCCTCGGGACACGAGGACAGAGACTGATTCAGTGGCACTCGTCACCTGTGACACTGCAATAGTGCAGGTGTGTGCGTGCCTATGTCGCGTCCCTCTGCACAGAAAACATGGTACCAATGCTCGGCTTTTCCTCGCTGGGTCCCTCTGCAGCCTCTCTAGGGTCAGTGTCCATGACTGGGGCAGCCCGGATGAAAGAGCCCGAGGGAGAGAGCACCGAAACTGCACTGCTGCTCTCCTGACACTTCTGGTCTCCAGTTCCTGGAGGAGAAATCAGTCCTCCAGGGTGCAGCTTTAGGGAAGTGGAGTCATGCTAAGTGAACACCACCACCACCACCAACAACGACAGCAACAAAAACCTGTGAGTTCTTGAGTTAAATTTGAAAAGACAGATCATACTAGACATTGCTTTCAGCATAAGTGGCCCCGATCATATCTGAGACATACGAAACCACAAAGCTATTTGTTGTGTGCCTTGTACTGAGATCTCACTGGGTGTTTCCACATTGTGCCTCTCTCTGTTTTGTACTCCATAAACACACATAAGTGACCAAGGTGGCCTCAACAAAGAAGTGAGCACTGGGAGAGGGAGTGTGAAGCTCCAGGACACCGGGCAGGAGTTTGCAGAAGCCAGATAAAGAGAAGGGCCTGTCCTGGTTCTGACAGAGCTCTGACTGCTCTAAACTCATTCAGAGATCAAACCAGGGAGGTGGAGGATCCACTAGGGCTTGTGAAGCTGGTCTAGCACAAGGAAATAGTTTGCAACCTTAGGAAAGAAGTTAGGACACGATAGATTGTAATACTACCATTAACTTAGAGGATACAAAGCACTTGATTTGATGAGGTGACAAATTAATGCCCTCCCTCAGCTTCCCAATTGCTAGGCCCTACCCACAGCAGTTTAGTTTTATTTGGATCACTATAGTTTGTGGAAGGCTAAAAGTTTTGTGTATTTATGATGCTTAATTCTTTGCATATATCCTGTTTACTAGTCAGTATCCTGTTCTCCTTTAGCTGAAGTTAATTCTAACAGCTGGGCATGAATTTTTAAAGATAATCTCATATGTAAAAAATTCCTTCTATAGCTATTTCGTTCTGATGCTTGTCAGGTTTTGTTTGTTTGTTTGTTTAATAAATGTTCTCCTTTACTCCTGAAAAGAAAGTTACTTTTCTTTTTTTCACTTGGAAGGACTGAGGTCTGCTCATTTTTGCTGCAGGGCAGAAAGCAGACCTGCAGGCAGAGCGGAAGGCAAGGGAGGAGGCTGCAGGGTGGAGCCCTGGCCCTTGCTAGTGGCACCACACCCAGCAGGTACTGGATGTGAGGTGTGCAGGCAGCACAGAGGGGAGGCATCATCTTCAGCAGCATGCAGAGAGATGCACTTCTGGCACTGACACAGGAGGGCACACACTCCCTCACCCTGCTCATCGCCTGTCCCCAGCACCAAATCCTTGCTGTCCTCCAGCAGGGAAAGCAGGCAGATCCACTTGGGGCCGTGAGGCTTGGACATCAGAGTGGAAGCAGCTTGCATTTTACTTTTGCCTCCTAGCTTCTTCCAGGTGGACACCAGAGCTGGGAGGAGCTGTGACCACCAGAAGACACAGCCAAACATCCCCAAGACAACCCACCTTCACCCCCAAGGTCACCTGCAGGAGCCCCAGCTCTGGCTCCACTCCAGGGCAGGCCTCAGCTGCTCTCCTGCAGCAGCTCAGGCCTCCTGTGTACCCAGTAGGTCTACGCCGTGCACCTGGAGCCCCAGAAGGCTAAACCCCAACATGAACAGGAGGGAAGACCTCTGGCTTCATTGGCCCCTGGTGCTCTATTCAGTAGCATCAGGAGACCAGGAAGAGGAGCACCTGCCACTACCGTGGAAGTTGACCCGGTGACTCTGGGAAGCCAAGGAAAGCACTGCTGTACTGGCATCTGTCATGGGCATGTACTGAGTAGAAGCCCAGCAGCACCAGAGGAGTGAATCAGAACAGAAGCATTGCAAAGGGTCTGGGAAGTGAATGTCATCACTAAAAACATGTACCAGAAATGAAGATAGGACTCACATGCTGAACCGGAACACAGGAAGCACTGTCCTGCCTTCTAGGAGGAAGCATTCAAATAGTATCAACCCAGTGTGCCTTTTGTCACAATTACTGCCATTGCCACGTCACAATTAAAAATTAGTCTGCATACCACTAGCCAGGAAAACCGCAGTGTTATGGCTTGGGTCTAGATGTCTCCCCAAAACCTCATGCAGTCATAGGTGAGGATTTCCACAGATCTAGGTTTTGTGTTTCTGGGATCAAGGATGTGATGCTGGAATTGAGTAATGGTGTGATGCCAGGATAGGAGTGTGAGTGCTGTCTGCCCTGAAGGTAGGTAGCCTGGGTAATATGTAAGGAACAGAAAGGGTGAGTGTACAGCTTATTGCCTGTTGCTTGCTTGCTTTTGTTGTCTTCTGCCTGCCATGGACCATTTCTCCTCTGCTGTGCCTCTCTACTTTGGAACCAGCCAATTATGGACTGAAACTCCTACAAACTGTAAATCTTTCTTAGTTTATTTTTGGGTGTCAGGTATTTGGTCTCAGCAATGAGAAAAAGTAACTCAGACACAAAGATTGAGAAAAAAGTGATTGTATAAATGCTGAGATGGATCAGCTGTTGGAATCATCCCACAATGATTTTAAATCAGGCATCATAAATAAAACTCAACAAGAAATTAAAATATATCTTGAAACAAATGAAAGAATAGAAAAATCTCAGCACAGGCATAGAAGTTAGGAAAAGAGACCAAAAGTAAATTATAAAACTAAAATAAAACACAAGGAAAAAAAACAGTAAAAGAAAAAGAAAGGAGCTAAAGGGACAGAAAATTAGAATAGAGATGAAGGAGAGATGAAGGAGGAAAGACTTGGTGAAAGTGAAGACAGATAATGAGATGCACTCAATGGAAATGACAGAAAGTAGGTTTCAAAAACCAAGCAGAACAACTGGGATTTGTGGGCCAATAAGCCAGACTTGAGTTTTATATCATTAGAGACACAGACAGAGATGGAAAAGAATGTAGAGCTGAAATGCTATTTGAGAAAATAACAGCTGAAAACACTTTAAATTTGGCAGAGAGACAGAAAGCTACAGGTTTGGGAAGATGAGAAAATTTCAAATAAGATCAAATCAAAGGAATTCATGCCAAGACACATCATAATTCAATTTCCCCCAAGCAGAAAACAGCAGTAACACAAATTTAAAAACAGAGAGGAATGGTACTTTGGTTACTGAGGAACACCAATTCTAAGACAACAGATTTCTCACCTGAAATCATGGGGGTTAGAAATACTGAAAGGTAAAGAAAATATGTCAAAGCAGAATCCTATATCTAGAAAAATGGTCTTTCAGGATTGAAGGGAAATAAAGATATTTTCAGGTAAAATAACAAGAGGCTTTGATGCTGGCCAACCTATGCTTAAAGAACAGCCCAGGGCCATCTCCATACAAAAGCACAATGGTGACTGAAGTTGAACTCAGGAACAAAACACACAGGTGAGGAATAAGACTTCTCCATCTGAGACACTTTATAACTTAAAATGCAATTACTGGGCTTGAGATGTGGACAGTGGTGGGGGTGTTCAGCATGTGCAGAGTCCTGGGTTCCATTTCTAGCTCACTCCCCAAAAGGATGCAGTTATAACCCCAAAGGCCAGTAGGTTTCCCTCACTGAAGCTACAGTGCTTCAGGGCTTGGGTTTTGGACTCTGTGCTCTCCAAATCCCTAGATCACTGAGCCTAAGAACGCTTAGAGGACTCCCTCCAGAATTTCTGGTGCCCTGGGAAGTTTCTACTTTGGGAGGTGGCTGTACAGCTCAGCCTGAATCTTTAGGCAGAAGCTGGAACATCACATGTCCTGGGCTCAGGTCCAAGAGACTCAGGTAGCTTTTGTTGTGTTTGGCAGCAGGCAGCCCAGTTGATCTTCAGAGAAGTACAGAGAGGGACACTTGAAGATGTGGGCAGAGCAGGACTACTGGTGCGGTGGGACTGGGCAAGTCAGGGTGGGAATTAGAGGACTCGTGGCCAGTTCTGCATGGCGGAGAAGCCAATTGGAGGCAGTGATGGAGGAGAAGATCGTGCTGAGATGGAGGGAGGCAGAAGTGCTGGGTGTCCTGGAGGAGTCGCCCCCCACACCTGGGATGAAAAGCCTAGACTCTGGTGAGACCACACCTGGCATGAGAGGACAGCTGAGGGCTGTCATGGGAACTCCAGCAGGTAAAAAGTAGAGAGAAGACACAGGTAAGCACCTGGAGTGGCAGGTGGGTGTAGGGAACTCAGGTATTGTTCTGAAATCTGAAATCTCAGCATGCCCTATATACATCAGTGCACACTCCTGCTGACCTTGCTGGGTCCAGGGCTCAGAAGGGCTTTTCCAGAAAGGGCCACATGGTGCTTTGCAGACCCTGAAGACTCTGTCACAGTGCTCAGCTCCACTATTGTAGCTCAAAGGGAGCCTTGGAAAATCTGCATTAAGACTCATAAACCTCTGGATGTGGCTTCACTTCAAATTCTCATTTCCAAATTCAGGCATTGGTCTACATTCGTGCCAAGGGTCACAGATTGTTGTCCCTTGACTGAATCCATAGCTGGTCTCAATATGAAAGAAACTAAGGTCACACTTCTACTTAGGGCAAAACAACACTGGGCTGCTGTCTTTGGCTGTGAAGTCACCTGTCAGTCAAGAGCAGTGCTTAAGAACTCAGTCATGGTATCAAACTTACTTGATCAGGCTAGAACCTCTTCTTAACAGTGTGATGGTAGGAGAGTCTCCTGGCTTCCCTATTCCTCAATTTAGTTATCAGGATTTGGCTTTTGGAGCACTTTGGTGATTCTATAAGATATAAAATCCATAATGCAGCACCTGGTGTCTTTTGGGGATAATTCATACCTGCTGTTGCTATGAGAAGTATGTCCTCACCTGAGGGTCCTGGCTTGAATGCCATCACCTCAGGTGAAATAAATCTTTGCTATGGCAAAGCCTGCTGGACTGTCTTGTTACCAATAGTACTTTTCTAATTCCTTGCTGCCTCCCTGGTCCTCACATTTTGATGATCTCCTTTCCTCAGCTTTCTTGGAACTTTGCTCTTCTGAATTCATAAGGGGATATAAGTAAATGATTGCCCTTATGGGTCAGTGTCACTGTAATTTACCACCTGAAGTGGCATCAGATGTGTCCTAAAATATTTAGTGTGGGCTGATGGCTTAGCCTTACAGAGCACAGCGCTAAAACGATCCGGTCCCAGCTCTCAGAAAATCACCTGCACCTGGAGGAGCCTGGCTTGGATAATGGCATTAGAGGAACAGCGATTACTTCCTTGGGCTCCGACCCAGGCTTGGGTCAGCTGTCTTCCCTTGATGCTAATCTTTAAGCCTCTTGATAGACATTTTCTTAAATTCCCACAGAGCCATTTCCTTGCAAGAGAAGTGTCAACAGCAGCTAATGACTTGCTGAAAGTTCCTGGCTGAATGTACTCTGGAGGGATGCCACATCAGTAATGTCTCCTGGTGGGAAAATGCACTTTCCTGCCCAAGAGTTTGCTTCCTGAACGGTTTTATTTATTTAATTTAGTTTTTTAGTACATGTTTGCAGTACATACATTTTACAATCGTCTTGGGGATTTGGTACAAGTACATAATGAAGATTATTTTTTTAAAACATCTCCTTCCCTCCCCCTCCTCTACTTCCCCTTCCCCCTGTTCATTCTTGTTGATGTTACTTACTAGTCTTAGTTCATGTCTATGTCCATATTTCTTGAGGTTTTGAGGGCCTTGTACCTGGCATCTCTTCACCCGAACTGTTTCCTCACCCCTTACCCTTGGTCTCTTGGACCCTTTCTCATCTGCAAGAGATGTTTCTGCTTGTCCTGTTCTATCTTTCCTTTATCTTTCTCTTAATTTTACTTGGCCCTACACAAGAGATAGCAAATGGTATTCAAGTTTGTGTGTCTGATTTATTTCACTTGACATTATATTTTCCAGGTACATCCGTTTTCCTACAAATTTGCATACCTTTATAGCCAAATGGAATCTCATTATATAGAGACCACATTCTCTTTATCCAGTCATTGTTGATGGGTATACAGGTGGTCCCAGAATTCTACTATTATGAATTAGCCTGTTATAAACATTGGTATGTATGTATTGCTGTGGTATTATGATGTCTTAAGTTCTTTTGGGAAGATACCAAATTAAAATAAAAATAGATCAAAGATCTAAGCATTATAACAGAAACATTAAACCTACTGGAAGATAAAGTAGGTAAAACACTTGAAGACCTAAGAGTAGGAAAGAATTTTCTAAACAGAACCCCACCTGCATAAGAAATAATAGCAAGAATCAACAAACAGGATTATATCTGCCTACGGAGCTTCTGTACAGAAAAATAACACATTAATAGAGTGAAGAGACAACCTATAGAATGGAAAAACATTTGCCAGCTACTCTTCAGGATAATATCTAGAGTATATAAAGAACTCAAAAAAATTAAAGATCCAGTCAAGAAATGTGTAAGAGAAATGAACAGACATTTCAGAGGAAGAAATGCAAATGACCAATAAACACATGAAAAAAGCATTCAATGTTTCTAGCTGTTAGAGAAATGTAAATTAAAACAACACTAAAGTTCCATCTTACTCCAGAAAGAATGACCATCATTACAAGATCAAACAGTAACCAATTCTGGCATGGTGGTGGTTAAAAAGGAATCCACTAACGCTTTTGGAGGGAGTGTGAATTACTACCTCCACTACGGAAATCACTGTGAAGATTTCTCAAAGAACTACAACTAGAAATTTCATTTGACCCCACTAATTTCCTTCTGGATATCTTCCCCCATGAGCTGAGCCCCTAATACTTCCAGAATTTCTGTCACCAGGAACTAATCACTCCAGGTCCAAGAGGTTGATTTCACTTCCCTCCATAGGGTTGTGTGCTGGACAAGGAGTACTTGTGGCGGTGATTAATACTAATAATGTTCCACACTTGCATCTTTGTCTTGCAAACCTAGCAAATCCAGGCAGGTACAATGATTACCAATCCTACCAAAATTAAGAAGAATGCCTGCCGTTTTCTGAGCAGTGAACACTTGTGATTCGCATGTCTGAGTCTATTAATTCTTCACAGTGCATTTGAGAGGTGGGTGCTGTTATTGTCCCCTTTGTCCAGAGATCCTAGGCAGGACAGCATGAGGTAAACCAGGATGTTTCTTTATGGCCTGGGACTGTATTGCTGTGCTATATGGAGCTCTGTTCAACTGCACATGTTTGAAACTAAGTTTTTAGATTAGTCAGAAATTAAATTTTAAGAACTAAAAGATATGCAAGGACTTGTCATATGCTTGTAATTTTTTTTTAAGAATAGGATGCTAGCTGTTATGTTGAATAAGACTATCACACTGATTTCCAGAGAGAAGCACAATCAGTCATAACGATCCCTACATGGGCAGGTGCTGATGGGAAGGACTGCCTTATAAGGAATTCTATCCTCAGATAGACACTTAACATAAACTGGGATACATTTGCACACAAATAGGTGGGCAGAGTTAATGCTTTAGTGGTTATAGATATTCGTGATTTTTTAAATGTTCAGGCTATCAGCCAACATATCCGTTTAGTGTCCGGAAGGTATGATTAAGAGGCTAGAAAAAGATGGGCAAAGGGGAAAGAAAAGAAGAGAACATTTGAGAAAATAAACCCTATCCCAGGATTTGCTCAAATAAAGTCTATAACGACGCTTTACGTGAACATTCTAGATGAGAACCGATAAAACTCAGGAACTAACTAAAAGAAAACCATGATGGGCTCTGATACATTATTCATAAAATGCACTTTAGAGTCAGAAAGCAATGGTGCCCAGGGCCATAAACTCAAGGTCACAGGGAAATTTAGTGGGTGTGAGGACCAAGTTTTCAGGTCGAGGTGGCCTCCCTCTGTGCCCTTTGCCCACCTCTGTGCCCCTTGCCCAGAACAGAGCTGCAAAAATTCCATTCTGCATAATTCCATTCTGTATTACAGTCTCCCTATGTTTCTGTTCCTCTTTTTAGGGCAAGCTGTCTTAGGCTATCTCCACCCTTTTCTGTTCCTCTTTTTATGATCTAAAGATAAATTCTTCCTGCTTAACATAATCAATGTTCTTTAAAGGAAAGAACTGATTTTGCTAACATGATATTAGTCACTGCTAACATAGGTAGTCACTGCTAACATAGGTATTAATAACTTAGTAACTTTGTTAACTATAGAATTTATTTAATCAGATGTTCTTTAAAAAGAGGAACTGATTCTGTGAACATAGGTACTAGTAATTTTCCATAAGTGCCCTCCCAGTACCCCTCAAATATCCAAGAGTAAGCGAAAGTTAAAAATAGCACCTATAAAAAGGGAGAGCCTCCCCAATCCTATATAATCCTGCTTCAAAGATGGGTCTGGGCTCTCGGTCTGAAGCTGCTGTGACGGTGACACCCAAGGGTCCAGGCTCGAGCTTGCAATGAACTCCTCTTGTAATTGCATCTGATCTGACTCCTTGGTGGTCTTTGGGGACTTCGCGACTTGGTTACAACAGTGGGGACCCTAAGAGATGAGCCCACCAGTGTAAGTTGCCATAACCTGACAATAATTAACCCCAACAATACGGACACATTTCCAGGGGACACAAATCCTTCCCCACCCAGCAGCCCTTGAGCACTGGATATTCAGAACATTCTGAACTGTGTGTGTGTCTGAGGAAGGTGGGGTTGAACCCAAGGTCTTCGCCCTAAGCTACACCCCCAACCCCTTTTTATTTCATTATTTTTATTTTATCATCATTATTATTATTATATTTTATTCTAATGTTATTATTTTGATACAAGGTCTTGCTAAGCTCCTGAGCTGCCCAGGCTGGGCTCCAGCTTGTGTTCCTCTTCCTCAGTCTACCAGAGCACTGTGATCACAGGCACACACCACCACCCCGTCCTTGAATTATGGCCTTGAATGCAAGTGCCAGACCCTGTTACCTGGGGGAAACAACCTATTCTGCAACGTGAGGCCTCAGTCTCACCGTATACAAAATAAAGGAAAAATTCTTGTAGCAGGACCCTCATGCTGCTTACTTGAGCCACTGTATGAATAACTGTACATATGTCTTTATATAGACATATACACACACTTTCTATAGTCACACTTTCTCATATATAGTCCTTATAAGTATAAACTATAAGTCTGTCATACGGTAAGGTGTATAGGGTTAACTGTGCATATCGATTTATAATGTATTCTAGGACACATACTTTATAACATCTGGAATATTACTATATTTAATATGTAGGATTTAACACAACAAACAAATACTCCAATAATGCTAAAATGCAAAGTTAACTTGTCAGGAAGCCCCGAAGCATGATGGAATGTGCGGGTCACAGCAAGGCGTCACCTGGGGGCGGCGGGGGGCCACCGGGCACCATGTGCCCCTGCTGGGACCTCGGCGGACATTAGTGCTCAGCCATTCCGGGCCTTCTTTCCCGCCAGCTCTCCCCACCGCGCTCATCAGTCATGGCGGAGGCACAAAGCCCCCGAGCTTCCTGCGTGCAGCAGAGCGCTCAAGGTGGCCCCATCCCCACCTGTGGCCGAATGCAGGGCAGGGCCCCTTGCTCCCTCCTGCCGCGCCTGCAGCGACCTCCCTCCCAAGCGGGGCTGCCCGGTGGGGAAGGTGCCGCCTCAGAGAGGAGACAGCAGGCTTCAAGTCCAGTCTGCTTCCCCTTCTGTCCAAAAGCCCAGCTCATTCTGACCTTAGAGCATGGCAGAGTGGCCAGGGATCCAGAGGGGCCCACCAAGAACCCACGAACGTCAGCTTTGCAAAGGGGCCTGGAGAGCTCCCGCTGGGAGACTTGACTTGTTCCGGCATGAGAAAACTCCTTTGATTCAAGATCTCTCTGCTTCCTGACACTGTTACAGGTCCTCTTTCTTCCCTCCAGCCTATTGCCCACCACATTTCTGTCACTGATGACAAACTCAATCATCCCTCACAAAACTCGAGACACAGATTGTCTCCACTGAGTCACGAGTACGCGTGCTTTCTCTGTGGCCCTAGATCCTGACACAGACAGGGTGCACAGGGCAAGGCATCCTGTCAGGCCAGCAAGAAGCTGGTACATTTAATTTAAATGCTTTCACACTTCTTGGCTTGGCACTGCATAGCAGTCTACTGCACCGGTGTTAGGGCTCAAAACTTAATGGCTGCTTAAACAACAATAGTAAAACCTAATTACAAGACAGAACCAAACACAAAGTTCATTCGGTGCTGGTAATGGTTCTGGTCTGCAAAGATTCACCTCCCTCATTCAGTAAAAAGACCTCTCCTCACATTGACTTCATCTCTTCACAGAAAAGCTGTGCCATTTCTATTTTTGAGTATGTTTTTAGTTAATAAACTGGCAGAGGGTAGTAATGACTCGAAGTTTTATTTTTAAGAATGCTTCCTTTCTTCCTGTAGAAAAGCCAATACACGTTTAAGAAAAACTTGCTTTTCATTTTGTCCGGCTTGGCTTTTCTACATGGCAAGCATTTGAGTTCCTCATACCTACCACTAGTGAAGGCATGGCACATACGTGTGTTTTCATACACATGCTGCGGTGTGGGTCCTTTTGATGGTTCGTCCTGAGGAAGTCCACTCCTGTCTCTGCCCACGGTTAAGGGCAAAGCTCCATAGTCAGGCTGCCCGCATTTGATGCCCACCCGTGGTGTGGCCTCAGGTGAGCTCCGGAGTGCCACAGAGCCTGTTTCTTCACCCACACCCTGGGGCTGACGGTGGCAGCTGTATCTCTGGGCTACAGGAGAAGGAATGAGGCCCCCAGGAAGACAGCACCTAGCATGGCAGGTGGCACCATGCAGTGTCTGCGGCCTTCCACCTGTGGTCATTGGGCCGGGACAACCGAGCCTCCTACTACATCCTCCCACCACCCTGTCCCTGGGGGTCCACAGGCTAAAAGTCATGACGCCTGGTGGGAGGAAGGAGTTTGACATAGCACCCTGCAGTGGAGGAAGTTTTCCAAGAACTAGGGTGGAGAAAGGGAGGGGAAGACTGTAGCTGTCTCCCTGGGCAGCACTGATTCCTTTCGAAAGTGTTCATGCCACCTTGCTTGGACTCCTGTTGCAACACTGCCAGATCTGCTCACTCACTCAAAAACTGAGTTAAGCAAAACATGCTGCTTTGTGGCAGCAGGATTCTTGACACTGGGGCTGTGCACATAAACGGTCCCCCTCAGGGCGCTCATTTTATGGGTGAGAATTCTGCAAACAGCAAGCAGCCTAGCGACAGACATAATTTCAAAAACCCATGAACGTTTTTGGGGCAGTCATCCTGGGACAAGGGATCTGGTTAACAAAGGCCCTCAGGACAGGCCTCTGGAAAGAGAAACCACGAATGAAGAGGTGGTTGGCCGCAGAAAGAACCAGAAGGAGAGTGTCTGAACCGAGGAAGGAAGCACAGAGGTCCTGAGCTGCGCACAGCCGACCCCTTCGCTCAGGCCTCTGGGGAGGGTCCCCAGCATGTGGGGTTGCATGCTCGTACTCCAGGGACCCCAGGTGAGATGGACGTGCTGGATCCCCGTTTACAGTGGATTCGGCTGGGGCATGGCTAAGTCAGTGCCTCTCAGAAGTGATGGACGCAGGAATTCAGTTGGACGGGGCATCCGCCTGCCTCCACGAGCTCAGCTCTGCTGGTTGGCTTCACATGTGGCCTCCCGCTGGCCTTCCACAAGCTGGCGTCCTCCCTGGAGAGGCCCATGGTCAGCTTGGCCCTTCCCTGTTTATCCCAGTGCCCGTTGTTCCATGTCTGGCCACACCCATGACACACCTGCTTCCAACCTCTACCCATCAACCTTGGACCCCAAAGGGCCTGCTGTGGGCCAAGGAAGCAGAGGCAAGAACAGAATTCAAGGTAAGCTGAACCTCACATTTATGCAGGAGAATTTCAAAGTGTTTCCCCTGGATGTTTCTAGATTTTGGTTCCCAGTTCATTGCATCCCTACGCCATGGGCATGGAGACGGCATATGAGCTTTTTTTTTCCTTAAACATTGGAAAATTTAGATATAAAAATAGCTCCACATCTTAAATTATTCCTATAACTTGGAAATGAGTACCCATGAGCCATCTGGGTTGTGCATAAACCAGCGTGTCCCTGCGTGGCCCGGCATTATCTAGAGAGGAGAATTCTGGCTCCATCTCTCATACCCATCAACAGGCACTCGATGACAGTGATACAAAGAGCTTTGCCCCTGGATGAATTGGAACTTTCACTGAATGAGCTGGAGGAGCTCTGCTAATGACTGTGACACAATTAACAATGACTAATGAAACTACATAGCACAATAAATAGCCGGCTGGCATTTGGATAGGAAATCATCAGTCAGAGGTCGAGCTCATTGTGCAGAAGGGAAGCAGTGAAGGAGAAGCTGAAGGTCAGACGGGAACATGGTGGTCCAGGCTGGTCCCCCTCGCAGGCTTTCAGGGTCCTGGTGAAGGGGAAGTGTCCACTAGGGCCTCATGGAGCCATTCCTGAACCCCACTGTCTTAGTTACTTTTCTTCTGTTGCTGAGATAAAACACACAGCACCAAAAGTTAAAGGGGAAAGAGTTTATTTAGATCACAGTTTGCAGAGGTTCAGTCCATGCTCAGCTGGCTCAAAGGCAGGGATGGCAAACAGGGTTGCCCACGACAGCAAAGGCAACAAGGGACCCTAACAGGGTCTCTCTGCTTCTTTTTTCTTCTTTAGGCTACCGGGATTGTGGCCCTGCCAAGCCAATCTCTCAGGTGTAGGGGTTCAGTACTCACACGCCCTTTACCCCGGCCGCACTCACTCCAGATGTAGCCGACTTGGAAAAAGACTGCATGAGGCTTTGGGGGGCAATCCAGACGCAGCTGCCACTCCCACCCTGGCTGCTTCCTCTGGACAGACTGACAAGAGCCTCCTGGCCTGGCAACCACATCTGCTGTAACCGCCTTGCAGGGTACAAGCTCAGAAACCCCTGCCAGTTCCTCCTCCCTTGAGACTCTGCCCTCCAGTCCACCCTTTCGTATACATAGAAGATGTCAGTGTCGTTTTTATCTTTGTGCTTGGCTTTTTGTTTTTATTTCTAGCTGTTTTCATTAGGATTGTCAGTCTTCTCAAAATTACAAATGCAGACTACAGTTTATCACTGCTCTTTTATTTACTGTTTACCCACTAATTACGAAACTGACAGTTACCCATATGTTCGTTAGCCATCTTATCTATTTTCTTAGAGTTACATTTTTAATACAGTGTCAAGTTAGCATGAATAAATCCAGAAGTATACCTGTAATCATTTCTATATTCATCTTCGGCTTAGTACAAGGACACACTAGATAGTCTATGATATGAATGATGATTTGGAAATAAAAAGTCAAGCTGATTTTATTTCAGAAATGACTTGAATAATAAAGAGCCAGCCCCCACTTTTCTCCCCCACCCCGCCTCCTTCCCTTCCTTCGGTCTCTCCCTCCTTCCTAGACTGGCTCATACTAAGTTGCTACATGGAACCTGCCGCTCTCCTGCTTCAGCCTCTCCAACTGCAGGGGTAACATTATCATCAACATATTCCTTGCCGGAAATCCAAGAGATACCGCCCGGAAGTGGGCCAGCTCGCTCACAACAGAGCAGGGCTCCGGTCACTGGCCGGTAATTAACGCCCACAGATCAGAATGCCACCGGCTTTATTTTTCTTGTCATTGTCCACTGATGTGTTGTGCTCCGTCACCAACCTTGCATGATTTGGGTTTTGTTTCCTTAACGATTGAAATTTTAAAGCCCCGGAAAAAAAAAAATTGACAGAGTGAGAGAACAGGGAATAGGGTCTGGAAAAAGCCCTCAGATCAGGAAGCAGACCCAGTTCAATTTTAAAAATATAAAATTAGGCGACCTCGGAGAGGAGGCCGTGGTGGCAACTGCACATGCACAGGGCCCCTCCACTGGGTGCCAGCGCCGCCGCGTGGGAACCATTATCGCTCCCCTCGCCTCGCCTTCCTCAGGCCCAGCTTTGCTCCTCGTGGTCCCCAGGGGTGTCCGTGTCCGGGCTGCAGGTTAGCACCTTCCCTGCCCCCAGCAAGGAGCCGGGGCCGAGCAGGCCCCAGGCCCTCACCTCCTCCTCCCTGCACGGCCCCAACTTCTCACCCCTCCTCCTCCAAAGCCCTGGGCATTGGAACAGCCCGAGGCTTGGAGTGTAGGGAGGGAGGGAGGAAGAGAGAAAGCGTGCTCACTGACCTTTGCTTTCTACCAGCCAAGTTCCACAAGTAGTGGTGGTTTGGGGGGTATTTTGGGCTTATACTTGATTTTTCCCACCGGAGTATTTCAGAAAATATGCAAGAACACAGAGATCCGATAGCATTACTCCCCACCTGCACTCAGCGCTCACTGTTTGAATTACTATTCGGTTTTCTTTCTTTTTTTGTGGACCGGGATCGAACTCAGGACCTTGTCCTTGTAAAGCAGGCGGCGCCAACACTGAGCTAAATCCCCGGCCCCACTATTCGTTCTTAACAATCTAGGAAAGGTGCAATGGCAGAATCACTCTGACCGCTGTCTTGGATCTCAAAGCCAAAGGCTGGGTGAAATAGAAAAGTGCTCCAACAGCCTGTGATAACAGGTCCTGCACCCTGACCTTCCTGGCGTTTATGAAATCTAAATTTGCCTCCAGCCTTATTTAATGTTTCATTTCCCATCCGTGTGATCCTGTAAACTTAGTCTCAGCTGGCTCTGTGTTGGGGAAATACAAGGAAAAATAAAATCTCCAAACCCACATAGCGTCTGCAAAAAAGCAGAAGAAAAAGGAAGCAAAGTTACTACTCAGTAAGCACTAAGCCAGAATGTAATGCAGGGCCAAGCAGACACAGCCCAGGACACAGGTAGGAGGAGCAGCAGGAAGTGTGTCACACACAGGTGGCCCCCAGTTCACCTGGTAGTGGGGTGGTCGTCTGTGTTAGCCGGTTGGTTTATTCCAAGGGGAAAAAAAATAAGTTTACCTTTATGACAGGAAGTTGTTTTTTGACTTGGAGTGGGGTGTACCAAATGTCAGTTTGGGGTCCTGTCCCCCTAGATAGTCACACTCCAGGGAGATGACATCCCAGGCCCCTGAGAGACACTCTGGGGTCTTAATGCTGGGAGAAGGCTCGTGCAACACGTAAAAGGAATGATCTGCATTCCAGGACACCCAGGGAGCATTTTCAGATTTTCTAAACGGTGGGAGGAAAGTGTGTGTGGCGGGGGGGACCAGGGAAGGCTCTTGGTCCACTGAGTTAAACCTCTTAGTTTTATTTGGAGTTTATGAGGGAATTCATGTCATGCTTGGAATATTTAGGATTATCCCTCATATGACTTTATCGAGCCTTAAAGATGGATGAGAGATGTTCTCAAAACGCGTCACTGCCTGTCTCCTGGAGCCCCTAATGCTCGCGCCACCTGTGCCCCTTTGCACCTGCTCTTCCTCCCCTCTGGCTGGCTTTCCCTGTCTCGCCTTTCAGATCTCCCAGCATTTTTACATTTATGGTGTCATCATGAAAGATGCAAATGCCCTCTCCTTATCCTTTCTACGCCGGGATAATTGTGTTAGGACTGCTCGGCAGTGTCTCCTTTTCCTCGCATTAGATTTTCTGTAACCTTCCCCTTAATCAACTCTTGGAAGACACAGACATGACTTCATACATCGCCTCCTAAGCAGCGATATGATGAATCACAGGTGCATGATTGAAGCCTCTCAAGTGCGTTTTAGGATAAGGAACTGACGTGTGTTTTTTTTTCAGCTTTAATTGAGCTTATTGGTACATTTTAGGGATACAGTACAGTTACATTCATTGTTGGGATCTTGTACCTCCACATGACAAGTCTTGATTCTCATTTTTTCCCCTTACCCCTGCCCTCCCTTCACCCCCTCCTCCCCTCCCCCTCTACAAATACTTTATTTCCATCTTTTCATTATCTCACATTTTTCCCTTCTCCCTATTACCCTTCCCCTACTCATCCCACCTTCCCTACACCCTTAGCTCCTTTCTTCCCTTTTCGAAATGTCATTAATCTTATTAGGATCTTCTGTATTATTGCAGATTATTCACACCAGAGAAACTATTCGGTATTTACACATGTGTGACTTATTTCACTTAGGAGTATATCTTCAATATGTATCCATTTTCCTATGAATG
>NW_022900924.1:20859882-20879389 GCF_012274545.1 Fukomys damarensis
TGTACCTTTACATGACAAGTCTTGATTCTCGTTTTTTCCCCTTACCTCTGCCCTCCCTTCACCCCCTCCTCCCCTCCCCCTCTACAAATACTTTATTTCCATCTTTTCATTCTCACACATTTTTCCCTTCTCCCTATTACCCTTCCCCTACTCATCCCACCTTCCCTACACCCTTAGCTCCTTTCTTCCCTTTTCGAAATGTCATTAATCTTATTAGGATCTTCTGTATTATTGCAGATTATTTACCAGAGCAACTACCCCCTCCTCCCCTCCCCCTCTACAAATACTTTATTTCCATCTTTTCATTATCTCACATTTTTCCCTTCTCCCTATTACCCTTCCCCTACTCATCCCACCTTCCCTACACCCTTAGCTCCTTTCTTCCCTTTTCGAAATGTCATTAATCTTATTAGGATCTTCTGTATTATTGCAGATTATTCACACCAGAGAAACTATTCGGTATTTACACATGTGTGACTTATTTCACTTAGGAGTATATCTTCAATATGTATCCATTTTCCTATGAATGAATCTATTTTCTCATTCTTTATGGCTGTATATTAGTGATCGCACAGGGGTCACAAGGCCAGACAGGCAGCAGTGTGCCGAAGCTCCTCGCGCTGGCTCTTGTTAGAGGTATGGGATGGCACGAGTTCTTCACATCCCAAAATGCAGCTTGCGCTCTGGGCAATGGCCACCTGCGATGTCAGACAGACAGCCACGTGCCAGGCGCTGTGTATGGTGTATAATACTCTGCGAGCGTGAGGCTTTTCTTTCAGGAGCTTCTGTGGATCCATGTAATGGGTACAGATCCATTTGAAGGTGGCACCGATGGAGCGCTGTGGAGGATGTGCACCACCATCCGAGGCTGCGTGGCCTGCTTACTGCTTTCATTCATTCTTTTCTGTTCTTTGGCCCCTGTAATCCTGGACGACTGCAAAAATGAAGTGTCAATGGCACCCAAAATTGTGCTGCAAAGTGGAGAAAGGGGGTTTGGGGGAACGTGTCATTCAGGATATGGGCTTCCCAGGCCCCTAGTCACGACCACCGGTAATACCTCTGGGTCAGGTTGGGGGATAAGCAGTGGACAGAGAGAGCGGCTTCTCCGCTGAGGTTCACAGATACAGTGATTCCAAGCTCTGTTACATAGTGACTCATCTTTGGTTGACGGCGTGCATATCATTCTGACTAAATTCACTTGTGTAAGGAACTGCTGTGTTGCAAACAGGGCAACACAGGGGCTGGGCAGGGTATTTGGGCTACTGTGAGGGGTTTAAAGCTCTTGAAGAATGGGCTGGTGTACAGGAAGGATGTAAATCGAAGCTGGGCACTGCAGGTTTGAATCCCCTGGCTGTTGTAAGGCAGATGCGCCAGGTCAGAAGTGTTATTTGACTTGACATTCAGAAGCGTTATGCCATGTTTTTACAGTGTGGTGCCATTTGTGGAGGCTAAGACCGAAGTCATTCAGCCTGGCCCCGCTGCCCTGAGCACCTCTCTTAATGCGCCCAGGGCTGCTATAAAGGGGACTATTTAAATGTCTCAAGAGAAAGTTTCTGAATCTTTCAGGAGAGCTGTCTTAAGGTCAGGGAAGCTCACACAGAGAGGAATCTGACCTTTGCTTTTGTTTTTTAATTTCAAAAATTACTTTGTCCTTAGCATGTTTCTTTAACCTTATAATTGCTTCTGAGCAAAGTTGGGTTTCTCAATATCCTCTGGCAAGGACAAGACCTCTGAAAATTCTTCTTCAAAAGCCATATGACCTCATATTTCATGTCTTCCCTTCTCCACAGTGATAGTTACTTTACTGGACATTTTCCATGTGCTAGGCAGGCACTTCACTAGATATATTAAGGATGTGGTCACGTTTCTAAACTTAACAATTACTGAGTTGGAGAATCTATATTCCACGCATCCTACAAGGATACATGACTACTTAATGACTGGAATCACCCCAAGGAGGTGGAAAACACCTGTTTGTTATCCCTGCTGTAGCAAATCATCCCACCAAGGTGGCTAAGAGATCACAGATGTAGCCTTCTAGTTTTGAAGGTCAGAAGACCAAAGCAGATATTACCAAATCGAAATCTAGAGCGTTGTCCCTTGAAACTCTGGAGCCAAATGCATTTTGAAACTCACTGAGGCTGTGAGCAGAACCAAGCCCCTTCAGTCTGGAAGGATGAAGTCCCTGTCCTCATCAGCCATCCATGCTGCTGGCCAAGAAAGCCCACGTCCACCACACAGACATGCACTGTCCTCCACTAGTGTTGTACGTAGGTGTGCGTTCTGACTGGGAGGTCCAGTGCCAAGGGCCTTCCTGGTCAGAGGGGTGCTGCTCCTTGCTCACTCCAGCACTCTGGAATGTTGTCAACTTTTCCCGAAAATGACTGTGACTACCTATCTCTGTTTTCACTGGCAGGAAGAACAGCTTCAGCATTAAAAGTTTTAATTTGAATTGTACAAATGAAGGACTACAGTGTCACAACTCAGCATGTGAAAAGAGTGTACAATGAACACATCATGCCAAAAATATTCTCTTTACTAATTTCAAAAGCCTTTGATTGACATGCTATATGTTGTATGATCAAATAAAGCAGTGAATATTTACGTTTCTAAAATATCATTACAGCAAAAGACACATTGTCTCTAATCGCCCTCACAATCCTCTTCCTTACTTCCAATACACACATCTCCTCACTCCTGCCCTCTCTGGAGCAGCTCTAGAGCCCTCTTTCCAGGGTGGCTTTAGCTTTGCTGTGCTGGCTGCCTTGAAGCCCCGAACTGAGTCTGAACACTTACCTGTCATGGTCGTTTTGACTTTGGGAAAGAGCCGGAAGTAGCACAGTGCCAGGTCTGACGAACAAGGTGAACCAGGACATGCTGTGATGTTTTTATTTGACAGAAATTGCACTGAACATTGTGGCTGGAATCAGGATGTGGAGGTAGCCACGAAAAGACACAAAAGAGGATTTCCAGACGTGCTTCGGAGAATGGCAAGATAATGGGGTCGGTGCTATTCCAATACACGTACACAGTGTGTACCAAGCCAAGTGGGGTAACGAGCACTGCGGGTCTCCTTACGGCTTGGTGTTTGAAGCTGTCTCTTCCTCATTCGTAAGTATAGGGTTGGTTATTAACACCCCACTGTTCTGCGGAACACGAGAACTCACTGCTTCTGTCACGCTTGAGTAGCCACCATCCAACCTTCCTCTCTTTCTCCCCTCCTTTCCTCCCTTCTTAGCCTCTAGTAATAACTTACATATTCCAAACTTTTATTTTTGAATGTCCTCATACAAAAAGAGAAGAAAGAATGTAAGGTATTTCTGTGTCTACCTATTTCCCGGAACCTAATCTTTTCAGTCCCATACACTTTTCCTGTAGATGATAGAGTAGCATTTTCAGGGCTGAATACTATTCCAACTCATACAGAGGCCATGTTTCCTCATCCATTCATCTAGTCGTAGGCACCTAGGTTCCTTCCATATCTTAGGACTCCTAGAGAGCGGAGCTGTGCATGCCATGGCTCTTCGGCATGCACTTTCCTTTGCATAAATACTCAGAAAATGAAGAGCTAGATCATGTAGCAAATCTAATTTTAATTTCTGAGGGAACTCTATTCTCCTCTCTTCAGTAATGGTGCTAATTTACATTCCCACCTAGAGTGTGCAAGAATGTCCTTCTTCTCTTCACATCCTCATCAGTAGTTATTCTTTTCTGACTTTTTAATAAAAGTCTTTTTACTGGGTTGAGATGATATTTCTTTGTGGTTTAGACTTGCTAATGAATTGTAAATCATCTAAATCTCTTCTTTAGAGAAGTATTAACCTATATCCAGTGCCCAATTATCAATTGAATTATTTTTTCTCATTCCTCATGTATGAAGGCGTCTGAGGTTGTCCCTCCACCCTGAGCTCACTCTTCTCCCACTGACTCCTTTCTTTCAAGACTGATGCAAATGCTGCTTCCACAGAGGGTCTTACAGGATCCTTTTTCTTCTGCTTTATGATCCCTCAGAGCATGATTTACCGCCCGGAGAGTTATCACCTGTTTATCCATGGCTTTGTTTCATTGATCACCTTTCTCTGACTTGAATGTGAGCCTCATGAAGATGGAAACTTTGTCCTTTGGGGTCACGGGGGCACCAGCATGCCACAGTGCCAACCACAGACTGAGACCTCAAAGCACAAGGCTGAAGGAAGGAGCACAACAGATGGTGAGATCTGTATGTGTCCGCTTGTTCACAGCCAGTGGTTAAGCCAACATTTCCGGCCACTCCCGGCACTTTCTTGCTCCCGCTTGGTCTGTTCCTCACAATCGTGCATAGTGCAATGCACCAGTCAAGTTCCAGTTTACATCCCACTTTTACACTTGAGACCAGATAGTTTAGGATCAACCTTTGAATCTCTCACTACCTCAATGTCACGACACATACAGTAGAGATGCTGATTTCTGCCATATAAATTTGATATAATTATTAAAAGGGTCTTCCTTTTTGTATTGTAAAGAAACATAATATAACACAGGAAAAGAGGATATTTGAATAAACTCTTAAGACATCATTAGATTTTTTTTTTAAACGGAAGTCCTGAAATAAATCATTCTCACAAAGTGTGTTTATTGAGAATTTTACCCAGTTTTGGCCATACTAAGTAGTATATAAGATGAATTATTAAAGTATCTGCCTATGAAAAGTTTAATAATGATTGAGTCATCTTGCTGATGTTTTTGCATAAATTGCCATATTATTACTTAATAACATAGCAATTCCATCATTCCAGAAATGAAGTTACTATGAACTTATTCTCCATCAAGTACAATCTAGGATATAGGGAAAGCCTATATCAATAAAGACTGATGCATTCAATAGTGACAGGAATGTCTGCCATAGGCACCCATGGCTTTGGATAACCCTTCACTGGGGCTCTGATCGGCATCTCTGTAGTGATGTTGGTCCTAAAGGAAAGATGCCCAGAGCAGCTTTTCTATCCCTGCAGGGGTTAATCAGTAAGGAGCCAGGATTCAATGTGAGGAATTTCACTTTGCCACCAAATTCCCTAATTCATTAATGTTTATTGTAAATGGTAGGGAATCCTTATATTCAAATATAAAAGGGAAAAAAGAGATATAAGGATAATTGATAAAAATCCTAATGAGGCATTCAAAATAAAGGCAGTTTCTTAGAATAACGTAGAAGTGATTTTTTTTGAACTGCAGAACCACTGTAAGATCATTAATTTCCAATGGAAAACATTCCATGGCAGTCATAAAATCAGGGGATTGTTTGCTGCTGTAGTTTGCAAACATTAAAAAAAAACTCATCTTAAAATAATCACATTGAAGTGTTCAGCATGATTAACTCTCCATGATATGACTTCCACTCCACTCTGACTATGGTAATAAAAGGTAGAGGTGTAGACACAGGAAGACATCTTAGGCTCTGTGCTATTAACAAGGGCCCCATGGAGAAGCCCAGAAGTCAGGCATCGATGGGAAGGAACACATGGGGTGTGGCTGGAGGGATAATGCTCCCCCATAGGGTCCCACGACTCACTCCCTAGACCCTATCGTGAGTTTATTATAAATATGTTATGCTACAGGACAATGGGACACTAGGGCAGCGGAAGGACATAAGGATGTCACTCTGCAGCTATCACGATATTGAGACTACGTAGAATTGTTGTGTAGGATTAATGAAATCACAATGATTTTTAAAAAGGCTTTACAGAAATTTGAGGTAAAGTAGGTGAGAGGCTGAAGAATCAGGGCCAGAGGCAGGCACCAGGAGAATGACTCAAGTGCCTATTGCTGGCGTTGAACATGAAGATAGAGTCATGGCAACTTCCAGAACCCTGAAAAGCAAAACAGAGAAGAGAAGGGCAAGAAACGGGAGAGGAAAGGAAAGGACAACGTCCTCCTTTGGCTGTTGCATAAGTTGCAGCCCATCTGACATTAATTTTAGCCCAAACAAATGCAGGTGTAACTTCTCACCATGGAGTTATAATCAGTTTGTTTAGTTTTAAATCACTAATATGGCAGTTATTGGACCATCAGCACGAAAATGGAGTATGGGGAACTTGGTAGAATCACATCTGAAACAAACATATTCTAGAGTGTTCTGTGGTAGTTGTTGCTATGAAACAGCTCCTCTTACCAGCCCCTGTCTCTGTCTCCCCTCAATGCAACCACGTATTTCCATGTTGTCATGATTTGGAGCCATCGTTGGACTAAAAGGGTGCTTGTATCTACAGCTGCTTCTACTGAACCCCAACTCACCCGAACATGGCCCATCGCTGAGCAGCGTATGGATATTTAGCATCTCTCCTTGCGGTCTGAGGGGCATACTGGTCTCTAGGGCCTCCTTCTTTGGCCTATGCAGAGACTCTTTAAAGTTCATGATAAGGCCATTAATCTTACAAAAATCCATGTATTGATAACTTCTAGTAATGCCAACGTGTTTCCATTGCTATAAAATCTGTTTACATCTTAGTAACTGATATTTTCCTTCTCTAGAGAAGTTCAGGATCAACCCTGGATTGAGACAATCACTGGCTGAGAAAATCTGAGAAGATGAACAGGAATCCAGTAATCCTAATGCTTCAGGCTCATGCAAATGCCTGCACCAGTGGGATGTGTCTGTATCATGGCCTGGGAAATCTTCAATGGCTAAGAAATCAGAGGTTTCTCATTAGCAAAAAGGATTTCTGTGTCATTACAAGACAGGCAAAAGTCATCAGTTGCATTTATATTTAATTCTGCTATTAGCCAGTGCCATAATACAGTCTTGTCTGGTTACCTGGATTCTGCAGGTCCTTAGGTTTGCTAAGGTTGGGCACCAGGGATCTATTTCTATGGATCTATTTCTGCAGATCTCTAACTGACACCCTGAGCAGCAGAACTAGCATCATAACTGGAGGGCTGTAGCTCTGATCCATATTAAAGCCCTGTCCTTTGTACCCGAGCCCTGATCTAGTGAATGCGCCTGAGGCTGGGAAGAAATGTCACAGTGATGAGGCTCAGGGCACCTGGAATGCTTCTGTGCTGTGCAGATTCTCAGAAAAAGGCCATTTGCCCAAGCCCTTGCTCTCGTCTCCACACCTGCGACCACAGGAATCACAATCAGACATTGATTTTGGATACTTTGGAGGAGCGACCCCATCTGGTGCCTTTGTAGGAGGTGCAGCCTAACTGCATCCTGCAGGTAAGGGTGGCAGAGGCCTTCCCTCCACCTTTGCATTGTACAGCTGATTACCGGTGAAGAATCGGGGCAGCAGCCTGGCTTTCCTCCCCGCACCTGTAAAAGGATATAGATTGGCAGAGGTGTCCATTTTAATCATTTATTTGTTGTTAGTTCCCTGAAATTCTTGCAAGTATAGTACACATGAATCTGCTTTGGCAGACCTCCTACAGGCCTCACCTCTCTTTGGCTCGAGTATAGACACTGATTACCATCATGCCATGGGCCTGGCATTAGCATCACCAATGCCCAAGTTCATCCATTCACAGACCAGGTGTCTCTCTGGGAAAAGAGCCACCTCCAAAGCACAAAAGGGGCTTGTGTCAGAAAAGCAAATGAGCTTGTTAATGAAGGGGATGAAAATGGGAGCCATAATGAGCTAGCATGTCATAAATGAGAGCTAATTACATTGTCAGTAATACTTACGATTTCATGTCAATGGAGACAAAATCAATCTACTCAAGGACAAAGAAAAATCACACTTAGTTAGGGCTTACTCATTTATATTAGTTAGCTTTCCCTTTGCAGGAACCAAATATCTGGCACCCACAACTTAAAGAAGGCCATGGCTTATTTGGCTCCTGGTTCCAGGGGATCCAGTCCATGGTGGCCACCTCTGAAGCAGGAACATCACGGGGGAGCAAAGCTGCTTAGTGTACAGTGGTCTGGAAGCAGAGCCAGGGAACAGTGACAGAGAGTTCAAGGCCAAGGATCAGACAAAGATCTCAAGGTCACACGTCCAAGACGCACCTGGAACCACCCCAGAGTGTGCTGCATCAGCCTCCTGGGAGGCTCCTAAGCCATTCAAGCTGAATATTGAGCTTAGCTGTCCCGTTAGAACTGCCAACGGGAGAATCCAAATTCATGAGTCTTGAAACTGTGTTCCAAGGTTTTTACAACTTGAACTTGAGGACGGCTCCTTAACTATAACTTGTTTGCCAAGAACTGTGATTGGGGCAGCATAGGACAAACTTTCCTATAAAAAAGGGTAAGGCCCAGTCACAGTAACCAGCTGTCACGGGGAAGAGTGAATTTTTTTGCAGAAGTTGCAGTCCCACCTGGGTCACAAGATCAGCCCACCGAAGTGGGTCTGTGTGGACAGCTCAGCTTGGAAAGCCAACTGTGGACAGGTCAGACCCTGGTGCCACGGTGAGTGCCACGAGCGGTGCCTTTCCTCAGGGAGCACGCCACCTTGCTCAGTCCCTTGCAACCACCCATGATGTTGTTCCATTCCTAGGACTTTGCAGCAGGGGGTCCTCACTTTGCCCAAATTCTACTGAGAAGCTTCTGCTGTCCATGGAAGTTAGAACCAGTCCCCAACATGACAGCCTTGTGCATCTCATAGCAGCACCATAGATCCAGGTTCGAAACCTGAGCCAGTGTCTGAGAAAGAGAAGTTCGAAGAGAAGTGTGGAGAAGGCACTGAATGACTGTGTCCATCGCCGGTTTGAGTATTGAAATAATGGACTTCATGTCGCTGTGGTCAGTAAGTTCTGTCCTCACCTCCGTGCTCGTGATTCGTCCTCTAGCCAAACCCCAGAGTCTCGCGATGGCCCCCATCTCATTGGTTTCCTAAACATCAGAAGCACTCGGCAAAGATGGAAAACAAATACCAGACACTGAGTACTGACTAATCCATGCACTTGTGTCCGTCCCCCTTATGTTTCCGGGACAGCATGCCTGACGCACACAACTTGAGGATAAATGTTTACTTCGGCTCCTAGTTTTAGAAGTTTCAGTGAGTGGTTGCTGCTTCTCAGAATCATAACGGTAGATGGGGATGGGTGGGAAATCTCACCTCATGGCAACCAGGAAGCAGGGAGCAGGAGAAAAGGTAGACTAAGAGAAAGGTGCTGGGAACAGGATTTGCCTCGAGGGCTCCACCCACAGGCCTTCCCGTCCCAACTGGGCCCCAGCTCCTAACACCAACTTGGCTAGTGGATCACAAGGGATTAATCCAGAGATGAGCTGGGTCCTCACGGCGCAGCCCCCCTGCCACCTCTGACCATTGCCGCGTGGAGGCTCAGGCTCTCCACACATGTGTCTCCGGGGTACACCTCTGCCGGGTCTGCACCCAGAGAGCCACAGCTGCGCATCGCTGGATTCCAAAGAGGATAGATGCGTGCTCAGCTGCCTGTTCCATCTGCCGTCACCGACACACTGCTCACAGTGTCGTCTCTTAGCCTCTGGCTCCTCTCCCCTAGCAAAGAATAGGGGACCAGTTCACTGGAAGGTGGGGTGAGAGCCTCCTAGGGCAGCAGCCTCAAATGCATCCACGTGGGCTCTTAGGGGTTTCCTAACTGATCTCACACACATTCCTTTCAGCATACAAAGTGCAAAATTCTCCTTTACCTTGTCTACATGCAGCCTGGGCAGACACACAGGAACAAGACGATGCGGTGTGTGTTTGAAAGGTGAATCTAGGTTCTCCTGAAAGCCATTTAAGATGCAGGAATAACAGGATGCAAGAGCCAGCTCAGCTCCTGCTGGCTCTGAACACAGGGGCAGCTGTGACCACGAGTCCCTGGTAGTTCATCCAGCCATAAAGCAAGGCATGTGCCCGGCTTTCAAAATTATCTTTCTTTCTTTCTTTTTTTTTTTTTTTTTTTTTTTTTTTTTTTTTTTTTTTTTTTTTTTTTTTTTTTTTTTTTTTTTTGTCAACAGCACCCAGAGTTCAATTTTCACTGGGCAAGATGAGGAACGGCCTCTTTGCTGCTCTCCTGGAGTGTGGGGGAAGAGCTGCCCCTTGTAACCATGACTACCCTGCCTAGTAGCGACCATGCCTGCCAGTCCTGTGCTTCTGTGAAGTAGAGAGCCCCGGGAAGGAGCAGGAGCCTCCAGCAAGTCCCAACCCCACGTGAAGTTACTGAACAAGTTTTAAATGAGGATGTGTTTGGGAAGATAAATTGTTTCATCAAATAAAGTGATGTCCACTCATATATTTTTTTTGTTTAATGATAATGGAAAAGATCACCCATCTATAAAGTTATTTTCTTCCTTTCCCTATTCTCTTTGGAAAAAGTTGTGATTTATGTTTTGGCATGCAAGTAAGCACAAAAAATAATACAACACAAAGGTATTTTTCCAGCCCTTGGATTAAGTAAAATACAATTAAAAGTAAAAAGTGGCTTGATCCCCCTTGTGTACACCACACGTCGCACTAAACCTATGTTTGTCTCTTAATTCAAGTCTTACTTTTTCTCTTTCACAATTTTGATTTGATTGTGCAAAGTGCTAGGGTTTTTATTACAATATTTCGTTGTATCTATTCTATTGAACATGTGTACAAGCATTTTAAAAAGATTTTGCTTTTCTTATGTTTGATGTTTTCCTTTGGTAAAGCTAACACATTTTAAAATATATACAATAATTTAAAAAATCTAGAAAGGGGCTTTCCCTGTGATTTTAACTCCAGGAAAGCAGGTAATGTGGATCAAACTGTGTTTATTTTTCCATACCAGGGGTGGAACTTGGGTCCCTGCGCTTGCAAGGCAGGAGACAGAACTACTGAATCCCAGGCCCCGTTCGCACTATTTGATTGACAGGACTGGGGTTGGCTTTCATTTCCTGTGAGGCCTGCAGCATTTCCGGTTTTCCCTCCCTTGTAGAGCTCCAACGCATACATGGTTTGTTTTCCAGGGCCCATGCTTTTAGTAGGCCTGGAACCACAGTTTCCCTCCCCCTTATACTCCAGGACTGCGAAGGCTTCGTCCTTCAGCCTCTTGGTTATTGCTCCTTACTTGATTCTTTTTGTTTTCCCTCCTACAAGGGAGGACGTTAGGAGAGTTTTTACTGAAAATAAGGAGGAGCATAGTTCCTGGGTTTCCAGAAAGGGACCCAAATGGGGTGGCCACATGGACCTGAGATCTAGTGCTGATTATAGAGAAACAGCGCAGGCTTGCTCACTTGTTCAGTGGTTGCCTATCACAGATGGATCCATGGGTTTAAAATGACCAACTGAGACTCAGGCTTTTAATCCAGTTTTTTCATTTGTAGGGTTTACTGGAAATTGGGATCTCAGAAGGAACTGGTTAATTTGATTTATAATTTCCTTCAAATTCAGGAACTTAGTAGGGAGTGGCTACATTCCATGCTGCCTGTGGAAGCTCGCGCTTGTCCAAAGCCCTAGTTCATTGTCTGCTACAGTCTTTATCAGTACGGCTGGTCAGTCACTCTCAGACCCTCCCACTAGCCAGCTGCCTTACTCACAAACTAGCCAAGTAAACTATTTTCTACCTGATGTCTTGGCAAATGTCCCCAAGTCTCCATGCATGGGAGCCTTGGTCTGCAGCCCAGGTAGCAGGAGGGGTGGTGGAACCCTCAAGAGGGAGTTTTTCCTGGGAGCCTCCGGTCTCTGAGGGTACAGCCTTGCAGGGAGCCTGGGCCATGGCCCTTCTGTTTCCTCTCTACTCCCTGACTTCCGTAAGGAGCGTAGCTCCCTCTTCCTTGTGCTCCCAGGGTGATGTTCAGTCTCATCCCCGTCCCCAAAGTGACCAGGGACTGAAAACTCCAAAACGAGGTGCTAATAAAAAACTTGGATTTAAAAAATTAATCAATTCTCTGATATTTTCCTCCGTAATCGAAAGCTAATGAACACAGTAGATTGTATGATTCCCGTTTATAGGCCCATATCCGAACTCCAAAACCTTAAAATCATGAAGCAAAGCCTTTGTTTCTCCTATGAATATTTGGTAAAGACCAGGAGAACTGGGCCTGGAGCGGGGGCTGGGAGCCTCGCCTCTTCACAGCCTGACCCAGGGAAGGAATTTAACAGCGACCCCCTGCCGGTCTTGTTGCAAAATAGCAAGGTTGGCCTATAGCAGAGCACAGTGCCGCTCGCTCACTTCTTCCTGATTCCTGGTGTATTTTCCATTGTTATTCTCTAATAATTGTTGTTACGAAGAATTATTCTTTCATAGAACAGCTTCTATATTTTTAATTAATAGCTGCTTGTGTTACATTAAAATTTCAAAAATTAACGTTTAAAGGGTTGCCATATTGGTTAATAAACGCGTCTCATTCATTAAAAATAGCCAACCCTACAGTAAGGGGGGAGTGTCTGCAACAACGGCTCAAACACACGGTGTCGTGTCTCCGTGAGTGGCACCCTGCGCTCGTGTGCGTGTCCTCGTTTAGACAGCTCACTCATTATGCGGAGGGTCCTGAGACTGCCGCTCTGTAGGCAATGGAAGCGAGAGTCCCAGCTTCCCTCCAGCCAAGCCGCGCTCCTGGCGAAGGTCGCTAGTTCAGTTTCTCTTCCTTGCCTCCTGCCCGGGGATTTCTTGATGATTAGTTGTAGATTTAAACAAAGCACGGTGCCTAAGAAACCAGTCTTATTGGGAACAGGAGCCAGGACAAAGGAAGCAGTGCTTTTGGGGAGCCCTTGTCCATGCTTAGATTTAAACTGTCTCAAATGTCGCCTCGGGTCCTCCCGGAAGAAGCTAGATGAGCTCTGGACTTTATTCCCTCACTCACTCCCCTGACTCGACAAAGGAGCATCCACGCGTGAGTCACAGCGTGCTGCTGCTGACTCGTCTCTGGGATTCAGTTTCCACACTTAACAGGAACAGGCAGAGACTCCCCCACCCGGGTCAAGAAGCCAGGAGTGGGACTTCACACGCACCGTTCTCTGCGCCTCGGACGTGAAGGAGCGAAGATGGGAGCCCGCCAAGCACGGCGGCAGGAGGGCAGAGGAGGAAAGTAATTATCACCGCCGCCTCCTCCTCCCAGCCTCCTCGGCTGTGGACAGGTGACCTTTTCTATAAAAATTGCAGAGCGCCTTGTCAACCTCTCCCAACTTTCTACGGGAGAAAAGACACCGTTGAAGAGCTGAGCAGAAAAATACAGTTATTGTGTTCAAGGTTCTTTATTTGACATCTGACAGCTGAAGGAAGGCAAGAACTCTGGCCAAGACATTTCAATTTCTGCAGCTCATCCTCGCAGTTGAAGCTGTCGACCCTTAATCCTCCCCAACTCAAGTTGCCTTTTGCAGAGCTCGGGCTGGGGGGGCGGCGTTCAGGGGTCACCACGATAAATAATAGGAAAGAAAGCCAGAATCCCCACACAGTGCGGTAGATAATGGGCCTCAGATGAATGACTTGAGTTGGGATTTTATAAAACCATAATCAGCTACAATAGATTTCCCAGGATTCCTGAAAAGTGATATTGATAACTGGGATCCAGGCTTTATATTAATTAACCCCATTCTGACAGTGAAAAAAAATGTACTCTGTTTTCAAATAACTTCCATTAGAGAAAATGCAACATCATGAACAGTGTGATTTATAATCTCAGTTCAGGGAGGAAATAAATCGCAATGTTGGGGTTTGGTTGCAAGACTAGAATTAAGACACTATCTTTCTGTATGATAAATCCAGATGGGTTTCTGAAGTTTGCGGTACATCTTAATGAAATGTTTTAGTGGACTCTTACAAAGTGCCCCAGCAGCCAGTGGCTTTCTCTTTATATGACTACAATTTTTATTTTTTCACCACTTAAGTGATTTATCACTAGTGTAAGTCAATCTACCCGCTAGTATATATTACATAATCAAATATTTAAATTATTTTATGTAGTAACTCTAAAATAGGGATATATCTAATATGGCATGATGTCAAGATTCTTTGAAATAGACCATGTGGGGGAAGACATGTATTTAAAAATAAAACAGCAAATTCATGCCCCAAATACTTCTTAATTATTGCTCTAGTACTTTAATTGTGGCTTTAGATGAATAGTTTCAAATACAGTCTTATAAAAATAATGCTTTGTATAATTTAGGGGAAATATAAAAGAAGATATATTCCTGGCAGAAAATTTAGGAAATAAAAACTAAAATAATCTTAATTTCAATCTGAATAATACCTTCAACAAAAACGAACTGTTTACTGTGAGGATCAGGTTCATGTCTGGCTGAGTCAGGAGCGCCACACCCATCTCCCGTGAGAAAACTCCAAGGCCTATTAGGACTGGAATCATCCACTCCCTCTGGTGTATAGAGATCTGACCTTAGACAGATAAACTGTTCCTCTCTAAAACCTCTAAAGACCTGACTCCATTCACCTCAGCCCCTAAAACATACAATCCAAAAATTAACATGGGGCCAATAAGGATGTGCCAAATATCCCGACTCCACCCTGGCTCCACCCCCACCTCACCCCATACAAGTCTGTACATTTCCTCAATAAAATGGAAGCATTCCTGAAACCTCCCCAAAGTCTGCTTGGTGATTCCTCGCCTTGGCCTCCCAGTGCAGGTTCCTAAACCTTGTTCCGCGAGCAGGCTCATGGACAAAAACAACATTACTGTATAATGTTCTATGTTTGTATCTTGTCTTATGAATATATACCGTGCCTTCTCAGGGCATACGTGCTGCATGATAGCCTGTTGTTTTCATTTTATGCTTAACAACATCCCATGTATTAAACACGTTTTTAATGCTTTTGTTGAATTCTACCATAAGCTTAGGCACTACTTTGTGAATATCTGTTTCTCTAATGTGGGACACTTACACTAATCCCAATTTTCATATCTCGCACTCCATATATGCCTTGTATACCTTTGATAATTACGTTCTTTATAATATCTTTGAACACATGTGCAATCGGGACAATGTCTAGAAGTAGGTACCTTAGAGTGTCATACCATGCTCTCCCCAGATCCCTGTGTGGAGGGGCTGCTTCTGCACAGCCACACACACTGCCCAGGCAGAGGTTTCCTCTCTCAGTCATGTCCACAGTGTGGGGTCCTGGCTGCTGGACAACCAGGGCCACGTCCTGCAGACCCTGGGCTGTGTAGAAGCCCCCAATGGGCAGCTCCAGCCCATGTTTGATGTGGTCAGAGCCATTCTCTCCTTGGAACGCAGCTCCACCTGCACCCTGAGCTCACGACAAGGAGAGGACAAGGATAATTCAGGGAGGACAAGGACTACATCATCACAGAGAAAATAACGTCAGAGAGGGGAAAAACCTCATCTACACATTAGTTGTCTATTTATGTAGTTTTAATGTATTTTGGCTTTGTAGAACATATTGTACATTTATTGAATAGATTCAATTTATCTTATATTCATAGGAAAGTACATATGTATACTTTTTCACATGTTATGCTTTCACACATGAACATATATACAAATTCACATATATGTATACATGTTTTATATACATATAAAATTTGGATATCACAGATACCAAGCAGGCAAAAAAAGAGAAACTTCTCCCCAAAAGTTAACCTTTCAGTAAACCTATTGAATTCACCCCAAATCAATCAAAACATTACAGGTGTTGAAAGTTTGTTATAAACTTACACACCGATCGCACCTGTGAGGTCAGCTCCTAGCTCGACGAAAAGAGCAGCAGCCCAGGTCTTCCCAGTCTCCTTCATTGTGTCCACTTTACTGCAGCTCACTCTCCTGATTTCTAACAGTCTGCACTAAGTCAGAATGTGCTTGAATTCTGTAGAAAGAGGCTCATACAGGATACAGTGCATTCATCTATGACTTCATGTCAATTCCGTGATGTGCAAATATTTTACAATAGTTGGTATTTTAATAGCACTTGGTATTTTAGAACAACATTCCCACTCTGAAGATGATAAGACTGAGGCTTTTTTCAGAACACACTGGGCTGTAGGTGGCTATGGAGAGTTTGTCCTGGCTGCTGCAGAGGGTTTCTGTATGTGATTATATCATAGCTTAGCTGTTCGTTCAGCTCTTAATGGCTATTTTACTTGACTTCATGTGGTTCTCCCGAGTGTGACTTGTGGATCTGCTAAGGGCTGGAGTGTGAGACTATTCGAGGTTCTGAGAAGGACAGATAAAGCTCACATTTTACTGAAGAGATGGACAGGAATGACAATAACTTTGGATAAAGATAGAACTGTGTGAAACATAATGCAGGTTGGTTTGAAGGATTTGAATGGCGGGCAGGGAATGGGAGATGGAGTGGCCATGTTCTATGTCTTTAGAAAGGAGTATGTGAACTAGACCTGCACAAGAACAGAGATGGATCATAAAAAGGCAGAGGAACATCAATCCCGAGATGAAGACAACCAACCCGTTTCTGGAAGAAACCCATGCTACTGAGAGGCACAAAGAAGGCCACAGCAATGAGGCACAGTGAGGCAGGGAAGAAAGAGTAGGAAGATGTTCCAGAGGCCCACACGAGCCCAGTGAAGATTGAAGATGCTAAAGGCCCCAGAGAGAAGCACAGCTTTCACATAAAGTAAGTGCTATGCTTTAGATCTAGGCTGTCACCCAAAAGTCTCCTTTGTTCTGAAGCAGGACATTTGAAAGGCGACTGCATCAAGGGTATGCTGTATGTGTCAGTAGAGGGAATACTGCTCACTGCGTTGTTCAGAGGTGGGCCTGGCTGGGGGTGGCCTCTGGGGACTTGCCCTGGAAGGGGCTTCTCCCTCCCCAGCTCCCCACTTCCTTTTCTGCTTCCTGGCTGCTATGAAGTGAGCAGCTTTCTTCCACCACACCCTTCCCTGACCTGGTGATGCCTCAGAGCCAGCCAACCATGGACCGAACCCCCTGAACTGCAAGCCAAGCTGAGCTTCTCCTTAACGTTGTGGGCATCAGGCACTGCGTCACAAGGACAGGAGAGCTGATGGACACAGTGGCTTTGAACAGTGAGCGGCATAATCTTACATAATGCAGAATGCAATCTCATTTCCTATTCGCTTTGCCATCAGAATTCCTAGCTGTCAATAAGTGAAAAAATAAGTAGAAATGTAAGAGAATAAATAGAATTTCTGGGATAATGGGCATGGGAATTCAAAATAGGTTCATTTCAAGAATTCTCATTTCTACTTTAGCAGGCCCACTAAACACAGATGAAATTCACTCAGAGAAGTGCTGCAAAATGTACAACTGCTGTCTCCGTCCACATTTTCTGCCCCAAATGGCTGCATTTTGTAGGTCAGAGTGGGTTACATGAGTTAAAGTCAGTCTTATGGCAACTCTACTTGTGACTTTGCTAAGCAAAAAAAGTGTTTATAGGAGATTAGATTAGGTGTCTGAGTGTCCTTCTGTGTTTTGGGGGAAATAGAAATGAAGACTTGTGAGCGATTGTTTCAAATAAAAATCATCTCGTCAAGCTACGTCTGTGAAGATGAACTTTACAGATAGATTTTAGAGAAAACAACTACTCACCAATAGGCAGAGTGGAAACAGTTTATCGTCGTAACCAAATTTCAAGAGTGATTTCTCCCAGCAGAGTTTCTTACTGAACTCTGAGCCTCCAATTCTGCTATCTGTGAGTTTCTTATCGAACACCTGGATTTGCCATTTGCTTCCAGTTTTGCACTCTTGGCTTTTATGATCAGGGCCTCTGTAACTCCAGGTTTATTCATTGTGTGTTGGATACTACTGTTTACCTCAGAATGATTGTTTTCCATGATGTTACTGGTTGCATCAATAAAGGTTCGTGTAAGAAAGGGAGGCTCCTTTCCTTCAATAGTGTGAGAAGGTGCCTTCCACTGGTGAAGTTAATGATGTGTCTCAATGATGCTGAAAGGGACTTGGCTTGACTCCACATTCGGGTGTTCAGTTTTACGTCCTTCTAACAGATGTTGTAGATGCAATTTAAGACCTACACACTGACCCCTTGCCCAGGCAGTCATATTAAAAAGATAAATGCAAAAAATCCAGTCCCTGCTCTTGGAAAACTTAGAAATAAATGAGGATGAAAGGTCATTTTATTTTAATTAGCATTATGGCTTCAGAGTGCATCCATTTTCCTTTGAATAACTTTAATGCGCCCCTTTTTATGGCCAAGTAATATTCTATCGAGTCTGCACACCATGTTTTTATCCACTCATCCACTGATGAGTATGCGGGCTGCTTCCAAGATTTAGGTATTTTAAGTTGTGCTTCTGCAAACGTGAGTATGCATGGGTCACTGTGATATAACCGCTACGGGGGTGATGAAGAATCCAAGCCCACGCCTCTAAATAGATGCCAGATGCATTCCTCATGGAAAAAGCATTTCACTTGAAAAATTAAACATCCTCTGTAACTTTCACTTTAACCTAATATCTTAGGCCTGAGGGTAGATATTTTATTTCCAATGATTTATGTTGCCTGTACAGCCTTTTAAATCCCAGGTATTAAATACAGAAAAAGGACTTTAAGATTAAATAATGTTCAAAGGGACGGATAAAAGATGTGGTTGTCATCCTTGTAAACAGGTGGTACGTAAAGCACTAAGCATGATGAATGAGCATGATCACATGATCACAGGTTCACATGATGAACCACAGACTCCAGGAGCTGTTAACAGGGCTGAAAGGGGAGGGAAGTGAGAGTGGTGTTGTGAAACAATTTTCCTTCATTTGTTTTTCCAAATAAAATATATTCAGTAGCTTCCTACAGACGTCTCAGGAAATAAAATAAATGAAATCAAATAAAGCACAGTAAAATAAAACTGCTAAAAATACAGGGGAAAGTTTCAAATACATTAAAGGTAAACCACTAAGGATGGCATTTTGTGAGAGGAGAACTGCTGAGGTGAACTCCGGGGGGGTCTAGGCCACATGGAGGGAGCAGGAAACTGGGGAGCTGAAGGGACAGAGCTGAAGGGACCCGTGGAGCACTCACTGGCCACCTGCCCGGTGAGCAGCACGGGAGCCTTGGGGAGCCTGACTACACCATGTGCGTGTGGGAGAACCAAACAGTTGGCACCCACGTGCCACACGGAGGCCTGGGCCCGACCTGGCCCCTCAGCTAAACAGAGGAACCTGCAACCAATGGGAAAGACCGAAAGCTTCTACAGTCCCTGCTGAGATACAATTAGCTCCGGTCTCTAGATTAATGTTTCTTTTTTCAGTATGTTGCGCAGCAAAACCAATGAAGATTTATGAAGATAAAATACACATGGCACCCAGTAAGGTAAATTCGATAATATCTGATCTGATCAAACATTACTGGTAGGAAAATGAACTTCATGCAAGGGAAATGTGACCCATGAGAGGGAGCATCAGTCAAACTGACCTCAAGTGGACACATCTGGGTTTAGAAGAAAGCCACACTGAAATAGCCAGTCAGTAGGTTAGAAAAATTGGGAGAAAGGAATATTGAATATGTTTTATGGAGTAGAGGTAGATGTCAAAAAGACCCAAGATGAAACTGTATAGGTGAAATTACCTGTGAGATGAACATTTACCCTGGGTATGGTGAGCAACTGACTACAGAATGCAGGAAAATGAGTGAATATAATGATGAAGTAATAAAAACAATCTAACCCTAACCAAAGAGAGGTGGGGGAGGAGGAGGGA
>NW_022900924.1:20879748-20899488 GCF_012274545.1 Fukomys damarensis
AGAGAGAGAGAGAGAGAGAGAGAATGAATACTGGAGACAAACAAACAGCTAATGCGAGCTTTCCACAGCAAGCAGTCACCTGTCTGACTCTCCAAACCTTTCTGTGGAGGCTCTTTGTCCTTTGGGACCCTATCAGAACTCATCTAATTCAAGGCTTTCATCCAACCCCATTGACATGTTTTCACAATTTAGGAATCCAAGTGGTACCCAGTGGGTATTTCCATGGGATAATTGAAGAGGCTGTTTGTTTTTTTGGTATTTTGATTCCAATATGCATTTCCAACTTCAAAGTTGCCAGCCGCACACACATGCTCATTGCCCGGGTCAGTAGAAAGGCCCTCTGTGTACAATGTGCAGTTTTGTAGTTCAAGATATTCAGACCCCAGGAGAAAGCCCTGGCACCTGTTCAAATGACATTTTCTCCTGGTGCAGCTTTCAAGCTGTTCACAGGTGCTGCCCCCTCCTAGAAGAGCACAGGCAGATAAATGTTGATGAGAGATGGGCATGTGCAATGCCAAGAACATCTGAATAGCATATAATGAAGAGGGGTGGTGCAGACTTCACTCTGAAGGAAAATTCAAAGACTTAGGTTCAAAGAGGGAGCATTCCCTTCATGCTGCTGTGTGTCTGAACGAAACAAGAACGCACTGTAAGGAAAAGTTCTGAGATTAGAAAATTGACCCAGATTGCTGGCCCTGGACTGGGTAAGTCTGAAAGACCAGAGTGTTGCAAAAATGTCACCAACATCTGGATGAAACATCTGGACCTCATCTGCAGAGCTGGCTTAGAAATGAGAATCACATCCTCTCCTGAGGCTTTTCACACAGAGTCGTGTTGGGGATCAGGGCTACAGCTGAGATTTAAACCCCACGGTGTTGTCTTTTTCATTCCTCGGTCCCTTCAAAGATTCTGCTAGGTTTGTGAGTGACCGTGGCACGGTGGATGTGTGCCCTGTGCTGTACTGTGCCCACACATTTGGCTGAGTTTCTTTGTCCAATTCAGAAGCAGCAACCCCTTATTGGCAATGGAAGCCGGGCAAAGACAGACATCTTTTCTGAAGCTGCATAATACACCCTTTCTCAAGGTGTTTTATTGTGAGTCTAGTATCTAAGTAGGCTCACAGCTTCAGGTGTGAGCTTCCGAGTATTTCTTTCATGTCTGATCCCACAACTACCTAGCAGCCATGTCGAAGACTCTGAGACTGAATTGCATCGTTCCTTTCTTTCTCTCTGGAGAGTTGATCTTCAGTCCTACGCTCTGATTAGTTCAAAGTGGGAAACTTCTCTCTCAGTCAATCTTATAGGGGATTTTAGTGCTGAAGAATGGCATTTATCACAGCAGTGCCCTGCCACCAAAAGCCTACACAGGGCAATAGGAAGCACATCTTAAAAATAAACACATCTTGGACCAGAGATTTAGCTCAGAGGTGCCGCCACCTGCCTTGGAAGCAAGCGCAAGGACCTGAGTTCAATCCCCGATGAAAAACAAAAAAATAAACAAAAGCAATAAGAACAAAAAACACATCTTGACCTTCATGAAGGCCACAACTCTGTAGAGACTTTCAAGGTGTCCCACACACCACCCTGCTCCCTGATATTTATGTCCCCCAACCACTCTCCACGGAGCAGCTGGCTGGAACATCTCAAGGCATAAATTAAGAACTGTCTCTCCTCTGCTTAAAACCCTTCTGAGCTTTGCTGTGACTGGAATAGCATTCACACACCTTGCCACACCTGCAGCCTCTGGGTCAGATCTGATACTCTTCCCCCAGTCCAGGTCACCATGTTCCCCTCGCTCCCCACCTCTATCCGCACTGTCAGGTTTGATGGTGTCCTCGGCATGAAAGGCTAGGATGACAAGTCAGCTCATCCGTGAGTGTAAAAAGCCTTCAGGTATAGGTGCGGTGCTTGTCTGCTTCCTGTTTCTTCTACCACGATTCCTACGCTTGTGTCGAGGGTTGTACCTGACATGGCACAGCTTCCAAATGCAGAACATGAGTGAAAATCTCCTTGCAAGAACACTGCCACAAGAAAGCTCTGGCAGTAACTCTGAAGTGCAGGGCACACATAGATTTGCTGCTGGAGTTCACCTGCTCCCTGTTTTTCTCTTCCCAGAAAAGCTGTACAGCCCCACGGCAGGACAAATGGACAAACAGTCCCCCAGCAGACAACTGCGTGTTCAAATCTCCCCGTTCCCAGACCGTTATCAGATCTGCAGCTGTCAGTGAGTGACGGTGCAGAATTCCCAGATGCTCCAGCCAGCATTTGAGGATTAAATCTTTTCCCTTTCTGTTCTCAACCTCTGTAATCATAGTACGTGTTAATAGGTTTCCTTGTTGTGAGGATTAAATGAGATCACAGGGTAACACTTCAGCCCTGGATTAAACATTAAAGCCATCAAGTAGGCACCCTTGTGATGTTGCTTTACTCCTGTAGAAGATGCTTAACTCGGGTGGAACGGGATATTTTTCCCAAAACATCACAATTTCCAAAGTAATGTAGGAGACCAGGGTGCAGATTTTCAAAGGAATGTCTGAAACCTTATTTATTGATTCACAAAGCCCCTTAATCTGTGCAAGAACATAAAAAGAGGCAGGAGAAAGGAGCAGGTGGGGAGATTGTGGGATTCTAAAGATTTGGAGGAGAGCACAGAAAATATGCGACCACCAGGGGGCGGTAGCACACGGGCTGTAAACTATGCACAGGGAGGACCCTGACACACAGCACACAGGAGAGGCCCCCTCAGCAGGGCAGAGCCGCAGGGCCACAGCCCAGGAAGGAGTGCAGGGGACTCCAGGTGGGGGTGAGCCCCGTGCTGCTTCCGGGTGAGGGACTTCCAAAGCCCAGGAGCCAGTGGGGGGTCTTTGTGGCAACAGAGTTTTCTTATCTGTGGCTGGCAGATGTCTTTTTAAATCTTTGCAAACCAGGCAGGCTCTGATCAGCTAAATACATTCTTGTATGGGTTGTGTTTACAATGGTTGAATGTGTCAAATTTTCAGTGAGGAGCTGGTAGGCGTTTGCGCTTAGGAGACCAGCTGGCTGCAAAGTAGAAAGCAACCTAGTGGCCAATACAGAGGCCATCTTTGATTTCCTCATACAACAGGGTAGAAATGAAAAAATCTGTAGTGAAAGCTGTGGTTTCTAAAATGGGAGACTGGGGGGGTTGCTGTTACCCTTCCTGTGTAGCAGGGAGAGCCTGCCTTCAACCATTGTCAGGAATACTCAGAGGCCCCTTCCAGAAGCAATGGGAATGTGGAGAGCTATACTGAGTGGCTGGCAAGATAATCAGAAGTAAGGGAGTACCTGGGAGGGAAGAAAATAGAAGCAAATTATGAGAGGACCAGGGAGATTGTCAGCATAGTAGGGAATCCTTGAAAAGCATGTCAAAGTTTTCACAAGAAAAGGAGTCAAACTCCAGTAAGACCAGTGTGAAAACAGCTTGAGAAGCCATCTTGGTAAGATCTTCATGCTCCTTTCCCTCGTGTGTCTTCATTAGTGCTGGAAGGTTCAGTCTGGCTGGCAGACAGGTGGGGTGGACCAGCAGAAAGAAATCTTAGTTATCACTACAGATGCTGAAAAAAAAATCATTAACACAACTCAACATACCTTCCTAATAAAAACACTGAAAAAATAAAGATGATAGATATGGAATTTAATATCACAAATCAGGAGTTTACATAATGAGGAGGACCTGAGAAGCAACCCTTCTGAGATTGTGCGTAAGGCAAGAAGCCAGCCCTTTCCATATCAGTGTAACAGTTTTCCTGAGGTGCTACTTAAGGCAATTAAATGAAAGGAAACACTTATGGTCATAAAAATTGGGAAGAAGAAATGAAATTATCTCTACACGAAGAAGACTTCATTTTAAAGCCACAAAATCAATGATAAAACTAATCAAAGCCCTCCAAGTTTTCAGCAAGACAGCAAGGCAATGAAACAGAACATTAACATATAAAAATCAATAGTGTATGTGTGAGTACATAGCAGATAGTTAGAAGATGAATTTAACCTATGAATCTCATTTTTAATAGTAACAAGGAATAAACATTTAGGAATAAACACAATGAGATGTGTTTGCAGCCAACATGCAAAGTAGTGAAAAACTATTGAATGGAAATAGACTTGGATGGACAGGTTCTACTGGTGGAAAGTAGGTTACTCATCATAAACAATACCTCAATTCTCTCCAGCTTTAAAGTGATTCCAGTAAAAATCTTGAGCATTTTCCTGGAGCTGCACACACTGATATTAAAACTTGCAAGAAATCCGATCAACATATAAAGGGAATGTTTACATTTAAAAATTTTCTAATCAAAAGACACATTGCCTTGGATCCTCTTCAAAATGCTCTCCCTTACTTTGGATATACTAAGCCCATCGTTCTTGTTGCTTGTGAAACAGTCTGGCACTCTCTCACATTTGGTTTTATGAGGTGTGGTCAAAAATATAGTGAACGCAGTTTCCAAGTGCCAACCAAAGGAAAGGCAGCTTGTAAAGACATTCACCTGTACCCTTGTCCACCTCAATCACTCCATCCTGCACTGTGTGACTTCGGCTCTTTCCCAAGACAGAATGACTGTGAAAGGTCATCTTTTCAAATTTATTTAGCTCATTAAGGCCGCCAGGACAGCTCAACTAAAGACACAGAAGAGGGCTTGTGGAACAGCTTCAGACATCGGCAAATGTGGGGGGAGAACTGTTTCAAGTGAGTGGGGGGATTTTGAAGGTGATTAATGGCAATGTGTAATAATCTGTAATACTGTTGAAAAACTTAAACATTCACCATATCTTTTTATCACACCTTCTATAGTAAAACAAATATACAAGAAGAGCCAGGAAGATTCCAGATTATAAATCTGAGAGATGATAGGCCATGCCAGGTATTAAAGAGAGGCCGATCTGGCACGTGAACAGCCTTATTACTGAGACAGAGCGAGGGCGGAAGAAAAGTGTGAAGCAGAATATAAATTATTCAGTCTTAAAAAGGAATGTCATTATGATAAATGCCGTAAGCTGGATGTGGCTTGAGGGCACAATGCCCCGCACAAAAGGCCAGGTACTGTACACCACCATTTCTGTGAGGTCCATAGAAGTAGGACTCATGAGACGGGAAGTAGAACAATGTTTGCCAGCGGCTGGGGGAAGGGGAAGTGGGGATTGCTGCCTAATGAGGACCGTCTTGATTTGGAGCTACAAAACAAATCCTGGAAATGGATGGTGGTGATGGCAGCACAGCAACGTGAATGAAGTTCATTCCACTGGACTGGACCCTGGGAAAAGGTTAAAATATCACATGTTACATCCAATGTATTTCACCACAACAAAAACAGGCAGAATGATCACATATAGTCTGCTGCTTTTTATGCAAGGAAAAAGAGAAAATGGGAGAATATGCAGAGGTCCGTGCAGATTGACAAAAGTAATTACAGGTATGTATTAGTCTTCCAGAGAAACAGAATTAATGCGGTTATACATTATTTAGACAGATGATTGATAGACAGAGGGAAGTGTGTGCGAGGGGAGGCCTAGTATGGCTGTTGGCTTGTGGCACCTTAGAGCTGAGAAATCTCATGGGCTGGTGGGCTGGAGGACCAGGAAAGTCAGTGCCATAACTCAGGTAGGGGTCCAGGGAGCACAGAGGGATAGGGTGGGAACACTTAGCTGCTGTGACTTCCTGTCTGCATTTTCAGGGGCAAAACAGGGGCGCCTTGTTGGAACAGCATGTAAGAGAGAGGGCCCACTGCACATGAGTGAGTTCACCCTTCCTCACCTCTGTGCCCTGTTGGGGCCATCAGTGGGTTGGATGGCGAAGCCCGTTGGTGAGAGCAGAATACTTTGCTCCATCCACAGAGTCACGTGCAAATCTCTCCTGCAGTCACCTCCCCTGACCATGCAGGACAGTGGTTCACAGCTCTCTGGGAATCCCCTAGCTCAGTCAAGTTGGTGTATAAAATTAACAATCACAAGAAAGGACGAGCAGAAAACAAGCTGATTACCTACCAGAAGTGGGGAAGATGGAGAAACGATGCTGCCTGTACTAAAAATAATGTTAATGCATACCCAGAATGTTAAGCCAATTGGAATAAGACGAGAGAAAAACAAAGTCTCAACCAGGTAGAAACAAAAGAATCTGAGTGCTGTCATCACACTGTGGGGAAAGGACGAGGAGGAGGAGGTGGGGGGAGAGAAGTGTGAATTGTTTTGAGAAAAGTATTAATAGGTGAATCACTGCAAAGGTGTGCAATTACCTTTTGATCTACATTTAGCTTTTATATTTTCTTGATCCAACATATTTTTCAAGTAAAAACTAAGGGAAGAAATGAGAGTAACCAAAACCAACCAGGCAACCAGGTCACCTGGCTGCCGCCCATTCCCTGAACCTGGTGCTGTGCCTGGCAGCAGGCTGTGCGGTGTTGGAAATCGCAGCAGCGGGTTGCTGCTGTGCCCAGAGCTCCAGTTTTAGCAATGGCAATTACTGTAGAACCACGCCTGCAGATATTTAGGCTTCAAACAGGCTCCTCATCTTTCCCTTGACAACTCAGCTCCAGAGCAGGTGAGACAAATATTAAGAAAAAAGAAAATGAAAGGAAACCAAGGAAACAAAACCAGACAATTTTCTCTGCAAAGATCACACGTCAGTACTCCAAATTTATGTTATCTTAACTTGAAATAAATCACTCTGTGATTTGGAGAATATTTTTGTATGGATAAAAAGAACGCAATGCTGCTCCAAAATATTCCCTATCTTCACTCTGTTCTCCCGTGCTTTGTTGTGACTTTGCAATTGTTCCTTGGGTAACACCCACCATTCTCCACCGACCTATGTTGAACCAGGAGCTGTGGACCAAGCTTTTCCCTCGCTGGCCTTTGGAGGATTCTCCAGATGCAAACCTTAACACAGACTAAGGTGAAAATGGGCATGGAGTGAAGTCTCCAGCAGAGACAACCATGTGCTGATTATTATGAACTTTCATGTCCTGTGCACCTCTCCCCAGGAAGTGCACACACACACACACACACACACACACACACACACATACACACACCCCAGAGAGCATTCTGTGTAACTCTGAACTCTAGCCTTGCATAATCAGGGTTTTAATCTGACAGAAAACTAAAGGTTACTTTGCACACACATTAAATAAGAACAAATACATGAAGACATAGTGTTTGGAACAGTCCTGGCAGTGGGTAGTACTTGTTTCTTTATCCTCAATAAGTTAAATTTGGAGAGGCAGTGAAAGAAGGTGGGAAGTCAGACAGAGGAAACAGGTGCACGGGTTCCCCAGAGAGATGAAAAGATGGTGACTTTGGGAAGTTAAGCTGCCCAGATGGCCAAGATCCAACCGCATCAGATGAGCTTCAGTGCAGGTACCTGAGCAGGCTGTGGCGTCATCTGAGTGGATTCTGGGAAGGATAAAGTGTAGCTGTCGGGGGCAGAGACCCTAAGGGGAGCAGATGGCCACAGTGGTTAGGATACTGCACTTGTTCTTGTTTCTGCTGTAACAAATGGTCACCAATGTTGTGCCTTCAAACAGCACAAGATTATTGTCCTCCCATTCCAGAAATCAGAATTCTTCTTCTTCTTCTTGTTCTTCTTCTTTTTTTTTTTTTTTTTGTACTGGGGTTTGAACTTGGGTCTTTGAGCTTGTGAGGCAGGCAGTGGCACCACTGAGCTAAATCCCTTGCCTGGAGGTCAGAATTCTTAAATGTGAGGATCATTAGGGCTGTATATCTCAGAAATTCTAGAGGAGAATTCACTTCCTCATCTTCTCCAGCTGCTAGAGGCCACCTGTGTTCCCAGAGCCTGGTGCCTTCCTCCATCTTTAAGGCCACAACAGAGCATCTTTAATCCTCTCACTGTCTGTCTCCACCAGCTCCACCAGAAGGCTCCCGCCGAGCCTCCGCTGATAGCCTTCAGGCAGGTGCCCACCTTGGACGTGGTCACTCTTATGGGGTTTGGAATGCACCATTTGGTCCAAGCTTTTATGTTCAGCCTGGAGCAGGAAGGTGGGAACAGTGTCACACAATCTCTAGGCAGTGACATTTTTAGGAGGATGTTAGCAAATTATCATCAGCGGGATGTGGAAGAGAAGCCAGAAACAGCAGAAGTACACTGGGGAGTAGAAGAAAGAAAAAGCACGGGGTCAGACCCTTTCGGGGCTCCCTTCACTGGTGCTCATTTCTAACACGGTTGTTCCTGTCAGGTGTCATCTTCCTGTGTCCCATGGCCACATTGGGGCTGCTGAACATGCATGTGCTCTACTTCTCTTGGCCCGTTTAACTCTTATCAAGAGTTTAAAATAAATTTACAAATAAGCACTTTCCTTCCAGCAAAGACAAAAAGCCCACTGACAACACTTCAGTTGGAAGAATGGTCTTGATTTTAATTTAGACCTGGAGTTACATTAAACAATGATGATACTACTAGGGGTTCATTTTCTGTCACTGCTACTGCCACAGATCATGATAGTTGGCAGAAACTATATTGACAATGTTGGCCAGAAACTGTATTGTTCACATATAGGCAACTGCATACTTTTATCAATAATGTAAACAGATAGACATTATTTCTTCTCCTAAATTATATACAGTGAGTTAATAACAGGTACAATTTTGGAAATAAAAATGGTGACAGTGCTCATAAGGATGTGGGATAAATTATTAGCTCAGTTATAGTGTAGCCATTAAATAAGATATTCTTCTGTAGGCAAAAAGGAAGAAAGATTTATGTGGGCTTATCTGGAAATCTTTCTGAGGTATACTTTGTACTTACAATGTGTGTGCATATGTCTGTATTTAATTTATTCACAGGAATGCACAAATGCAAAGAAGGTCACAGTGAACTTGTCCTGGTAAGCTTGACCATGTAGCTCTCATTCCCAGGGCTTGGTTCCATTCTCAGTGTGTTTGACAGCATTGAAATGTAGGCAAGTACTACTATCTGTCCATAGATAAATCCATTTGAATTACTGAGTCTCTGAGTTGATATCTTCACCTATAATCCTCTCCATTCTAACGGCTAGAATGCCCTTCAGGGAGATGACATTAAGTACTCAGTGCTGCTGCCAGTGTCTGAAAGTGCTTGTTTCAGTCAAATTCCAACCAAAGGCAATGGTGTTACACATTACTTGTCCATCAATAAAACAACAGCAACTTCTACCGCTTATTTGTATTTCTTTTATGATTAATAAAATGTCTTCCTCAGATGTTCACTCCCTTTTTTCCATTTGACTAGCCTATTAATGTTCCTTTTCCATTTAGTTGATAAATTTACTTTTGCTTTGATGAATCTACAAATTCTCTGACTTAAGAATACTCATTATTTGGTTATTGGCTTCGCAAATGCTTTTCCAAACATGTTATTTGTCTTTTTTATTTATTTCTCCTGTAATGTGATGAACAGAAATTTCACGAGGTTATATGTAGTGTAACATTTTTATGGTTCCTTCTACCACTTTTATGATACAACAGTCTTCCTTATCTACAGATCACATTAATGTTCACCTGTCTAATTTTCTCTACTTTTTGTAGATCTTTTCATTGTATTATAGTAACTGATGCATTTTTTGGCACTTTTCTCTAGCCCATCAAGTAATCTTATGATAGAATCACAAGGTATTATAAGAGAGTGGTACAAGAGAAGAGAGTGGTACAAGTCCTACAAGAGAGGAGAGCAATGAGGAATCAAACATGAAGATGCTGCCGTGAATATCCTGAGAAGGGTCCTATTTTTAGCTTCTTCTAGCTAAAGAGTAGCCCCTACTCTTTTCTCCCTGGTCTAAGACCAGGGCAGAGCCGTGCTATCTTTCTCAGAGAATGTCCAGATCTCAAGGCTTGTATAACTTGTTTTTACAAATCTGTCCCAGGAGAAAGATGTCTTAGCCACTTCCCCATTTCTGAGATGCAATACTTGACCCCTGCAACTTAACAGAAGAGCGATTCATTTGGCTCACAGTTTCAGTCCATGGTCAACAAGCTCCAAGGCAAATGCGTGATGGTGGAAGTGTGTAGTAGAGGAAAAGGGTGTTCAGCCCATGACAGGCAGAAAGCAGAGAGACAAGCAAGGAGACAGACACAAGAATGCACCTTCCAGGTCACATCCCTAATGGTCTACCTCCCACCAGACTCCACCTCTTAACAGCTCATTCAGCTGCTAAACTTAACCCTGGCTGAATCCACTGAGAGTATAAGCTGGTGATCTGGAAACCTTCCATGCATGAGAATTTGGGAAACTTTTTGGATCTAAACTGTAGTAGTCTGCACTAGCTCTGCAAAGTCTTCTGTGTGTGCAAGGTGACTGGGTTATGGAGCTGCCATACTTATTAGAGAGTCATCCATTGATGAGTTTTGTAACTGAATGGGCTGTTAGGAGGGGAGACAGGGTTGCAGGTTGATATTGGGAGCCTTGTCCTTCTATCTCTGTTTCCTCGGTGCCATGGGCTGAGTACCTTTTCCTCCAGTATGCCCTTCTGCCATCTTGTTCCAGCCTGGAGCCAGCCAACTATGGGCAGAAACTCTGAGTCAAAATAAACCTTTCTTCTTTTAAATTGTGGCATTTGGTATTGTTTCAGGAATAGGAAAGTGGCTAAGATGGATTTACGTATCAGTGAAGTGGAGTCTTTGCTGTGACTATACCTAACCATGTAGTTCAGAAGCCATTGGAACTGGTTTACAGAGATTTGTAAAGGTTTGGAGGTACTGGCTGGAGAAGCAGCCCTTAGCATTATTCCAAGCTTGATGGTAGATTATCCTTAGAGCTCAGAAGAAAAGAATACAGATAGAAATACAGGTAGTAGAGGCCAACCTTAGGAAATTTCAGTTGGGAACAGTGACTCCCTTGGCAATTGGACAAGAAGCCCTTCATATTATGCTCTGTCAGAAAATTTGTCTACATTTTATTAATGGATGGAGATTTTGACTAACTCTTCAGGCAGAGACAATTTAAATGCAACCCAGTGTTCAGGCTATGGCATGGGTAGCTCTGGCTGTCTTTAGCCAGATCTATAGTAAAAATCAGAAGAAAAGATTAGAATGAAAAGCATGTGGTTTCACCAAAAAGGAAATGCTTGCAAATTTGGGGCCACAGAAAGCATGGTTGATGATAAGCATTATAAAGAAGCCAATAGGTTTTAAGAAAGACAAGAAAAAAGACAATTTGAAGTCATCTCAGAAATTGCCATGACCTCACCCTTCAGAGGCTCAAAAGTGCAAAACAACAAAACTTTCATTTGGAAAAAAAAAAAAAAAAAAGCCCAAGGGATTTGCTCTTTTTCAGAGGCTCAAAAGTGCAAAACAACAAAACTTTCATTTGGAAAAAAAAAAAAAAAAAGAGCCCTAGGGTAATTTGCTCTTTCAGGGCTACAGAGGAAAATGTTTTCCTAAATTCGGCCATCTAGGCACTTGGGGCCTCTGCAGTCATGATGGAAAGGGGTCTAGGTACTGTTTGAACCAACATGATGTCATCCACATGGTGTCATTTGTGTTTACCAGTCTACTAGACATGTAGAATACAAGAGTTGTGGTGTCAGTGAGGCTTACACCGGATTTCAGATGTAGGCCTGGAAGGCCACCCAGTTTGCCCTTAAGAGGGCAGTGTGTGAACAGGGCAACTGTAGTATGAAGCTGGAAGTGCAGTAGAGACCCCAGGAAGGAGATGCCAGGAAGGTGGAGAGTGTGCTGAGAGAAGCTGCAGACAGAAAGTGGAGCCACCCTAATAGAAAGACCATGAGATCTGCAACCAGCAAAATCATAGGGGTGGTGCTGAACACATCCTTTGGGGATCACACCTTACCACCACTTACCTTGTATGCTGGACACGGAGCCATGAGATTTAACATTCGCCATGCTAGGTACCATTCTTTTTTGGACCCATTCCTTTCTTCCTCCCCATTTCTCTTTTGGAATGGTCATGTTTACCTTCTGCATTGTATGTTGTTAATATTTAACTCTCTATTTGATATTTTACAGGGTCTCACATCTAAGAATTTGCCTTGAGTCTCAGAGGAGACTTTGGACTTCAGATTTTTTAGCAATAATGGAACTCTAAAAACATTTGCAAATCCTGGTGATGGACCAAATGTATTTTTCATAATGAGATGGACTGAGTCTTTGTGGATCAGGGGCAAGATGTTGTGGTTTTGATTTAGAATGCCCCCCAATTCCCATGTACATGGAAGTTGTGGGGTGCTATACTCATCAGAAGACTCATCCAGGGATGAGTTCAGCAGTTGAATGTGCTCTTATGAGGCCAATCTGTTTGGAGCCCACCTGGAAGAATGTATTCTTCCATGGTTTTTGCTTCCTGGGTGCCATGGATTAAGCACCTTTCCATTACCATGACCCTCTGGATCCTGTTCCTGCTTTGGAGCCAGCCAACCATGGACTGAAACAGCCTAAATGAACCTCTCCTCCTTTAAGTTGTGGGTGGATATGTTGTGGGGGTGTATTGTCCCAGTGACAAGAAAGTGACTAAGACGGGCATCATGAAGCCAATTGCCTCAATCAGCTCACTCAGTGCAGGAAATGGGGGTGTAGTGAGTGCTTCCTTATGTATAAAGTAGGGTACCAGAAAACTCAGGAAAAGCTGTTCACCATGGCAAGCAGGGTAGCCTTGGACTCTCTGAGCTGGCATGTGGTAGAGGCCTCATCCCTGGATCATTCTAGGAGAGATATGTCATGGTGACAGAGTGATCCAAATTAAAAGGGATTGAAAGAACCCTGTCAGGCAGAAACCTTGGTACTTGCTGGTAAGACCCTGAGCAGAGAACCCCGTCAAATTTGCCTACATTTCTGACCCACAAAACCATGAGTTCATGAACAGACCATCCAGAACTCATTTGAAAATGGCTTCCGAAAGTGCATTCCACAGGAGGTAATACTCTAGAGCAGTGCAAAAAGCTGTCTGTTTCTCTCTCTCTCTCTCTCTCTCTCTCTCTCTCTCTCTCTCTCTCTCTGTCAGGAGGTTCCTCCCTTGAGAAATGAACAAATATATGATACAGACTGGCAACAAACAAAATGAGCCCAAAGCAAACTGTAGAGTGAAAAAGTAAGGGCTGAAAAAGAAAAGCCATTTTGAGGAATAAGTGAAAGAAGCAACTGAAAATTCAGTGTCCAAAACTGAAAAAATAGCAATAAAGTAAATACAATTTTACTAAAATACTCTTGGGTTATAGCCCAAAGTGTAAGATAAATATCCATGCATCCATGAGGACATAGTGATTGATTTAATAAATAAATAATAAATGAAAATCAAGCGGCCCAGGAAGGAGATGCCCAATAACATATTCTGTGGGACAAGGAGCTGTAGCACAGCTCTTTCCTTCTTTAGTGTGGGTTGGACCTAAATTATAACAGTCAGACAACAAAGAAAAATTATTTTTCTACATCATTTGGCCAAATCCTGCCTTGTTCTCATGTCTTCCATTTCTTCTTGGTGTGAGAGTCAATTTTATTGTATTTCTTTTTTGAAGGTCAATTTTAGTGTCAGGGATTTAGCTCAGGGTCACCTTGCCTGCCTCGCAAGCCCAAGGTCTTGAGTTTGATCCCCAGTACAGAGAGAGAGAGAGAGAGAGAGAGTGAGAGAGACAGAGAGTCAACTTTCAAATGCATGTTTCTTAACTGCACCTTTCTCTCTCCACAGTCATGGACAGAAACTCTCCTATATACCGTGGAATCCATGCCTTACAAAGAATGAAGATTCTCCCGGGGAGTTTATGTGATAGGAAACTGTCATCTGCATTTTACAGCTCAGTAAAACACAGTCCTGTCATTAGACATCCCAGATAATAAGTACTTATTCTTCGATTTTATTTTCTTCAAATATCAGACCTACCTTCTCCCTCATTTGTTAGGACATTGAGACAATAGAAAGACTGTTTGAGGCAAACACGCACTGCAAAGGTGTGGAAAAGGCGAGCCTTCTGGGGGGAGCAGGACTTCTCTGGGCACAGGTGACACAAGTGGCTAAAGGGGGGGGGTGGAGCTGGGGCAAGAAAGGTGCCTCGTCTTGTTGATGAGGCGGAGCTGCAGCAGTGTTCCTTCCCACAGGCCAAGGCTTGACATTTTGAATGTACAAGAAGGAAGGAGAAGGAGTGTGGGGCTTTCTCATTGATGTGCCTGATACAGGACAAGAGGGCAGGGAAGAGGGTGGGCCTTGAGAGGGTTGAGCTTGTTATCACATATGGGGGCCCTTACTGATTGCTATCATAAAGGTAGAACTTACCACCAGTTCTCAGCACTCAGCACACACCCAACACATAGGCTCACTGATGTGCACAGAAACACAGATGCAGCAACAGCTTCTGCGTTGAAGGTCACTCACTAGTCACATTTTCTTGGTGGCACAGCCCACCTGGTGAGCCTCATGACTCCTAGGCACACCGGGGGTAATCAAAGTCTGCGTATCACAGAATGAGCAGGAGAATTAAAAGTCAGGACATGAGAGGGTGCTTGACTTAGAGCCTGAGATGTTGCATTAGTTAACTGGGATTCACTCTGTGGCGTAGGAGGAAATAAGATCCTAAAACAAAAATGTCCACTAACAATATAATACATAAACAAAATATTACTTGAAGAAAGGCTGGCAACATAAGTACCATGTGGAAAGGATGAAAAACTATGTCTCGTTGTAAAATGAGAAAACCTCCAAACTAGCAGGCACTGTGTTCCATCTGTGAGGGGAATCATAAGCTCACTGAACAAAGTCGGAACTTGGGAGGAACAAGTACCCAGCACCAAATGTGGAGAAAGGAAAGCTCAGGCTCCTTGGGCATTGTGAGGTGAGCTCCTGGGGTATGAGACACATGCATTAGAGAAGCCCAGGATGTCTCTGCCTGACCAGGAAGCCAGCAGGAACCAGGTCTGGCCCTGAACCTGGGGGGAACGCACACAGAGCAGCCCTCAGAGCTAAGACCAGGCAAGCCCTCTGTGTGCCTAGACCTGGAAGGCTCACCCAGGGATAAAACAAAAACCCACTTTTAATGATGGGCACTAGTCCTCAAGGACCTGGTGAAGCACAGAACCTGCAAAAGCTCCCTTGCAGGTAAAGACTGTCAGCACAAGCAACAGCTTCTGCACCCACTGACACAGAGGCACCGAAAACCTTTCTGCTTCTGAAACAAAGCTAGGGAAGGAGCCTCCTGGATCAGCAAATAGGAAAGCACTCCTTCATCCCAAAACTGGACCCCGAGGGAGGGATCTGCTGCCGGCCTAAGCTAGCTCCAGATCCATACTCCTAATGAAAATGGATCTGCCTTCATGACTTTTAGAATGGAAATGAAACAATGGAAAGGGCTAAACAATACTTCCTTTTGGTAAGTGAAGTTGATTATTGATTTTTCACTTTATTTTGTCTAACGTGCAATAGCATGATCCCAGTCCTTTAATCAGAATAGAGCTTAAAATGGCTGTTTTCAGAAAAAAAAACTGATGAGAATATAAAATCAAATGCGGGGGCAGGGAGGGGAGGGGAGAGGAGAAGAGAGGAGAGGAGAGAAACTCTGCACATAGCCCATAGCCCTGCCCTCCAGAATCCAAGGCCAAGAGAGGATGGAGTTATGGGAAAGCAGCAGAGAACTCTCTGCAAAGAACAGGTTTTCAACACTAAGCTTTTATGATAGAGAAAATAGGCGGGTGCTTTTCACAAGAACTTTTTTGTTCTTTAAAGTGATGGTTGCCTCTCTGGAATGGGAGAAAGAGAAAGAAATAATCTCATATATTCATATATTCATTTTATCTTCATTTATTTGTATTACAAACTTATCAACATCTCAGTGTATTTACACTGGGTTTTTGAAAAATAGAAGCTCAATTTAATGCTGTCAGTTTAATGCCATGGATCATAGTAATATTTCACAAGAAGGCTGTGAAGATAAAGTTTGCAACTCACAACGAGACTCTCATTGACCATTGCACCTTTAGGCCATCCTTCAGTGTGCACTGGTACACACAGGGTAGGTGTGATCATGGGTGAACAAACATCCTGGTTAGAAATAAGTGATCCATTCCTTGGGGTATGTTGTACCCAGATCTCAGTTTCCCCAAGGACCACCAGAGAAACGAGTCCGCTGCCAGTACAAGAGAAGTTTATTTCAAGTTTGAACCTGGACCCTTGTCCACCAGGGAGCAAGATTCCAGAACTGCGATTACAACAGGGTTATACAGAGTTAAGGTGGCTTGAAATCCTCTCTATTCTATTGGCTTCTTTTCTAACATTTTATATCTATTAGATGTTGCTGGGGTGTTAGCAAAAGCGGGAAGAAACGTTAAGTCTAGGGGAGGGGGAGTTTGGTGAAGGTTAGGGAGTTTGGCTCCTCTCCTGCGGGTGGTGGTTATCTGCACAGACTGTCCTGTTTTTTTCTCCTTCTTTTCAAGGTTGGAATGGCCTTGCTCACCCACTTGGTTCTGCTCTTATCTCAACTAAGCAAGCTAAACAAATTTCTGCTGCCTGAGCCTGTGGGGGGGAAAGTCTGACACCGGATGGCTTTTTAGCTCAAATGGAGTAACTTTGGCTCCTCAGGGTAAACATCCCCAACTGAGACTTCTGATAGAGATTGTATGTTTCCTAAAGTTTTTGATGTGCTTTGCCAACATGCTCCCCAAATATGTGTACTAACACAGAATCTAACCAGTGACATATGTGAGCATATGTCTTTTAATATACTTTTGGATGTTGGTGTGATTATATTTTTACACACTTTTAAATTTAATTATGTAATAGTAGTTTGTCCCTAAAATGTAGGCACTTTTGACTTTTGGTAAATTAGAACATCTCTCATTTCTTTACTTCTCATTAATGTTCCTTCTTTGGACCTAGTTGTTAATTCATGGACCTTGTTCATTTTTCTCCTGCACATCTTTGAATTTTTTGTAAGTCAAGGATCATATTTTAAAAATACTTTTAGACAATAATCTCAATACAAATTTAACTTTTATCCAAATATTCCATAATGCTTCTTTAAAATGATTCCAAGATTTAAGGCACATACCCCCCATTGTAAAATTAAAGCACACTGTTTGATAGGGCGTGCATTGTCAGAATCACCCTCACGGTACATCTCACTTTGATGCTAGCTTGTTTCCTAATAACAAAACTGTGTAATTGTACTCTTGGAAGCCCTTTTACCAAGTGTATGCTGTTTATGAGACCTAAAGTAGAACATATTTCCTCTTTGCCCAGAAGAATTTTACCTTTGATCGATATCAATTAACCTCATCTCACAAGGTTTCTACTTCCTACTCTTTATAGTTTAATGAAAGCAAACAAAATGTAATTAAATAACCTAACATGCAGAAAAAGGTTAAAGCAGTCTCTGCCAGTATTTATGTAAGTGATTAACGTGTTCCTACACACTATGCGTTTCTGACTCATTTGTGCTCACCTTCTTCCTCAAGATGAAATTCCTTTACAGTTTCTCTGTGAGGCTTCCTCGCATCATTACCTCCTTCTGGAAACTCTCCCTGAGCCCTGAGCTATGTTAATGTCTCCAGTCTCTGTTCTCATAGTCTCGTACAGACTTCTGGGTCGGCACTTTCATAGTGACCTAAATTGGTTTTGTGCCACCACATTCCATAGAATACAAATCCTGGAGAAGAAAGGTTGGATCTTATTTACACCTGAAGTTTCAGTGTTATGTATAGACCCTGTGGTGTGGTAGCAACTAAGTATATTCTTTCAATGAAAAACTTAGAAAATGAGTTTTTAAATCAGGTATTTTATTGTACTTATCAGTAAAAGGCCAGAGAAGGAGCCATTATTCTTAATTTAAGAGGTGTGCAGGGTTGAGCTCTGGCCCCAGCTATATTTACAGCACAGTAAGAGTTTACAATGATTTATTAAACCTGCATCACCCAGGTGGCTATAATTCATCCTTCATCACCCAGGGAGCTCTGTTCCTCCTTGGAGCTGGGCTGAGGTGTCCTGGAGATGTTTCGGCTGTCTGGGATGAGACTTGTTCCTCACCTGATCACAAGTTGTGGTGTGGAAATGTGGCCCATGACATCCGCTGCCTGCCCGTGTCTCTCATTGGTGTGCACTTGCTAGAACAGGCTTTGGAGAGTCTCTGGTATGAGACAGTCTTTGTCCAGTAATCAATGCCAGTTGCTACAGCAGAGTAATCCTGGAATTGCACTGCTGTAGGGCAAAGAGATTGTTTCTCCTGTAAGTTCAGAGTGGTTTGCAGCTCCCTTCCACACTGTTGCCAGGAGAACAGAGACTCAGAGGAGGTGCACAGCCCTTACCTGCCACGGCCAGGACTGACAGCCACTTGCCAGGAGTCCACATGTGAGGAGCGGCCAGATACGTGTCTGACATCAAGGGTGCTGGGAAACGTGGGTGCCACCTGGGTCTGCGCGGGACCCTCCCTGTCTCAGCTTCATGGGCCAAGGGTTTCCCACCAGATCAAATGACATCTGAATGACCCAACAGAAACAAAATCCTGCCGGATACGTTTCTTCCTTTCCTGAGTCTGATGTCTAATGCTTTCCCTAATTTTGCTGAAGCAAACACGGAAATGCTTGGCCTTCAAGTTACATAATGATGATTATTTCAAACTGGGTAAGAGAAAGGGCTTTTGGAGAAAATAGATTCAGACGGGACAGGTGGTTGTCTGCTCTGGGTTTTAAATACATTCTAGTTTGCTTCATAGTTTTCTTTCTTTTTTCCTTGACAATCTGAAGGCAGGTTTTTTTGTTTAATAAAACTGATTTTTATGTAGCATTAGATTTACAGAATACTGCAAGGGTTACAGGTTTTACACATACTTCCAGCTTCCTGTATTAATAAATCTTACCTTAATTACACTTATCTTAATGCATGAGGAAATATTGATTCAGTATTACTGTCATTATGACCTTTTTGGCATGGGGCCTTGCTTTGTAGTTCAGGCTCGTCTTCAACTCACTGTGTGGGTCAAGCTGATGTAAACGTGAGATCCTCCTGCCTCATTCTCCTGTGCCGAAATTACAGGTTCTTTCCGCCACGCTCAGCAAACCGTTACATTGGTACATTATTACTGACTAAAGTTTGTCCTTTATTCAAACTTCTTCAGCTTTAGTTGAGGCATTTTGTTTGTTTGTTTGTTTCCCTGTTCCATCAAAAAGCCCACATTACATTTAGTTATGGTCTCCATAGGCCCCTCCTGCCTGTGGCAGTTCCTCAGGCTGTCTTGCGAGGAGTGCTTAGCAAGGATCCTGCAGCACACCCTCAGGGGGATTTGTCTGCAGCTTTGCCTACGCACACTGGTTACCAGGGAAGAGAAAGGCCACGGGGACAAAGGACTGGCCTCCTCCCATCTATTCAAACTACTGTTAGCAATGTGCCTATCACTGTTGATTTCGGATTTAACCACTGGGCTTCAGTAACTTCCTTCAGGACCCCCTGTAAAGTTAAACCTCACCCTTCAGCCTTTGTAAGGAGCCTCATGCATAGCTCTAAACTCAAGGACCCCACAGCTACCTTCCAGCTATGTTTCAAATCCCAGGAGGAGGGACTTGCATCCATAAAAGTTCTGTGGAATTCTCCCTATGCAGAAAGTTTGTCTATTCTTCTGTACTTAGTATTTCTTCCATCATTTATGTCGGTGTGGATTTTATTGTGTGTTTTAGTTACAGTGTAAAACCATTTTATGTATTTCTTTTTTGCTCACGTGATTCCAGGAGAGACTTTTCCATAGTCTGAGTGTGGCTTTGATGTGTCCCTTCTGTATTTTTCTTTTTTCTTTCTTTTTTTTTTTTTTTTTTT
>NW_022900924.1:20899556-20904535 GCF_012274545.1 Fukomys damarensis
TTTTTTTTTTTTTTTTTTTTTTTTTTTTTTTTTTTTTTGGTACTGGGGATCGAACTTGGGTCCTTGCGCCTGTGAGGCAGGCCACCAAACCGCCGAGCTAAATCCCTGGCCCCTGTAGTTTTCTTTTTTTAAGCCCTTCTTTCCTTTCTTATATATGATATGCTTCAGGATCATCTTATGTATTTCCTACCTTAGTTATAAAGTCAGACACTTCTCCAAAGAGCCTGCTTTATTAGTGAATGATATTGAAAACAAAGATCTGAGTAGCGGGTGAGCTCATGTCTGTGGGAAAAGGGGGGTTCTGGGTCCTCTCATGCTGCAAAGCAAGGAAGTACCTGTGGATATTAACCCACATGCACACACATAAATCTTCCCCGTGTCACCTCACATATAAAGGCATCACTGTCTCCAACGTCACCCACGTCCACCCTGGCCATTTTCCCCGCCTTCCCTTGAAGCACTCAAAATTCTTGATTATTTTTACTTCAAATATTTCTTGTGCTCCATTCTCTCTTCAACTTTCTTTCATTTTAACATACATTATAATTTGCTGTTTTGCTGAGAGAAGGGCCTGGTGAGTGGGGTAGCAAGAGAGCTGGACACATTGGTTTTAGCAATGAGGCTCCATGCTGCTCGGGTAGAAATGAACTCCTGTGAGCCTTTCACATAGCTGTAAGTTCAGGGACTTCACATCTCTCAGACACCTTCAGTTTTGTCTCCTGTGTGGATTGGGCTTCCCTGAATGCTCCTTCCTCTAAGAAAGTCTGTTTTGCAGACCACTCTGCCATCACCTGCTCTCCCAATGGAGCCTGTGTGTGTGTTGGAAAGTTGTGGGGCAGGGGGGCTTTCCGTACCCGTTACTCAGTCTCCATCTTTCATAGGACATCTCCCTGGGTTGGGACCTTCACATGTCGTCTTCATCTCCATGCCTTGGAGAAGAGAAAAGGACTCCGGTGAAATGGAGGGAAGCTCTGAGAAAGCTGTTTCCCTAGAGAGTGGTTTTACTGTGTCCACAGCTCCCTGTGTGTTCTGTCCACCCTGCTCATTCTCCCAGCCCTCGCCCCAGAGGTTGGAACAAACCTTTCTCGAAATTCACTGTGACAACATGGTGGGACCCTGGTGGAACCGACGGAAGTGTGGAGACATTCTAAGTCTGCAGCCCCCAGAGACCCTTCCTCTCATGCTGGTGCACATGCACCCTCCAGGAATTTGTCAAAATCATCTCCAAGGAATTCTTACAGTTTATGGTCCCTGCAGCATCTGGATCTCAACAGTATCCCTGGAGGTGACTTGCACTTTGGATTATAGGTGGCAGCCATGCCCAGTGACCTTGGCTCTCTGACGGGCTCAAGAAATGCCCTGGTTTTCAGTCTATTCACCTTTTGTGTGATGGGGGGGAAAACTTGCACAATCACTGCTGGGGGAGCTGAGAAGGGAAACACATCCTTTCTCAGTTGATCCTTGTGACGTTTGAAACTTATGTGTTTGAAATGGAAACTGGGAGAATTTGCTCACTGACACTGTTCACATTTTAACTTGCGAATGTCTTCACACCGTCTTTATTCACAGTGTTCGTTATGAATCTGAGAGGGAGAGTTCAACACACTTATGCCCATTACCCAACAAAACAGAAGAGCATCTGCCTGGTGACCAAGTGAGTTGGGTGTTTACTGAGCAATGTGGTGTCTCCATGCAGAAAGTTTCTAGGCACAGCCTGCCCAGTGCCTTGGAGGTCTCTCACATTGCCAAAGCGGGTAAGTTCCCACCACTAGAGGAGGAGAGGGAACTGGGGTGGGGGGATTTTTTATGTCAGACTGGCTAGGTTTGTAATTCTTCCCTGATCTTTCTGGGGTAAAGCAGGGACAAATGAGCTGTTGCTCTTAAGCCTGGATCCCTGACCCAGAATGCGTATGACAACAGTGTCTGACCTCATTAAGCAGTGTGTGAGAAAATCCTAGAGTGGTGCTTTCACTCGTGAAGGAATTGGTAAATACCTGACACCCCCAAGTGTGCAAAGTGATACAAAGGTGCGGGGCCCAAGAGTGGCTGACATCTCACCCTGCGTGCGTAGGAGGAGGATCTCAGAATGCAGTTTCCAGTAATCTAAGTGCTCAGAAGCAGAGATGCAGGAAAATCCATTTTGATACCACTTAACTCATTGTGTTCACAAATGTTTAATGCAGCCAGGTGTGGTAGTGTGTGCCTGTACATCGAGCACTCTGGAAGGCTGAGGCAAGAGTATCAAAGTTTCAGCCTCTTAGGTAATTAGCAAGACCAGGTCTTAAAATAAAAAGTAAGCAATGAACCGAGGATGTAGCTCAGTAGGAAGAATCTGGGTTCATTTCCCTGAACCAAAAATATCTACTGACACACAAATAACTACAACACGGACAACTCAGACGTGGGATACCTTGCTCCTTTTCTAAGAGAAAAAATGAAGCGTGAGAGCGTCACATTATTTATTCACCTACATTTTTTCATTCTAAATAAAAGGCCGAATTAAAGACAAGAATTTAAAAATACGAAAGGTCAGCTTGTTCTCATTTGTAGAACGCGTAAAATGCTCTTCACTTTCTTCTCTCCAGTCCTCCATTTTCATAATTCTCTAAATGAGCGCGGGAATCTCTAAGATCACTAAATATCGAACACAGAACCACATGATGCTGTAACAGTGCACGGTGCTGCAAATGACCATTTATACGTCAGTCACGTTTTAGAGGCAGTTGAGTGACTTTAAGCAAAGGGAACGAAAGGAAGGGTGCATGAGATTTTGCTGTGATGGACGAAATTAACACAGCTGTGAGTTTTTCTTATTTTTAACTTCATAGCAGGTGTCTGATTGAGTAGGAGTGGCTATTTGATGCCTACTAGTGAAATGCTAACTCAGAGCGAAAGAATAATCTCACAGTTCCATTTGCTTCATAAGCAGTTGTTTAATTTTATATGTCACTGCTGTTTTATTTCTACCCTCATTACTCAAAAACAATTTACTTGAAAATATTTACAGACCAAAGAGAATTGTACTGGTGAACACTTCAAAATTACACAATAAATCACAAAAATATGTGCCTCATTTATCAATGTTAATTGACTCTACTTTCTAACTCCATGTGTTTTCTAGACTTTTTCTGGAATTCACAGCTGCTTCCTTTGGGTACCATGTCTTAGGATGATGCTTCCGTGCTTCTTATAAGATACAAGACCCCTAACAACTATATGTGAGACTAGTAGATTCATGAGATAGAATACCTTAACCAGAAGTGTGTACTAGTTTTACTGAGCCTCCATCCCTACCCAAAACCTCCTCCTCCTGGATACATTTTTCCACTGTGACTGAAGCATCCTGTGACAATCTGTATCCTTAAAATTTTCACCTTCTGTCACTATCTTTTTCTTTTCTTTCTTTCTTTTTCTTTTTGTTTTTTCTTTTTTGTAATGGGGATCAGACTCAGGATCTTAGGCTTGAGAGGCAGGCAATGGCACCACTGAGCTAAATCACTTGCAAGGTTCACCTTTCAGTTAGGGACCATGAAAATGCAGCCATTTCTGTGAGAAGTGCTCGAGGGTGTTGTTATCAGACTGGATCACACTATTCCGGTCCTCTCTTATTTTTGGCCTGTGATGATGTGTACATCCTCTCACATACAAAAGCCATTTGGCTTTGTGACTTGTTTTGCTCAATAAAATGTGTGTAGAGGTGGTTATCATTTCTGGACTAAAGCTGTAGGTGACATCACAGTACATCTTTACTCTATTTTATAATGTCCAAATCTCCCTGAGAGGACCATGCTAATAGCAGCCCCTAGCTGGCATCAGGGGCAGGTACAGGAGAGAGACAAAGACCTCATGTCTGTGTGTAATAGAACAAATCCCCCCACAGAATTCTCTCCTAGAGCCCTAATTTCCTGTCTATTTTGCAGTGAGACACCCCTATCTGAAAGCGAACTGTGTATTGACCCATTTTTTGGCTTCCTCCGGTTGTTCCCTTCCAGGAACTCTGCCTCCTCAGGACCGCAGCCCCTGGCCTGGAACGTCACCTCAGCGTGGCTCTGCTCAGTGGGGTTTTCCTGACAGACTGACTTTACAAATAGTTTAAGCTAGAAATCATTTCGTAAGAAACTAAAACTGGATGAAACTTTACTTTAGGAACCTTCATGCAATTTAAAAGCAATTAAAAAAAATAGAACACACTTGTTGTCATTTGGGGAATACTCCAAGCAATCTCACAGCGATCTGGAAATCTATGGACTCCACAGGACAGGAAAGTCTGGGATGCGAACCGGTAGTTCTGATTTATAGCCAATATTTTCTTTCTTTCTAAATGGTGGGTGGGCAAGCAGGTAACTAAACTCAGCTTTGGGCAGGAATCACTGAGAAATAAAACACAGATGGATGGATGAAGCAGACAGCTGCTTGTGTTGTCATCACGTCTCCCCTTCCTCTGGAGGCGAGTCCAGTGGGAACAGTTTTAATTGTGTTGTGTTTTTTTAAAAAATCTTTTCTCCCTGAAATGCCACACACTGAAGCAAGATTCCTTTGCAGATCTGTGAAAGAAAAAAAGAGAAATATATACAATATATATTATATTATTATCCAGTATATTATGTAAATATGTATACAGCTTTCAAATCAATTTTGAGAACATTTGGATCATCAGCTGTGATCTGTTGAGGATCTCTTCCCAGGTACCCCGGGCCTAGCGCCCAAATCCAGTCCCACAGCTAACTGGCCCCAGGGCACGCCCACTAAGTGCTCTCCAGGGTCCTGCATGCCGCGTCTGCGCCTGCGCAGGGCCTGGGGGGCATTCCAGGCTCCTGGGTTGCTCCGCCACAGCCGGGTACCACCCTTTACACTTGCGTGACTAAGTCAAATTGGCCCCGCCCAGAAAGGCCAGGTCCGGAGACCCCGCTCCCGGCCACGCTCCGGGCTGTCTGCGTCTGCGCCTGCGCGGGGCCCGTTCACCTGCCCCTGTCCAGACT
>NW_022900924.1:20904848-20910958 GCF_012274545.1 Fukomys damarensis
TGGGGCCGAGATGATCCGCACGCTGCCCCCGACGCCCAGAGAGCGGCATGGCGGGAGGTGGGGCAGGCCCCCCTGGGGACCGCGGACCTGCGGTGGGCACCTAGTGGAGACCCAGTCCCCGAATGCTCCTTTCCGGACCATTGATGTTCACCTGGCATCACCTGCCCAAGGACTGCCAACTAGGCGGGGTCTAGGGCCACGGGCGCCCCTGTGCTGCAGAGGAGGGGTTTCTGCCCCTGCCCGCTCTGGACAGATCCAAGCCCAGGGCCTGCATTCGAGGAGACCCAGTGGCTTAGTGCCGACACCAGGACCCCGGCCAAGGTCACGCGAGGAGGGCCCTTTGGAAGACTCGCAGTGATCCGGATCAGGACTCAGGCCTGGAAAAGCCATCCCGAGCCTGCACCTCCCTGTAGCGGGCGGAATCACACTGTTTACTGACCTTGGCTGTGTCCATTCATTATGTTATCGCCTTCCTTACCGAGGTAGTGGAAGCAGCCAAGATGCAGCCTACTGTCCCTGTACCGGTCCCTCCTGACAGCGTGCCCTGTCCTCCTGAGGCCTCCCCTGCGACTGTGAGAGACAGGAACCCTCACTACCCTGCTCAAGGGATGGCGTCATTTTCTGCCACTCCCCCATGTCGACCCGGGTCACACCTTTCGTGTCCCGAGCCTGCCTCTGTACTTTGAGCTTCTTCGTAACAGTGTTCTACCTCCTAACTGGTCCGTAAGCTAAATCCTTAACACATGCGTGCATTGACATGTGTAACAACCCTAACTGTAACTCATTTTTATGCCATTGATTTTAATACTTCTGACACTCACCATCCAAAAATTAGGAAAGAAGACCTGGCCAACCACTACAGATTACGTATTTGGATTAGTTTTTTGTTAAAAGTCAAGATGATGTGATACTTCTGGAAGGCCAGAATAAAATAAGGAATTTATGACCATGTCCGCTTCTGTGATATCATAGCAAATAGCAGATTTTCTACACTTTGAGATAAGAAAATGTTATTTGATCTATACACCTGTGTTAAATACAGGGGTTGGCTTAGAAACAAAATACTTAGATACTGACATCAGGGCTACTTAAAGGATTAAATGATTGGAAACCAGCTAGGAGTCCAGCAACAAGTACTGGTAAAATAAATCCTTTTAATAATAGTAATAAGGCAACACCTTAAAACATTTTTGTTAAAGCATGCTATACACTCTGTACCTTTTTGTAGTCCTGAATGATTTCTAATAAATATGTATTTAGTGTTGCCTAAGTAGTGAACTGACTTATGTCAGTGACATGTTCATTTAGGCAGCTGCTGTGTGGCTGTAAAGGGATTCCACCAAAGTCTCTTATTGAGGAACTTCTTTTATTTTTGACATATTCTGTGAATGTTTTCTAGAATCAGCAAGGTTTGTCTACAGCCAGAGAGATTGGCTCCAGACTGTACCACCTTCCCAAGTCTTCCATGAGCCTATTAGGAAACAGGGCACTGTTTGCTGCTGTACTGAAAGGTTTTGTCTCTGCTAAGTGAACCACAAAGAAAAAAAAAACAAAACAAAAGAACTTTGCTTCATTCCTCTGGTGACACATTGCTTTGGTGGATTCTTGATAACTTCCACGCTCTCTCTTGAAATGACAGCCAAGTCTTTCCTCAGAAGCCAACCATCTACACTAAGAAATGTAAACATGGGGTTTATTTGTATAATGTTGTGAATGTGAACTTTTGTGTCTCAAGTCTGAAGATTTATAATAGTTACTCTTCACTTGAGGAAACCATGCCCCAAGAATCCTGTGTATGCTTTAAATCATGAATAGTAGTGAACCTTATATAAACACTGCTTTCCTCTATATGTACATTCTTATGATAAAATTTAATAAATGAGGTACAATAAGAGTTAGCAATGACAATTAATAAAATAGAACAGTTGTTAGAATATGTTGCAATAAAAGTTATGCAAGTGTGTTCTCTGCAAAGAGTAAATATAGACAATGATATTTTTAGACTACTACTGGCCAAGAAGTAAACTATGAAAAGCAAAACAACGGACAAAGTGTGAAGAGCCCAATAGTCTACATTTTTTGGTATGTGCATTTGAGCTACATAAAAGTTAAAAAAGAGCTGCTATGTTTGGATACTGCTTAGAGCAGGGACATCCCGCCCAGGAAAAGCAGTTCTTTTCTCTGCTTTCTCTACCTTCCAACCAGCAATATGTTTTCAAGAAGGCTCTGACTCCTGAAAGAACAGGCATTGGTGATTGGTGGTTTTCTAGTATGTTTGTCTGTTTTGCTTTCCTTTATATCAGTGTCATTTTTACAGAAAAGACATAACTATGTGAGTACTATCTGTCTTCTCTGTTCTCCACATTATCTTACATTCGTGAGTGCGAGAACTGAAGAGCATCATTCACTTCATTATTCTCTTGTCTGAAACACATTTCTCAGCACAGGGCTGACACCTCAGTGCTCACCTAAGAAGATAAACAAATAAAAACATTGAGCAACACCATGACTCTTGACTGTCTTCCAAGCTCACCAACAGACTGTCATTAGCCAACTTCCTGCCATGGTGCTGCCCTTGCTTGCTTCCTCCTCCTCTGCGTCTCTTCCTTTTCATTAGCTCTCAGTTCCAAACCACTGTTGGAGAAGCTGTCCCACAGAGTGGTGATGCAGTCTTCCCATGGGGCACAAAGCAAGCTGAGTGAGACTGAGTGGTTATCAATAGAAATATGGACACCCAAGGAGACGTCTCCTGAGAGTCCCCAGCTCTCTCCATTGCTTGGTGTCCTCGTGCTCAAAGTGGACTCGTAAGTGTCTCCTCTATTCTCTTACACCCAAATGATTTTAACCAACACAAAGAATGTGTAAGAAAAGGAAAGAAAAAGCAGAGATTTCATAAAGGGCTGCTAAGGTCTCCCTGCTCCTGTGTGGCAGCTCTTGGTAGGCCCATTTCTAAAATTACCTTGATCCTGTTGCCTTATCTGGGTTGCAGATGGGAATGACGTACTCTTTTGGTCAGTGTTTTCCAAAAGGAGAATATTTACAAACAGAAGAGGGTTTTCATCAGATTGGCTCACAAAGAGGCTGAACAACTCTGCATTGCCTGTCTGCTCTGGAGGTTGGAGAAGACGAGTGGTGCTCAGTCGAAGAAGCTGGTAGTGTATCGAATGAGGGAGAGCTCAGTGCAACTCTGTCTCAAGCTGAAGTCCTGCGAGGGCCCTGGAGAGATGCGTGTGAGTCCAAATTCAAAGGCCAAGGAAACTGGAGCCTGATGTCCAGGGTGACAGGATCAGAAATCCTTCACTCAGTGGAAAAGAACTTGGGCTGTTGAGAGCAAGGGTCCCCATCTTGGTGTCTTCTTCAGTCCAGCCCCTGCATACAGGACAGTGCCACCCACTTTGAGGCCAGATCTGTCTCATGCAGGTTGCTGACCCACATACCAGTCTTCTAGGGAAACACAGACTCAGCCGGCAGTGTGCTAAGTCAGTTTGCTAGGTGCTCCTCATTACAGTCAAGCTGACAACAAAAGTTAACCATTTCAGGGTCTTTATTGGTCCCAGGCTTACAGATCATATTTGTGATTTCCTCTTACTGAGCTAGTGCTTTTTTCATAAATGATTCAACAAAGCATTCCAACTCATTTCTGGAAAAAAACACAAACATGCTTGCTGATATAGCACCCATTGCCTTTCATTCTGGGGCCATAATAAAGTAGGAAACAAGGTTTGTCCAAGAGAGAGAGATTCCAGATCTACTCAGCAACATGTCCCATGCTTAAAACACTATGGAGTGATTTGTAGAGCTTAGGGACCTAGCTACAGACCCGCATCATCCCAGACTGACTTCCCCATGATGTTCAGCTCAGGAAAACTTCAAATTTCCCATCCAACTAAAAGCTCCTTGATTTATGGAATCAGGAATATTTTACTCCCTACTCTAATCCTAACCAGACAAGATACCACTTCCTACAGATGCTGAAGGGGCTGTTCAAATCCATATAAAACCATGCAGGAAAAGGGCTCACACTACACAGCCCTTGGACTGTGCCTAGCTCAGCCACTGGGTAGTGTCCTTCATTTTAAGGCTCGTTCCATCAATGTGTCCACTGAAGGCTCATTCCTCTGTGAAAGGAAGAGGTGTATGGTTAGCAGTTTGGTCTGTGTGTTCATTGATCGCAGAGAGTCGTATGAGAAGACAGAAAAATATTTTCCCCAATTGATCAAAACTTCAAGGCCATTCCTTCTTATGATCAGGGTGACTTAAGTCAAAACTGTCATCAGCAGTGAGCCTCGAGTGGCTCATGCTGTCTTGAGGCTCACAAAGAAGTCAACTTTCCTGAATTACAAAGAAAAAGAGGGGACCCTTGAATTAAGTGAGCCTTCTTTTAGGAATGGGGAAGAACTGAGCACATCTGGTGTTACCCTTCCCCTCAACACCTTGCTTCTTTGACTTTTGCTTCTTCCACCTAGCTCACCACCTGATGGTGCATTTTTCACAACCTTGCATTCAAGGAGTTGCAAAGTCATCTCCGTCTCAGAGTTGGCTGTGGAGAGGCAGCTGTGGCTGCTCAAAAACCAGAGGAAATGTCCAGGGAAGGAAAGAAGGGAAGACTTCATCTCTAGTTTATTCTGGCAAAAATGTGCTGGACTCAGCTTTAGTCTGCAGTTATTCTTGTGAAACAGTTCAACATCTAGTAGTTAAGGAAGAGTACATTATCATTCATTCTTATCCTGAAGCACATATTCTTATCTCTCTCTTTGAAAAAGTTAAGAAATGGAGGGGCTGGATTAAAGTGTAATTTGGTATAACTAACCAGAGATTTGCACCACTTAATAGAGCCAGTGTTTCCTACTTTCAGGTTTTGTTGTCAGTGCTTGTGCTCATGGCTGGCTACTTTGGGTCAGAATATTTACCAAGGGCCCATATGTTGAAGGCTTGGTAGGAGTTCCTCAGATCCTTGGGATCAGGCCCTGTAGGGGATGAGGGCGCTCTAGCCCTTTCCTCTTTCTCTGTTTTGTTTCCTGGCCACTACATGCTGGGTCACTGCAGGCACCAAAGTAATGAGGCTCACCGATTATGAACTGGAACCTCTAAAACTGTGAGGTGAAGTAAACCTTTTCTCTTTATAAGTTAATTATTGCAGGTATTTGTTATAGTGATAGAAAGCTGACTGATACTCAGCTCAAATATTTATGTGCTCAAGCCCTGAGGTTATTTATATCTATTTACTTTTAATTTCCCCATATAATGTTCCATGTTGTGGCAGAAGTTTTTATAAATGGTGGATGTTAAATTATGTATAGGTGTTATATTGCTGCTTAATGCCTGCATTTGATGTGGTTATTAAAAGGGCTGACAATATAAATCACCATAGCAACACAAACAAGAATTTATAGCCTATTTCAAACTCCTGAGGCTGAAAATATTTTATGGCTATTGAAAGCTCAGGCTTGAAGCAATTCAAACGTTTAGCTGGTGAGTAATTGAGATCCAGAAATGCATCAACTTAGATATTGAATCCTTAGAAGAATCGATATTGAATCAGAGCACAGGTCATTGGTTTTCAGTTGTCCAGCTGTTGGGATGCTGTGTCCTGTGTACAGTGGCTTCAGCCCTGTGGTTTATTCATGTGTCTTTCATAAACAGGCTGGTTTCTCAGAGTTAACTGTGTGGACAGAAAATGTCATCACCTTATAAAATGATGTCCTCTACTGATAAATTTTCATATGCCTTCCCCAAGGCGATGGCATTTTTGTCCCCATGGTAATCAGTGACACCAAAGGGGGAAAAAGAGTGACAAAAGGGACCATCATCAATGCCACATACCGCATAGATGCCTAGAGTTATATGAGGTGCCTGAAGATTGTTTTCTCTGGCTCATGCTGGACAAGGCACATAAATCATAGATGCTTTACCCAACCACATACCAGTGCTGACAGTGTGAGCATGCCCCATGCCGCTCTGTTCAGACACAGTCTCTTGAGATTGGCTGATGGTGCTGTGAGACTCAAACAGCTACTTTTCATGATATCTGCTGAATGCCACTTTTTTTTTTTTTTTTTTTTTTTTTTTTTTTTTTTTTTTGGTGGTGACATCAAATCTTTTTTTTTGTG
>NW_022900924.1:20911063-20953189 GCF_012274545.1 Fukomys damarensis
TTTTTTTTTTTTTTTTTTTTTTTTTTTTTTTTTGGTACTGGGGATCGAACTCAGATCCTTGTGCTTGCAGCACAAGGCAGGCAGCAGAACCACTGAGCTAAGTCCCCAGCTAACGCAACCTATTTTCAAGGAATCTCCAAAAGAGAAGCAGTGAAAATGTAAGAAGGATTGACCACTTCTGTTGATTGCGATCTGTTGTATTTATACTCATGGCTCTGGTCCTACTCACCACTTCTTGAACAATTATCTTGTGTCCCAAACTGTATCTTTCTATCATTTCTCTCTCTCTCTCTCTCTCTCTCTCTCTCTCTCTCTCTGCTTCTTTCTTCCAAGTTACTGTAAAAAAGACAAAGGAGCCATTGTTGAGGCAGGATGTGGGATAATGTTGGAAACCTGTCTGGAACCCAAGAATATTTAGCTGGGGGTAGGGAAGAAGCCAGGAACATACATACAGTGAAAAAAATTATCTCCTTGGAGTAGTGGGTGGCTGCTATGGGCCATTTAAAGGAAATAAGTAGGTGGTTTTCCTTGTGGGTATAAAGGATAACCAGGTAGACCAGAGTCCTTCATTGCCTCTGCTCTGGGATTCCTCAGGGAACATCACAGACATTCAGTGACACAGTTCCTCATTGGTTGGGACAAATCATTCACATCCTAGTGTTTTGGATTCCTGGTCAGAAGGGCCAACATTCTCCTCACTGAGTGTGAAAATCATAAGATTCCTTAAGGACTCCCAAATCACCCTGGGATTGATATACAACCTCTGGGTTGATAACCAACGGGGAAAAATCTAATAACTCACCTCAAAATGTCAAATGAATCTAGGAAACAACCGACCTTTGGGGTCACACTTATGTGTATCTAAAGTTGGTCTGTGGCATCAGCATTTTCCTATGGCAGAAAGAAAACTTCTGAGTATTTGAAGATAATGTTGCTATAATTCATCTTGTAATCTGGGTTCACCTGTATTTTTGGAGCAGGCATGCTTTAAGAGTGTCTTTTGGGAAACTCCTGGATGATAAAGACTCAAGTCTTGATTAGATTGAAAGGCTGGAATATCAACATCATATAATGTTATTGTGTTTCCTGTTATTTTTAAAATTAAAAATTAATTTTATTGTTTCAACTTAAATATGTATAACAATCATGGTCATCAAAAGGAATTTGTACCTATAGGTGGTATATCTTGATTCTTCTTTTTCTCCCAGACCCCTCCTCTCCCTCAACCCTTCTCCCATTTTTTACAAAAACTTTGTTTCCATTTTTTATTCTTTTCATTTAAAAATTATTTTCCCTTTTTCCTTCCTTTTCCCCCATTCCCCCTTCACAGTTTCCCTTTCCTTTTGAAGAGTTTCTTCCTATTTCATATTATCAATTATACATTTTGGTTCATATTTATCCTTTCAGTTTCTCATACCAGAGAAACAATGCAATATTTATACTGAATAGATGCTTCTCAGATGAAGCAGTAGAAATGGCAAATAAATATATGAAAAGATGTTCAAAATTACTGGTCATTCAAGTGAAGCAAATTAAATAATGCTGAGATTCTGTCTTACTCCATAAAGAAGGACTGTTATCAAGAAATCAACCAATGACAGTGCTGGTGGGGCTGTGGGGAGAAATGAACCCTTCTCCACTGTTGGTGGGAGTGCAGACTGGTGCAACCACTGTGGAAATCAATGTGGAGTTTCCCAAAACCATTAGGGTTAGAGGTCCCATTTTTATCCAGTGATTCTGCTGCTGAGTATCTTCCTGAAAGAATTAAAAGCATCCTCCCACAGTGACACATCCACACCCATGTGTATAGCAGCACAGCTTGTAATAGTGTTTCCTGTTCTTGACCATGACTCCTCTGCACTGCCAATTTCCTGGAAAAACGTCAATGATAGTTCCCATTCCTGTCCTCAGCTCCAAAGAAAAAGGAGATGTATCATAAAATAGATTTTGTAGTAAAGACAGTGCATTTTCCTTTGCCAATGAATACGCTTGGGAACAATTAGGTCCTTTGGAAACAAAACAATAACAGCAAAAGATCACACTTTCTGAAAACTTATTTGCAAGATTTACAGGGACATGTGACATAGTGTCGACTAGTTGCAGTCACTAATTTCTTTTCATTAAAGTGTAAGACACACAAAACATGGTCAAAAATCAAGGTTACCTCTTGATGAACATTCACGTAGTGCTATACACCCACCTACCCATTTCCAAGGCATTTAATCATTCAGAATAGACAATAATTACCACACAGAATAATGTCCTCACATGATTTCACAGTCAGTGTCCAACTCTACCACTCCCTTTAGAGAATTGAAAGAAATAATCTCATCAAAGTTTTGTGCAATTTTGAAATTCATGCAGAGGGAATTACTGAGTATGAATTCGTCCGTGTTTGGCTTCCCTTACTCCTTTTGTGTGTGAGATGTATGCATTTTGCTCTGCATTGCAGTAATTCATTTTTATCACTATAGTCAGCTTTCTGCTATCTTGCATTATTCAATTGTGTGCACACTGCATTGTATTTATTCAGTCTCGTGTTTGCAAATGTCTTGGTTGCCTCCATGTGCGGCTTCAGAGGCCAAGTTCCCCTTGGGGATATAGGTTGGGGGCTGGGAACTCTGGGTCCTGAGATGGCATTGGTTTAGTCTCCATAGAAGTTACTGCTGCAAGTAACTGTGTGGAATCCAGTACTAATTTTTCCCTAAATGTGTTTCTCCAGAAATGTTTTTCTGACTTAAAACTGGAGAATTCTTGATACTTGGTGCAGCTGTATATTGTTGGCTACCAAATTATCTTTTGTGCAATGATAGTATGATGAGAACGAAAGGAAATAAAATGCATTCTGATTCTCCTACGTGCCTTTCATTGAAAATCCTGCTCGGAATGTTTGAACAACTGATTCTTCCCACTGCCTCACTTTGGACTCTTCTCATCCTTTGGCATCTCCTCTCCTCCATTGTCTCTCACTGCTTTGCCACAGGAAGGAAATCTGTGCAGGGAAAGGGAAATAATGAAAGGCAGCCTGTGTGTCCCTGTTGCTGTGCTTCTGTCTTACTTTGTGAACTCTCAATCCAACACTGCATTTCTCAGGTCCACTGCTTTCATTGCTGTCACCTCCGTGTGGGAGGTTCACAGTTCCAGAGCGTGAGTTTTTGACTTCGCAGCCTCTGTGTCCAGGCCGGCTGGCCAGGCTCCTTAACAGAAGAAAGCAAGTTCCTGCTGGCTCTGTCTTTGTGTCAGTGACTGAACTGCAGCTCTCAATTGATTCTGAAGTGTTAGAATCGAGGACCCGCTGAGTCTTCTTGGCTCCCAGAGATCAAACGAAGCATTCTCACAAAGTGTGGAAAGACCTCCCACAATGGCTGAATTCCCGCCGGAAGTCACCTGCCCGAGGTCTGGAGAGAGAGAGAGACAGAAGAGAGAGGTGGGGGTATTTTGCTATAAGGAGCACTGAAAATGAGTGTGGGCTGGGTGCCGGTTGTGGAGACCCATAGTCATTTTATTCCCTGTGCTTCAGCCACCAGATGGCCTCTAAGTCACTGTCCAAGGTACTGAGTCCCACAGGTCCGAATTCAGTAAGAGGCACCAGGCTGCAGGTAGTGGAAATACAGACAGGCTCACAAATCCTACAAGATAAAAATTAGCTAGTTGGTTCCTAAAAGTGAAAAAGGAGCTGGTGAGATTATTAGCTATTCATTTTCTAAGCACCACACCATAACGAAAGATAAGACCGGTAGCACAGAAATTTCAGATGTTTGCAGTTTGCTCTTCATAAATTTGATCAAATATTAGGCAAAAAAGCTCAAATGATGGGAAAACCCTGCCAGTGATATAAAGCTGCTACACCTTTCTTAGCCAGAAGAGGAGTTGGGAATCAGGCACGAGCCCTGGGATGAGGGAGGGCAGCCCTGATCTTGTTTTACCAGAGTTGCTTTGGGACTGCAATGCCCTGACTCCTCTCCCTGAATGCCACCTGAGAGGTGGATGAGACAGAGCCTGAGCTCAGTCTCGGGGCCTCAGGTATGCATTGCAGGCTGCACATAGTGTGCGACATGGTGGGCACATGGCTGGGCACACCTTGCACCTGCAGCAGGGCTGCCACAGAACAGCGATGCCTGCCACACTTTCTTTGCCCATGACCACCGTCTGCCCCTGGAATTGCGCTTTCTTAGTTCTGTAGACTGTGCTGACGGAAGTCCAGACCCCACTCCATGGTACTGAGGGCCAACACTGGGATGTGCTGGCACAGTGCCACTGAGCTAAATCCCCAGCAAGATTGCTTTTATAAATGCTTCAGCAGTGTATTTTCTTTACAGAGAAAACAACATAAAACCAGACACACAGCCACACAGAGTACAAAACTGCTTACCTGGCTGTGGCCCTTCCGTTCATGTTCATTTTCAGACTTGCCCCCATGCACATTTCAGTCTCCCTCAATATGGAGGAACTTCCACTGCACATCAGCCCAAGATAGCATCATGTCACTTAGTATAGTAGAAATCCATAATTTGTTTATTTTTTTACTTTAATTTTGTGTTATGGTTTCTGTCTTCTTTCAGCATTAGAAATTGATATCTTTTATGAAGTTACTTTCTTTTTTATTTCACTCTAAATTTTTGCACCTCCATGCACTTGGTTTATTTGACCTCAACCTCAGCTGCAGGGAAGTCACTTGCTTCCGGCCTAGACCGATCGGGGCACTCACCTTGCTGACGCACAAAGAGCAGGTGTGTCAGCCAACGAGATCCCGCCTGGGGGCTTTGCTAGGTCTGTTGAGAGGAAGCTGATCTTTCCCTCATCAGTTTTCTCTACTCATTCATAAATCGCTAGCAACTGCAGGTTCCTAACTTATTTTACTTGCGAAGTGTCCACCTGAGATGTTTTACAAAGTAAAACAGAGCCAAAGACACAGGTCACAGGACCTGAGAGTGGTTTCTGACTCTTCTCCTCCTTTGGCTTTCGGAACCCTAACTGAGTCCCCTTACTGGTGTACGCATTCCTTTATAGATTGCTTTGTTTTAGTCCTGTTTGAGCTGAGTCTTTTTTACTGTTGCCCACAGGGGTCCTGACACACACACACTCATTATGCCCTTCGTGCCTTAACACCTTTGCCGCCTTCCCTCGAGCCTCGCTCCATCCTGCTTCTGGGTTCTCTAAACGCCACTTCCTGTTCTCGGTCTGGAAACTTCACAGCTATTCAGACACACGCTTCTAGTTCTACTCTCCGTTTGACCGGTGCTCAGGGCCTTTGATCTGTCACTGGACCGTGGTGGCTGGCAGTTTGTGGACTGGCACAGGGCCGGTTACCTGTAGATTCGCACGCGAGCGCTGGTGAGTGGAGGAGGCCCCACGTGCTGTCCTCCACAGACTTGGGTGTCCTGTCCGGGGCCTGGCGGCCGGACAAACTTCCTTCCATTTTCCTGACTTTGTGAGTGGCTCTTCTTCTGGCTCTTCCCAGAGAGGAGTCATCATCATAACGATGAAGAAACTCTACGTAATGACTGGCCCAGTCCGATCAGGTGGGTGCACACACGTGTAACCACTGCCAGGACCCAGCCCTGCCTCTGCCGCTCTCACTTTTCTGCACTGGAATTGCCAACTTTTTCATCTTCTAACCAAAAGTTCCTACCTTTTGATCAGCAGGCAGTGCGAACAAAAAGCCCAGAATCAATAAAATCGGCAATGTGCTAAATGTTTTAAAAATGTAATGGTATTATATTCAAGTGGTATTAATTTCAAATAAGTGACATAGATACAACATTGCTGTTTTTAATTAATGAGGGTTTTTTCAAATCACTCATGGTCTGGCGGCAACTGTGTTGGAGGAAATGTTAAGAGTCTGTGGAGAGAGTGAAAGCTGAAGGCAGTTGGAGGACAGAAGCGGGGTGCTGGGGCCTGAGCTCTAACCCCTCCAGTGTGGAAAATTCCAGTCCAGACCCATATGGTTAGCCATCTTAGTTTTTTAAAAACTGGAGAAAATGTACTGACAATTGTCTCATTTACATGCTTCTATCAAAGTGTCTTGTTTCTGACATGCAAGTAGAACTACTTTGAAGACATAAACGAACAGTTCATCTGTGTCGTCCTGTGGATTTGGAATCTGTACCTGATGTTCCCCCTTCCTCTCTGCCTACTTCTTGGTAAGTTGTGAGTCTGAAACAACATGGCTATGTCTTATACTGGGTGGTTTTGGTAAAATAGAAGCCAACTTTCTTTCTTTTTTCTTTTTTTTTAACTAAAAGTCAAATAATCCGTGAAAACAGAAAGAAAGAGTTCTCAAACTAGAACAGCAGCATCTTCTTTAACTTCTGAGACACAAATGTACATTGTCCCTCTGGGCACCCGCATGTGAGTGACTCACAGATGTGTGAGAGGGACCCCTATCTGTGTGGGTGTGGCTCAGCATGTGCCCTAAATTTCTCCAAGGAAACTGAGTCCTCAGGGTGGCACCAGAGAGAGGGCAGAGCCTGGGGAAGCTGACATGGCCTCTGGAGCCACCACTACCCTCAGGAGGGAGAGGTGCAGCTCTGCAGGGCCTGGGCTGCTTCCTCCCTGAACACTGCTTGCTTCCTGCTCACTGTGATGTCTCCTCTTTCATGTGCTCCTACTGTGATGCTGTGTACCATATTCTGACGCTGAACATACACCGGGGCCTGCCCTCAGGTCTGCAGAGCTGTGAGCTGGCAGATCTCTTCTATGTAAAGTCCCCCGCCTCAGGCACATTGTTAAAGTGATAGCAAGTGTGCTAAGAGCAAAGTCTCTTATCTCCACAACCACCATGGCAAAGGGTGATTAATGGCCATAGTAAGATCACTTTGCATTTCACCATCATCCTGTCTTCCAAATTAGCAGCATCAGGAGCACTTCTGGAACCAGTTATGGTGATTTATTTATATAACAGCTGCTGCAAAGTGTATCCTGGCTGTTGCTTCATGAAGGACATCTTGCATTCTGGATTTTGCCTGAGGCTCATGGAAAATTCAAATTCAACCTCAAATGGAAAGGATTATTTTTCCCATTTTCAAATATACTGATATAGCCACAGACCCTGTGTTTTCACACAGAAAGCTAACATATCAATCCTGGTTGTTTGGTTGCAGCTTCAAAGCCGACCAGAGAGGATTCTTACTGGCTACTGTGGTCTGTGAGACCCAGGCTGGTGTTCTCCCTGCCTCAAATGCAGATGCTGTGAGACACTGTCACAGATTTATGTCACCACTGCAAAAGAGAGAAGTAACAGGGTGATTCCCCCACACATTCCTTACCCTTCTTATTAAAATTCGCTGGGAAAGAACACACACATTAATACAAACCAAAACAGAACTTCAGCAGGAAGTCAAAACAAAAAGATGCTCCAAAGGAATGAGTTGCAGGGCTGAGATCTTTTATTTGGAACCCCTCTCACTTCAATATGTACCCACTCGGCCTCTTGTCCCTCCATGCGGATCTCTCCCATTATCAAGATAAAAGATCAGTAATGGAGGAACTGATTTTAAAAAATGTTTTTCAGTAATTATTAGCCAATTTTCCAAATTTGCAAAGCGGATTTTTAGTTTATGAGTTACTTTGTAGAAAAGTAAAGGTGATTGTTTTGGTGGAAATTTCAGGACCAGTCAGGAATATGGTAACAAAAGCAGTTAAAACAGTGCTCCCATTTGTGAGAACCTCGGTGAACCACAGCTGTGTGGGGCTTTTTGCCACAATAGCTGCATCTCTTTTCTTTGGTACCTTCACAGGAGATGCTTGTGGATGTGTTTTTGGAAATGCTAAGATCTTTGTAAACCACTATACAATGTTTTTCAAAATATCCATGCCTCCTTCATCCTCTAGTCAACTGGAGAGTTGGGGAAAGGACAGAGGAAATCACATGTAGGGATAATGCTTGTTCAATTTCTGTGAATGTTTACTGCTCTGAGAACAAATGCTTATTGCCTGGCAAGTCAGAACAACCCACCGTCTCCTCTCAGGCCTTAAAAATGCATACACACTAATCCACAGATTGCCAAAGAGTGGCCAGTGGAAATATTTTCAGCAGAAAATAGTGAAACCTTTAAATTTCTTACAATAAAATGGAGTGGCTGGTCATGAATTGAGAGTTGTTTTCTATATAAATAGTGGAAGACACACAAACACAGAAATAAATATTTCCAGGTGGACCAGATGTGTCCTTCAGCACCAGGGTAAACACAATATTTGTGAACAGTAGTTACTTAAGTTTCTGATATATTAAGGAAATAAAGTTCCTTTGTCCACTGCCCTATTGACACATTGGCTGACAGATTGCGGTTCTGCTAAGGAACTTGGTAACAAGACTGGAATGATGAGCCAGAAAAATTGCACCTCAGCCACTGCAAAACTCTGCACCTGATTTCTCCCAATTCTGACACATTTATATATCCACACAGCAAACATTTATCCAGAATCTGTAGTGCTCATTATTACACACAAGCTTTATGTACTGCAGACACAGTTGCATCAGAACAATATTTCAAGGTGGAATGGTCACACACCATGGCTCTTGTAACAAACATCTGTTTTGCTTTCTGCAGTAGACCCCCTCCCTCTGTCTGCCTGTGGGCAATGGCTGCTTGTGGCCCTCTCAGCTCCCTAAACCTCCTCTCAGGAGAGCCTTGTTCTCCTGTCGGATCTATTATAGTCTATTCATCGAGGGTTTGATGCTACTCAAAGACCACCTGGACATGCACTGCCTGGACCACCTTCTAAGCCTCCTTGTTCCTGCCCTGCCATCTGGGACCCCAGCTCTGGGGTTTTCTTCCCTAATTCAGCCAATTTCCATCAGCCAATGGTAAACACAAGAGAAGGCATGAACTCTCTCTCCTTCTGTTCTTCAGTGTGTGGCCAGGAGTCACTTCCTTGCTGAATCCCTTTAAAAATGTGGGCAAAGACTTCTTCCTGTGGAAGGGGAAGTAGGTGGTGTCAGAACTTCTGCCTACTGTAGACATTTTGCATGGATGAGTGTGTGTGTGTGTGTGTGTGTGTGTGTGTGTGCACGCTCATGCATGCATATTCTGCAGCACCAGAATGCACATCTAAGAAGGTGCAATTCTGGGACAGGGTCGATGAGTCACAGGAAATGCTCCAGAAATGGTAGGAAAAGTGGGTCCCTGAGAATGGTGACGCATATTCTGTCTCCTCTGCCATATTCTGTCTCCTCTGCCATGTTTGCTTCCCTTCCCGGGCCTAATTCTCTTCTCTTTCATGCTCAGTTGTGTATTAACTTTGGAGAGATAACTGTTCTGGCTCCACGTAGGCTGGCTAGGTTGCCGTCGCTGTAGTCCTGGCCCTCCATCACCCGTGTGCTGTTGCCTTTCACTGTGCAAGTGACTGGATCTTGCAAACCTCGTATAGACTGAGGGCTGGGGCTGCCAGAACGGACACACAAACACAGCATACCAGTTCAGTCTGAATACCAGAGAGATGACAGATCACAGTTCTGCCCTAAGCACGTCCCATGATGACTCTATCCACAGCGTATCTATAGAAAATCTCCTGGAATACAACACAGGACAGACACCAATCTTGGTGAATAAATGAATGAGTTTTACCTCACCGTGGTGAAGCCTGCACAACTTCATGCATGTTTTTTTTTTTTTCTGAAGTGAGAAAACATTTCAGAAAACCCTTGGGCCATCTGTCAGATGCCATAATCATTGCTTAGAACATTAAAATGGAAATGACACAGCAGCCAAGGCAATGAAGCTGTGATAAGCTAGTGGGACGAATAGCCTGGTATCTAAACATCCACATGTTCCCAGGGTCTTTGTATTAAATCACTCATGGAGATGATGATGCGCTGCAGTCAACAGAATAGAACAATAGCTAGCTGTCTTGTGATAATTATTTCCAGCCCCCACTTGGGCAGTTGACAGGTTGGCCATGACGTCCCATCAAAGACAAGCGATTCCTTTTCTAGGCAAAAGTTCATATGAGGGTTGGGCGCCGGCTGCTGCTTTGGGAAACATAAGAGAGGACGGAGAATCAGGAAATTAAGCAGGCAAGTACAGACAATGTGAAATTCAAACACAATTAAGATTTCATTACCTGTTCTCACTGCACTTTTACTTCTTTAGGGAGTGTCAGGCCCCCAGGTCTGAATCTGCTTTCTTCAGCACAGGTCTTCCTTGTCACTCACACACAGACTCCAAGTCAGAGTTTCTCATCAGGGTTTGCAAACTCTCTTGGCTTCCAGGACATACACACAACCTAGATACATAAATCGTTACTCACCTAGAGCCATCTACCAAAGTAGTTCTACTTCATTTATGTTATTTTTATCTAGTTAGTTTTATTTTAATAGACTTCCTTTTTAAGAGCAACTAAAAAACACAAGGCACAGAAGTGTCCCACATGACCACTGTATCGGTCAGCTTTCTCATGGCCAGGAAAAAATGTCTGACAAATACAACATAAAGGAGGGAAGTTTCATTTTGACTCACAGTTTCAAAAGTTTCAGTCCATGGTCACTGGATTCAAGGTAGAATACACCATGGTAGAAAGGCATGGTGGAGGGAAGCTAAGTTCATGGAGACCATAAGCGGAATGGGCTGAAAAGAGCCAGAGGAGAGGGGCCAGAGACCAGATATCGTCCCCATGGTCCCCACTTATGATCCATGCTCTCCAACTATGCCTCATCTCTGAGTGGCCCATTCAGCAATGAACTCATCAATGCTGCCTTTACTGCTCTCACATTCTAATGACCTCTCTAGGAGTCTCACGATTGAGTCAGTTTGACACACAGATTTAACCAGTGCACTCCGCATCCCCCTCAAGTATGCCCCACATCAACACTCCTCCAGAGCAGGACATTTTCCCTGACCGATGAACATTCTTGACACTTCATTATCACCCAGAGTCCACCGTTTCAGTAAGTTTTGTTCTTGGTGTTGTACTTTATGTGTTTGGCCAGATGGAAAATGACATGTGCCCATGTATTTTAGGTATCTCATATTTCAAAAGTTTATGGTGATATAAAAGTAATACCCAGCCTAACTTGGTACAATAAAATGATATCATCCCTAATCTTGCCTGTAATCTGAGTTATCTAAGGGCTTAACTTGGGATTTCTTGAGTGCAAGACTTCAAGGACAGCCTGGGAAACATAGTGAGACCTTGCTCCAAAACTCTCAATAAATATCGACAGAGTTTGACTTGGTAGAATAACAGGAAAGGATAATATTGTCAGGAGTGCTTGGGTCAAGCCTGGGGGAAGAGGTTTTATAGGTCATCTCTTGGCCCAGTCTTTCCAGGGCCCTTGGAGGAAGGAACTACATCATTCTTTATTGTTGGAGAAACAGCACGCCAGGGAAGTTAGTGCCAGGGTTCACAAGGGAGTGCACACCAGAGCTTAGATCGTCACCCTGGTTCATGAATTAAGAACCTGTGTCTCCAAGCATCACAAGGGAATTCTGGAACACTTTCCAAAGTCTCTCAGTGGGTAACTGTAGAATGCTGAGAGTCCCTGGTTTATAAGCCCTGCCTATATCTTGGAAGTCAGGAGATGCAGAAGCCCATAGTGTGAGGGAGTTTTAGGTTTCTTTGGGAGTCCAGTTGTGTGAGTCAACATGAGTATCTCTCTCTGGAGGTGGACTTGACTCTTCTCCCATGTTCAGTAAGAATCTTCTGTCATCTGTCTTACCAAAAAGACTTTGTGGGACAAACTTGGCTCATAAGGGACAAACAACATCCTCAATCTGCTGGAACTCTTCGAGGCCCAGTGTTGTTCGGGAAATGGAAGCATCTGGTGCAGAAGCTGGAGCTCACATTGCTGACCCACAGGGATGGCACACCCATGACCTCTGCCTGATTCCAGTCCTCCAGGAGTGAGCACACCAGGCTTCCTACAGGATGATGACCCCAGGGTCTAAGGGGCTCCAGAAAGCCCCACTATGCAGTGACTGCTGTGTTTTCCTTAGTATCAGTCTCACGTGGAGGTGCAGGCAAGGATATCCCAGGCTGATGTCGGCAGCAGGCAGCTTCGCTTGGCTCCCTCTGTGGTTAATGTGTTCATACCCTCCCGCTGCGCCTGTGGTCATCTGTGCTTTTCACTTGGTCCTGGAATTTGGGATGTTTGGGACGTCTGTGAGCGCTGCGTGTTTTCTGCCTGTTTAGGTGTCCACAGGTATGCTGATATCTGATTCATAATTGTTCTCATCTGAGGGTGAAATGTGAGTATTCCTTTAGAAAGAACAGATGGCCACCAGGGAAGGCCTCGATCACTGTGCCCTTTGGAGGTCTTGGGAGACTCCTTCCTTGGTGGTTTGGAAAGGACACTGTGCTGTGCAGACCTGGGCTGCTAGTGATCCAGATGCAGAGGCTGAAGTCCTGGGGGTACAGCACCCTTGAGAACAAGCCTTCTGTGTGGAACTCAAGCCCACCACCCTTTACGGCAGAAGTGGGAATAACAGGCCTACTAAAGCCTCGTGTAACCTGTTAGGAGCTGGTATATTTAATTTGGTAGTTATAATTAATATAAATGATTATTACTAAATGAGATTTTTACAACTTGGTGATGAGGTGGGAAACCATTTTTTCTCTACTGTGGATAATTAACCATGAAGGGACCAATTACAGATCTTATAAGTAAAAATCAAATTAAATAATTTTATGTGCTTGGAGAAGTATAAAATGTTCTCCTCATTAGTTCTCATAATGAAGAATACTATCCTAAAGCTATTTCATGGCATAATGGTAAATCGTGTAACTTTTCATTTCAATTGCACCTTGTGGTCAGGAAGAAAATGAAGACAGAAGAGGTCAGCATAAATTCAGGGTAGGGCTAACAGTAGTCTGGACATTTGGGTCCAACCAATTGAAGATCCATGACAAGAGGTCTTTCTGAAGTGACTCTTGTCAAGCCACGAGAAACCCAAACTCAGGATTCCCTTTGGTCTACTTTAGGTCTATTGACAGAGTAGAAAGAGAAGGCAGAGAGGGAAGGAGAGAGGGAGAGATAGAAAGAGAGAGGGTGGGGAGGCAGAGAGAGAGGAGACAGAGAGAGAGAGGACTTATGACCCCTCCAATTGACTGAATGAAGATAAACAAAGTGCAGAAAAATTGAGCAACATGGTCAGTTTGACTCAAAGGATATCTACTGACCCCTCCATACCCAAACAGCAGAATAAGTATTCTTCTCGAGTACCGACAGAGCATTTACCACTACAAATCAAATCCTGGGTCTTAAAAGCAGTATCAATAAATTCTAAAGGATTCAAATAACATAAATTGTACTGTATAGTCAAATGGAACTAAATCATAAATCAGTAACCAAGAGAAGTTCCTAGATGCTTGGAAATTAAATGCCACAATTTTAAAGAAGAATGGAAGCTAGAAATTGTACAGTATTATGAAATGAAGAAAAATGAAGTGAAATATATCGAAATGTGTATGATAGTGCTGAAGTAGTGCTTGGGGAACGTGCACCCCAAAGAGTGCTAACATCCCTAATAATTAGAAAAATACAAACCACAGTTCCAATGTGATATCACTTCGGCCTGATCAGAATGAATTTTATCAGAAAGCCAACAAGACAACAGCTTGGCTTGGGTGCCGAGGGCATTCTCTCCCGGTCAGCTGCTCCAAGCCAGAAACATCCTGGCAGAAGGGCTGCAGAGCAAAGCCGCTTGGTTCAGGGTGACCAGAAAGCAGAGAGGGAGCAGTGCTGGATCAGAGGGAGCCAGGGACCGGACAGAAACCCTGGAGCCGGGCCTCCCTGACCCGCCCAGACATGCACCAAGGTGAGCTTCCCAGTCCCCTCGGGAAGACAAGCCAGGCAAGTTGGTGTTCCACCTGACCACAGGACTCCTGTATGCCCAGCTTACTATTTTCCTTCCTAGGACTCCATTCCTCACAGGCTGAACTGACAGCACACCAACCAGTGACAGCAGGACAGACCAGAAGAGCTATATGTACTGTGTTTTTGAACAGTTAGACAGGCAGTTTTCATCCAGAGTGTATGGGTTCTGATTTCTTGTAACCTATTGTCCAGGAATGAGTCACAATTAGCCCCGGCTAGTTGGACACTTGGGATGGGGGAAGAGTGTAGTAGGCCTGGGTTTAGGCCAGGCAGAGTGGATCTGCTGGGTAGAAACATACATGGCGGCTTCTTGTGGCTGGGAGAACAAGGTTGGGTTTGCCAGCAGAAAGAATGTGAGGATGTTGCTGTGCACAGGATGATAACAAGCTTATGGTAATTTTAAGTGCAGTTTAGTTTCCTGCTGGTTAGGAAATGATGGAGGAAGTTGTTTAGTAATGTTGATGTGAATCCACTCAGGGGCCTCACACTGAGCCACACCCCAGGCCTTTTTAGTTTTCGTTTTGACACAAGGTCTCTCTAAACCTCTCAATGGCACATGGGGGGCTCAAAGTTGGGGCCCTCCTGACTCAGGCTCTGGGACTGCTGGGGTTACCAGTCTGCACCACTGGAAGGAGACCATGCAGGTGAAACTGAGCTGCTGTCCCCATTGAAAGCTCAATTTTCATCAGAGGTACCTTTCTGGTCCCGTCTACCCTACAGAAATGAACTCTGTGATAGACGTTATTATCACGAAGTTACATCAACCAAGAAACTTATAACAGGAAATTTTTACATGTACAAAGGTTTTTATGGTAAGATTTTCAAGTCTTAAAATAAGTTTTTAAAATAAAATTTCATTTCAAATGTGACAGACAGACAGATTCGTGCCACAGTTCCGGGAGATCACCAAGAACATGGAGGATACCTTTTAGTTAGAAGGGAGAAGTTTTGCTTTCACAATAAACACAGGCTAATATGGCTTTAATTATCAATTTTGTAGATTTTCCAGATTAAAAGTGATCGTTGAAAGGTGAATCGTATTTCACGGTCATTTAAAGAGATCAAGGTTGATCAGGTGAGTGGACCATACAGCCATGACTTAAAAGTTCATAATGAAGTGGGGAATATCCGAAAATAATATGTGAAACTCCTGAACTTGGATGGTACTAATTTTACAAACGCTACATCTGTTTTCATGGATGACTCAGACATGATGTGGAAGCCACTGGTGCAGAATCAGCCCAAATGAGCTCGTTTTGCTCACATTAATAGCCGAATATCTGATGAGACACATCAGGAAATAATCATCAGAGCCATTCAGACACTTCTGCTGCAGATGGGAAGCCGCTGAGCCATGAGTCACAAATCTTAAACTTTGAAAGGAAGAAAAGTTCCTGCTGTCCTAGGAGGCCTGCATGAGGGTAGACAGGAAAGGACAGGACCTGACCCCATAACTGGCCAGTGGGGCTTTTCCATGAGCTTTGCCCCAGCCAGCAGGAGGTTAGGGAGGTGAGTGTAAGCTTAAGTCCTCCCTGCAAGTGAGTGGCCGCTGCTCTTCTTTTTAAACACACTTTTATTTTATTTTCAAATGTTTAACCATAGAAGTATGCATCGATTAGGATCAAAATGGAAAAATACAATTAGAGAAGTAATTGAAAATCATGAAAATCTTACTGTTTAGGAAAAAAATATGATCATGATCATACAGTGGTGATTTTTCTCTCCAGGCACATATAAAACACAAAATGTGTGCAAGTGTGCACACACGTGTGCATGTTTTAACTGCAATGCTGTCCTCAACTTCCAAACAGAGTATGCTTACAAGCAGCATTTACAAGTGAATATGCAAAATATGAGTTGGTTAGAGGTGGCCTCGCCATTTTCTCACTGACTGCTGCATCAGTGTGATTAATGTACTTCGTTCATGCCAGCACCTTGGTCATGAGCCCTCCATGTCCCAGGAGAGCAGCTAGAAAGCTAGGACTCTGCTCCTTGGTGCTTGTCTGACTCTGCTTCATGAGCAGCTCTGGAATTAGTCACCAGTGAAATCAACACTGCTAAATATGTCTGTTGGCTTGAAATCAATAATCCATTACCTCAATCGTTTTTGGGGTTCCTGTCCATCTGGGCAATGTGTTGTTACCCTGAATGGACTCAGCTGGATGCCTTTTGCCCCTCAATGCTGACTGCCTGCAGGGGACCTCTTGCTGCCCTCAGGATGCTGGGGGCTGGGCCAGGTTAGAGGAAAGGGACTTGGATAAAACCATGAGAAGAAGAGACAGCAGCCCAAACCATATTCGAGAGATTGATTATTACTTCACAGAATCACTTCCTTTGAAAATGGGCACGCAGGTGGCTGCAATTTATTTCAGTTAAATTTTACCCCGCTGCTTCCACTTTTCCTTCCTCACTGACAGATTTTTAACAAAACTGCTAATGTGCAAGTATTTAAGCCTCCTGGCTTCTTCTAGGCATGTGTTTTTTACCTCCACCCGGGAAATTCTAATCAGATCTGGAACTACCATCTACTAGAGACCACCCCAGGAACAAAATAATTAATGCATTTCCTTTTTGTTTAAAGGAAAAATGTATGTCTAAATGGATCACTTGTGTAAAATTATGAGCAACGGCAGATTATTATTTCACATTGTGGACTTGTGCAATTTTCTTTTGCCAGGCTCTGAGCTATCATTATAATCAAAATTCTTTTTTTCTTGCTCATAGCAAGATGAAATTTCTAAACTTCGCAGTGGTGCAGTGTGGAGGCAGATGGTAGCTAATGCAAAAAGTTAATAAAAAATTAAACCTGTGGCATGGAACACACTGAATATTCGCAGGGTGATACGACTTCCCGAGGTCCAGTCACTGGAATTGTTCTTCTCTTGCAGAAACACTCAAGGACCCAGGCTAGAGTTTCTATCACCCAAGGCAGAGGAGGTGGGCATGAGGTGGAGGGGTGCTGTGTCTTCCCTGGTCTCTGCAGGTGGGACACATTTGTGCAGGCCCAGAGGCACAACCTGCATGACTCCCACCCCACTGCCTCCTGCATTGCCGCACCTCTTCAGTCAGGATTGGAGCAGATGGTCTCTCAGTTCCCTCCACCCGGAGATGCCCACTTATCCTTTTAATAGGCACATCTGTGCAGCGGGGCTTATGATGGTGGAAGAGTTGAGATGGTGGTTTGGATAATTTTATATTCCAGGTGGCTGTCCTGTGCACTGTAGGATAGTGTCTGTGCTCTCTGCCCACTGGATACAACAACTACCTATGACAATCAAAAGGGTCTGCAGATGTATCCAGATGCCCCTGAAAGCATATGGCCCCAATTTTAAATGCACTGCTTTCATTGACCAAGTCACCATTTGCGTTTTATCAGGGACCGTTGTGATTTCCTAATGTAGTACAACAGCTTAGCCAAGGAGGGCCCAGCACTGTACAGGCTTTAGCAGCAGATAAGCAGAGAGGTGCCCTCCCCACGTCCATCCTGGGGTCCAGCCCATGCATCCGAGCTTCTGGGGAGCTACAGCTCAGTCCCCAAATGCTGTGAGCACCACATTCTCTCTATAAGCTTCTTCTCCACCAGCAGCACCACTGCTATGTTGCTGTCTGGGGTCCAGGGCAGATTCTCCTCAGGTGCTTCTGCCTATGCCTCCTTATTCGGGAAGAGAAAGCAGCCCCCCACAGATGCTGTTCCCCACCCTGACTCAGTGCCCCAACTTTCCCACTTCTCTTCCTCCCTACCCCAGGTCCATAAACCTGCGGGAGCCTGTGTGTGGCCCAGGCCTCTCCAGGCAGTGTGGCCAAATGGGTAAGGGTGTTGCTTTCTATGTTACATGGAGTTCCCTGCTTCCAATCCAGGCTTCACCTGGTGACCTGGTCTTTCATACTGAGCCGTGAAAGGACAGAGCTGACTGTGCAGAGTCCTGTAGGACCGGAAACTCCTCACAGTCTTGCCCACTTGTTCTGTCATCTGGAGCATTCTGAGGGCAGGCTTTGATGGCCAAAGGGATTGATCAGTCTTGGTGCCTCTTGGGACCATTGGAAGCACAAACAAGAACCACTGTACCATGTACCTTCAACCTAACTTTAGGACACTAGATGCTAGCACTGGTATTATGGATGATATCTCCCTAGGTCCTACTCCATACCAGTTTTAATGCTAACAATATTACTAATGTGATCACATAGCTGTTCACATATGGAGGTTCTGCTTCTAAGAACAGTACAGTAACAGCAAATTATACCCTATGATGAAAATCATACCAATCAGATTCTTTTTCTTTTTGAGTAACAGGCAAGCTACTGAAAATATTAAACCAATAAACTGCAAAGTAAATTAGATTAATCAGTTACTCTATGTTTTATTTTTAAGCATAGTCATCTGTTTTTCAGAGAAATAATTCCTATAAGTAATTTAGATCTTTGTTTAAATGATGTTAAAATCATCTTCAAGATTTTTTTTAAGTGTCTCTTTTAACTAGTATATGTTTGGAATACATAACAAACACATTCATCGTAGAGAATTGCTACTCGTATACGTAACATCTTGATCCTTTTTTTTCCTCCCCAGAGTTGTCGTTTAAAAATAAAATGATATTTTAAAATTTGTGAAAGTGAGATTTAATTTGGTCCACAATATAAGTCTTTCCACTCAGAGGAAGAAAAGGACTGCTGTGTAGGAATATAGAAACATTCACAGAATACAAATTTTTTATTTTCTCTTTAAGATGGAAGATTTGACACAAGCATTTATATCCAGATATAGGTTCTACCCTGCAACATCTTCTGTGTCTAGCTTTATGCTTTCTTTCAGGTTTGTGGTTGAAAAAAGTAACCCAAATCATTAGGTTCAGTCATGCTCAGCTAATTTCTAGCAGCACACAGGGGGGATTATGTCCGCAGTGTACAAAAAGCAGAGGTTGTTCTGAAAATTATATCATAGTAACTCACCTTTAAATTTCCAGAATTCTAGCAATTATTTTGATGGCAATCTGAACTTTCTACTTGCTTGGCTTGAGAAACACCGAGGCAATCAGTAAAGCACACTTTTGAGTGTGCCTGTGGAGTGTTCCTAGAGGTGACTGGCATCGATGAGACCAGCACTGTTCAAGCAGCTGGGGCCATGGATGGAACAAAAAAACAGACAGCAGAGTGAGGCCTCCAGCATCTGCTCTTCCTCTTCTCTGCTTCCTGTGCTCCATGAGGTGAGCATCCGGCTGGACCACAGGCTCCTGCTGTGTGTTTCTGCCTCACCACAGGGCTGAAAGCAATGGAGCTGGCTGATCAGGGGCTGAACTCTCTCGCAAAATAAACCATGCGTCAAAACAGAGTGTTTTTCTCAGGCACCTTGTTACAATAGCAACAGAAAGCAGGCTACCACAATTATGATCTGGTAACTATCTTTAAACTTTAGCACCCATTCCCTGTGTTTCAATTGCTACCTACCAAGTAGCTTCCTCAGTTTGTGTAAATAGCTTCTTGAGCAATACAATACACTTTTGTAGGTATACAGCAGATATAAGCAATCTGAATGAGTGGTTTGAAAACAATATCCCCTACTTTCCTATACCAGTGTACCAACCAATAGGTATTTTCTGACCTTAATGTTGTTATCTTACTATTTAACTCACTCAGCCTGTATTTATAGAGGAGTCACTTATGCTCTGTTGCATGTTTAGGACAGGCTATCAATTGCTAACTGCTTTCCTCTACACATATCCACAATCATTTTCTTCTTCACAAATGAAATCTCCAACTTTATGAGCTGTGCAGAATAAGAATTGCATTTTCCTGCATTCTTTGAAGCTATCTATAGTCACATGATTAAAGTTTGGCAATAAGATGTGGAAAATAATGCATACATCTTCTGGGCCTCAGCTTTAAAATGAAAAGCATATTCTCCTCTCCTTCTACCCTCCTTTCCTCACTAGCAGTGAAAAGGAAGCAGAGATGAACCATCTAGAGACACTTAGGTCATGATAGTATCCTAGAGATGAGAAAACAACAGAAAAGGAGGTGCCCTCACATGGAGGTGCCTTCTCAGGAAGGAATGCCCATGTCTGAGACCCAGAGGGTAGGGATGGCCATCTGTCCATGTAACGGGGAGACCAGCAGCATCACCCCTGTTTGAAAGGCAGGATCCAACAATCCCAGAGGCCATGACACATGGAGTTAGTGCAGGTGTTAGAACTGGAAGGCAGATTTCCCAACCAGGTCTCTGGACAGGATGGTGACAGAAATAGATAATAGAGTTTTAGAAGCCAACAAAGGCACCATTCCTATGAGAGCTGGTATTTCATTCTACCTGGCAACGGATTTAATGTGGAAAGTGGCGAGATAATCCATCAGTGTGGAAGACAGCTTTAAACTCCTGGGTAACAAGTCAAGATCTCAAATTCCAACAATATTGCTGGCAATAAAACACCTTCCTTCCTCAAGATGCCACCCGCCCTGGCAGGCAGGGTTATTGCTTACCCTTCGCAATTGGAGAGGTGGCACAGAGATATGGGAAGCATTGGGCCAGGTGTCATATGTGACAAAATAAAAGCAGAGAGAAATAAATTTACTTATGTTTGCTTTGTCAAGAGCATATGGGGGAATAGCTTTCCTTTCCTGGTCATGAAGCTCTTGCTTTGCTCATGCAGGGGGTAAACATTGGGTAGCACTGATCAACACACTGTTCTACCTGGGGCATAGCCTATTTTACTGTGACAGGTGAGAGAAAAAATGCAAACGCTTCTCACACACTTATACATCTATAACATAAATAGTATCTGTCCATCTATATTATCTATCTGTATAATATATCATTCTACTATATGTACACAATATCTATCTGTTTCTATCTGCCTAATAGATGTATATAATATCTATCTATCCACCCATTCATCTATCCATCTATCTATCTGGCTTTCCCATTGTTAAGCTATACAGTTGAGAAAAACACTCAGTCACTTTGCATAGCCTGTGCTTTGCCCTATCTTAGAAACAGGGCTCTCTGCATGTCTGCTTTGCGTTTTCATTTTCTTTAAGAGTGCATAACTAAGATTCTAGAACAGCAGAGATCAGCAAATGCCCAGACTAATGAACATGTATGTGTGCACAAGGAGGCAAACGGTAGGACAATGCTCATGTTGGTTCCACAGAAATGTAATATTAATTATTACTATTATTTTTTATCAACTATGCATTGATAACCTAAAGCTTTTTAAAAATTAAAAAACAAAGTCCTATCAACTTTGTCCATGGAAACCCAAATAAGAGCATTGAGACCTGAGTGCTAAGACACTTGTACTATTTCTACCATTAGTGCCTTACTTAGTAACCACTCTTAAATGTGGAAATTATGATTTTCTTTAATTAGAATATGAAGTGGCTACATTGAAATTGTATTCTAAGGAAATTTCACCATTTGTTTATGGAAAGTCAGTTTTGAACAGTAGGATAAGACAAGCATCCTAAATGCATTTTCCATAAATGGAGTGCAGTGCGACCCATAACGGATTATTTTCTGTGAATAGTAAGTAGTTTCATCATAGAATAACATTTTACGTGGAAACGCAGGAATGAGAAATGAAAACATCTGAAAAACCCTTTAATGCTGATGTTTTTTATTTGAAAGATCCTGAGATTTTAACATGTCAAAGTCGAGGTGAGGAAGGGGAAAGAGGGAATGAAGCAGGGAGGAAGATGTGTTATGTCGGTGTACGAACTCTCCACTAAGATTGCAATCACTGGGCGCTGAAACATTAATAAGAAAAAACATTCACAACAACTGTACAAATCAGGCTTTTCATGCATCTTTTTTGGTGTGTGTTTGTGCCTTTCATCTCACCACATTTTTGTAAAAAATTACAGGGGGTTGATAGACCATATGGAAAATCAAGAACCAGCACTTGAGATATCCACTGAGTTCTCTCTATTTTCAGTGATGTTTTGTTTACTCCAAATCAAAGTTTCTACAGAGATGTTTTTAAAGTGACCTGAAATGATATTTGTGCTGGACCAGAGTGAGCAGAGCATTAAGATCCACCTGTGTGCACATGTAGCTCCCCTTTTGCTTGTGTCGATAAAAGGAGTTGTATTTGTCGGGTTGTATTTAAGCTTTCATTTTCCTTAGGGGTTTACTAGAAGTCCACTTCAGGTTGGAGCTGCCTCGGACCCAGGCACATACAGAGATGTCCGGCAGTGAGCACAGAGTAGATTTTCACTGGTGGACCTGGGTTTAGGCCTTGCTGCTGGGTGACTTAGTGTCCTTTGACAAGGCACTTAAACCACCTGAAGCTCTCACTCACCTGCAAAACGAAGCCTGTGTGTGTGTGCTTCCATGCCTCTGATGCTTCAGGTAGCAGAGCAAGAGTGTGGGGTGCATTGTCATTTCCTGTCCTGTGTCTGCTCCTCTGACACACGGCTGCTGCCTTAAGCAGCTCCGCTTCATCACTTAGCAAAATCCACACTGTTCCTTCTCCCAGCGTCATGCTGAGCAACTTTCAGATAGCACTCACTGGGTGTAGCGAGCCTGCATCCCCAACTGCAATGGAAGCCCTGGGACAGGTGGGACCTGAGAAGCAGCTCCGCGGTGGGTGAACGACAGGCACGGCTTTGACCTGAGCACGTGACACTCAAGGCTGGATGTGGCCAGCGCAGCACTCAGGACAGGCAGGGAATTAACCCAACCCTCTGCTCTTGCTGACTGGCTTGGGGCTGGCACTGACCCTCACAGGGCTGACTCAGTTCTTTCCTATTTATGAGAACTTTAAAAACTTGATGTATAAAAAGTGTGCATGTGTATGAGTCCTGCGTCACATTCTAATCCACCTACACTGTGTGTAGTGTTCAAATCTAGCTAAATACATGCATCTATGCAAATACTTATCGTTTCTTTGTGGTCAAAACATTTCTCATAGCTTTTTTTGATATCAGTGATCAATCACTTTCCACTGCACAGTAGCTCACCAGAGCGCATCTCCCACGTCTGATAAATCGTACCCAAAGGCCAGCCTCTCTGCCTCCTGCTTCCTCCCACTCTCCCAGCCCTCTGCTCTCCATTCTATGAGGTCAGCTTTTCCAGATTCTGCCTGAGATCTCTTCAACTACTGATCTGGACACCAGGAGAGATAATTTCACTCTCTGTTTTCCCAATGTTCTTGTCTTGAAGACAAAAACATAGCCTAGAGCCCTTAGGTGTCCCCTTGCTTCATAACGGCTGCCAAGCCACCAGAGGAAGCCTGGCTTGAGCAAGCCTACCTTGGAGTTCCAAACACATAGGGCACCTAATACCATTATATAATTAAGCTGATCTGATGTGGTGTTGTAAGAGACCGACAACATAGACAGTATAAAACCACTCTTAACTATACAGCAATACATATTACACGTAGGCAAACTACACACAAACATTCCCACGTAGGCGTATCTGCACACTCACCATCTCCTCCTGTCCCTCCACTCCCCTCCCCGTCTGTGACAGGAAGTGCAGAGAGCCCTCCGGAGACACTTCCTCCACAGTAATGTCCTAGGGACAGTCAGGCAACAGAAGAGGAGGCCCCTAGTAGGCCACTCCACCATGAATGCCTAATGTCAGGTGAGACCCCAGCAAACACAAATGACCCCCTGTCTACACCCCAGGAGCCCAGCTGCATCGTATCACCTCCTACTGGAGCAAAGTGGAATCTCATTTCCCTAGTGACAAAGATCTCGAACATTTTTTGATGTAGTTATTGATCACTTGCATGTCTTCCTTTGAGAAGTGGCTATTTGTTTCATTTGCCCACTTTTTATTGCATCATTGGCATTTTGGTTTAATTTTTGGGTTCCTTATGCATTCTAGATATTAGATCCCTCTGAGGAGCAGCTGGCAATGTTTTCCCCATGCTGCTGTTTGTCTCCTCACTCTCGTGACTGTCTCTTTTGTGATGCAGAAGATTTTAACTTAATACAACTTGTTGATTGTTGGCTTTACTCCTTTATTCTCAGAATTCTGCTCCGGAAGTTCCTGCCTCTGCCTATTTCTTCAAGTGTTTTTCTTCTCTTATCTTTCAGCATTTTCATGTTTCTGTCTTTCTATCTAGGTCTCTGACTCAGTCTAACTCGTACACTTTAAAAGGATGAATCTTGTTTGTGGTATATAGATTTTATTTCAATCTTTTAAAAAATATAGAATTTTTGTAGACTGCTTCCTCTTTGCTGCCTCAAGCCCCTCTTGTCCAATATTTCCTAGGACACTTTTCACATAAACAGCTTGTGTCTGAGGAGGCCCTGTCTCAAGGTTCCATCGTGATGGAATGGCAAATGAGGCAGCATGTAACTCACTCCCAGTTTACAGGGAGGAAAGAGCTTTAAAGCACTCGTTCCCTCCACAGAAATTGTTCTTTGACATATAGCCTCCTGCAGCTTCAGCCTTTTTGTGGTTGCAAGATATGTAGTTACCACGTGTATACGTGGTTCACAGTGGTGATCAAGCAGCTCTTCAGGAGTTTTGCTCCCATTTCTTTGTTGAACTATTAATTTCTTTCTTGTAATGTTCTATTTGAAAAGCAAGAAGAATGTAGCAAAGCCATGTATGCCACAATAGTTTTAGGAATAAAATGTTCCAAGTATAGTTGAAGATTTGTTGGACACCCTTCGTCTCTCTCCCCTGGAGATGTTCACCATCTTGGAAGAAGCGTTAGTCATGTTTTTAGCCTTTTTAATTCTGGGGTTTGGTGTGGCTCTTGGCATAAGAGCATAAATACATCAGTCATGGCAGGGAATAAGAGTATCCATAAAGGAGAGATTTCAGATTTCAACTTACAATTACTAGATCTCATGCATTTTAATCTTCCATAAAGGAACAATCTATATCATTACAACCTAATTTATTTGACCTAACAAGTCCTCATTCCTAAGCAGTGCTGACACATTGAGCAGACTTTATAAATCATTGATCAATATCGAGTTTGTCATAAACTCACTCCAAGTTTGGAGACAGGCCCAGGAGCTAATTATATATTTCTTCTTAAAAATGCTCCATAACTCATAATTATTACTTCCTTCACATGTGACAAGCATTTGATTTTGCAAAATGGCAACAAGTCCTCATTCCTAAGCAGTGCTGACACATTGAGCAGACTTTATAAATCATTGATCAATATCGAGTTTGTCATAAACTCACTCCAAGTTTGGAGACAGGCCCAGGAGCTAATTATATATTTCTTCTTAAAAATGCTCCATAACTCATAATTATTACTTCCTTCACATGTGACAAGCATTTGATTTTGCAAAATGGCAGAGTTTACTAACCCCATATATGCACATGCACACAGACACACACACACACACACACACACACACACTCTACACACACTCTACAAACAGATGTTCTTGGATCAGGGCTTGCCAGCAACTTTCAAGGAATACTAACCCCATATATGCACATGCACACAGACACACACACACACACACACACACACACACTCTACACACACTCTACAAACAGATGTTCTTGGATCAGGGCTTGCCAGCAACACTTTCAAGGAAACTTTAGGGGAATAAAGGCAGTGTTTAGAAAAAACAACAGTGGGTTTCTGAGTAGCAGCACTGCTAGGTAGAATTCCCATTGCTTATTTCAGCAAAAACATGTTAGTTTAAATTTTATGATTGTTGGTGGTTTGTGACCTAGAAAAACTTTTCTTGTCAGATACTAAAATCTATTTCAGGTGTTTGGGTAGGTAAATTGAAAGCACAGGGACTTGTGAATGCCACGAACTCCTGTGTCTTTAGAAGGAATGGCGGTCTATTGACTTCAGTCCTTCCTCTGTAATCGGAGAGGTGACTGACTGAGCATTGGCACAGGGAGTGTGGGTAGCCGAGCTGTGCTCCCTGTGGAGAGAGCACCTACGCTCCACCCTCCTCAGACCCTCCGCCTCCCCCAGAGTGTGTGGACGTCTCTTGAAATCTATTGCACTGTCTTTTGAACTAGAAAGAGGGCAAATCCATTAAGCTCCAGAGCCTATAACAAGTTCTTCTTTGTTAAAAATATAGCACTAAAAACCGATATTCCTCTCTGGAGGATGAAGTGTTGACAGGTAGGGTATTTTTTTTTCTCCAGAAACATTGTTATTTGACTCCTGAAAGCTACATTCTATGAGGCAACCTCTGAATCAAACAGCTATGATCTGGGCTGCGATGAACCTTTCTTACGTTAGGAAGAAATTTGGCAAAATTCCCCAGTTCTTCCTCAGACCTTGAAAGTAACATTTGTATTTAATACAATGTAAGAGCACCTCCACCAGCAGCAACTGCTGCATCTACTCCTCCTCCTCCAGGCTGTGCTACGTTTGAAAGCTGCCATGGCGAATCTTCTATTGACCTGACTGGCATGATCAACATTTCTAAGACAGCCATAGACTTGTTTCTAATGAAAATAGAGCTCATTGTATGGGTCCCTGAGTGAGTAGAGACTGTGGGGAGACTAGCAAGTGAAGGGGGTGCTGAGAGCAGGACTCTGACAAGGACTCCTGTGCAGTGGCCCAGCAGGTCCTTCTGAGCATGACACCCCCGGGCTGCACAGCTGTGCTCTATGGCCCCTGGAAGCTTGATGTTCTCCTTGCATCGCTGCAGGTGGAGCAGACCTCTGTGCCTCTGCTCTCCACAGGTCTATTTCGCCAGGTTCCCTGTGCACTAGAGTGACACCCACCTGCCCTCCCATCTCTCTGAAACATGGAACACTAACATCACCTGAGTGGGGGGGGGGAGCAGCTCTGTAGGAAGGAGGCTGCCTGCAGCTGTCCCGGGACAGCACCAGGAATCAGCAGGGCTGTGGTTCCAGTTTCCAGGCTCTAGGGAAAGCACTTGTCCTCACCTCTCCAGCTTCCAGCCGCTGCCCACATTCCTGAGATTGCTCCCTCTTCTTCTGTCTGCAGGGTGGGCAGTACTGCAGGTCCCTGTGCCCTCCTCCTGCAGCCACATCCTCCTCCTTCCTTCTGGAAAGTTTCTCCACTTCCAAGGAGAGATTGGTCCCAGGATAATCTCTCACGACAAGTTCCTTAACATGAATCACATCTGCAGAATCCTTTTTGCCAAATAAGGCGATGTTCTGTAAGTTCCATCCTGAGGGGAGATTGTCACAAGCATTAGTACAGTGCCTTAGAAGTCCACAGATTGGCTGGGACAGGGGCTAATCACACTGGCAACAATCACTGTACACAGCTGTAGGCGAGGTACAAGTCTGGCTGGGACAAGTGCACCACACGTATGTCTCCTAGCACACTAGTAGAGGCCTGGCTCGTGCGTTGAGCCTTGTCTGTGTCCAGCTATGGCCTCGCCCATCCCCCCTAGTTGGGTGCCTCCATTGCCCGTCCAAGAACACTCCAATAACCATTCCTGTTAAGCCAAATATATTACTTCCCCTTTGCCACTCCCTCCTTCAAAACTTTATAAATTGCTGGCTGAACTTATTAAAAGTGGAAGCGTTTCAGAAACCTCTGTGGTATCTGTGTGGTGATTCCGCGCCTTGCCCTCCCAGTCCGAGTCCCTGAACCTTTGTTTCTCCAGCTGGCTCATGAACAGAAACAACGCACAGCCTTTGCATCTTTGTTCCTTCTCCTTTCTCCTGTCTTCCTGTGCCCATTTCTCTTCTCTTCGGCCACCTCCCAACAGATCTGTTTCTGAGCTACTATCTCAGGCTCTGCCTTTGAAGAGTATGCAAGTCCCAGTCTCCTTTGCACGTAGTTGGAGGAACCCATGCTGCCTTCCTACAGGGCAAGCTTGTTACTGTCTTGAGGGTGAATCCCTATGGTATAATTACAGAGAGGAGTTTCCCAAGGCAAGTGGGGGAGGGGAAGCTGTGTGACAAGATGATAGTGACCATGACAGGTACCTGACATGACAGCTGAAGCTAAAGGGAATTTCTACTAGAAAAAGAGATCACACACAACTGGAGATAAGATAAGGTTCCAATTCTCTTATGAGTGCTACCTAAGATAAAGCAAGTAGGCAGTCCTCTGAATTTTAAAGCTTCTTAAATCCAGTGTGGGACCATTGGATTCATGCTTTAAAAGGCTACTTGTCCACTTTGTGCAAAGGAGTTCCATTGGGCTTCTTGGAACCAATTCCGTTCTACTGCACAGTTGGATCAATAACAAAGGCTTGTTGATGAATTAAGAACATCTCACCACTGTACTAACCCCAGTCAGATAAACTAGATGGACACTATTTCTTGGTTCTGGAAGCTACAGCCAAGAGCACATTTAGCTTCCCAGGCAAAAATTATTCACATGAAGCAAATAAGATCTGTGCCCAGATGCAGGGAAAATAAAACAAAAACCAAACGAAAGATCATTGAGAAGCGACAGGAGACAGCAGACATTCAAGGCCATGTAACTGGAAGAGGAAAAGGAAATGCGCATGGGATTGTTAGCAACTATAGTCAGCACGATGTGCAGCAGATCTCAAAAGTATTCCTCTCAGTCAGCTGGATCTCTGTGTCCTTCACCACCACCTCCCTTTCCCTGGCCACCCAAGTCTCTGGCGATCACCCCCCAATAAGCATGGGTAAGGGGTATGAGGGTTAGCTTGTGTCTGTCACTCCATAGTGTGTACGTGTACTAAAAGATCACATCGTACTCCATAAATATGTAAAATGATTACTTGTCAGTGAAAGTAAAACAGGGAGACTAGAAAGACCCTCTCTGTTTGGGTTCTCAAGAAAGAGACAAACAGGCTGAGACGAACAGTCCCCTTGAATGATAACGCGTCCATTCACACTGGCCACAAAAATAGCCAGAGGGTGTGGGGTGGGTCCCCATCACACGCATGTGCATTAGCCTGCAGCTTCTACATTAGTATTGTGAGAAGGAGCAATGTGTTGTGGATAGAATCCTTGATAAGGCACAGTTCTGATGAAGTATTAGTATCCAAAGAAATTTACTTTTGTTACATGCAGTTGCTCAATTGCTGTGTTCCGGGAAACAAATCTTTCCCGTCATGCATCATCCCTCTTTTTTATCTCAGTATCCCAAGTTAATGACTAATTTAAATAGCACAATTTGTTCTCTTTTGACATGATCAGTGGGTTTAGGAAACACATACAGAAAGCAAGCAAGATGAAAGAAAGAAAGAGAGAGAGAGAGAGAGTGAAAAAAAAAAGAGAGAGAGAGAGAGAGAGAGAGAGAGAGAGAGAGAGAGAGAGAGAGAGAGAAAGAAAGAAAGAAAGAAAGAAAGAAAGAAAGAAAGAAAGAAAGAAAGAAAGAAAGAAAGAAAGAAAGAAAAAGGAAGGAAGGAACGAAGGAAGGAAAAGAAAGAAGGAAGGGAGAGATCCAAACGGAGCAGGTGGGGTTTAGGAGACAAGGGCTGCAGTCCAGACCAGTCCACTGCCCCATGTTATAAGAGGTTCAGAAGCTGAGTCCTGGTGGGGAAGCAAAAGTGGAACCATCATGTGCAGGACAGAGGGACCTGCATTCTTTCTATCATGTTGCGGACAGCACTGAGGATCCAGGGACATTTCAGAGCACACTTGCTAAAGGAAAATAAGGCCTCAAAACTCAGGACACAGGTTCAGCAACAGGTTTCTAGCTGAAGAGCCTCTGGAAACTTCATTACATGGGCAATGGCAAGCAGATTCCATATGAGAGTCAATTTCACTAAGTGTATTTCCAAGGGCAGAACCATTGTCATTCCTGAAATTTTGGCTCAGGACAAGCCTATAGCCCAGAGTGTGCTGAATGCCACCATTGTCATCCAGAACAAAAAGTTCTGAAATTAGAAGCTATAAATGGCCATGCAATCATCAGAGGCCAACTTCCAATATGTTCAATATCATTTCATTTTCTGAAATATCTACTGCTCCCACCCTAAACCAGAAAAGAAATCTGTCTTTGCAATACTCCAAAGAGCCATGGGAGAACGTTCAAATTCCAGCCCAATGAGCAGGGTTTCTGTTCTACATTTCAGTCATCGCAGAATGAGGAAGTGTAGAAAGCCAGATGTCTGACACACCCCAGCTTGCTTGGCCAGAATTTCCGGGCATCTTTGGACTCATTGCGATTAGTTTTCCTTTTGGGAAGTGCACAGCCATCACTCTAAGAATCTGTCTTTAGGAGAGGAAATATGGTGATATTAGGAAAATAAATTTCAGATAATGGCTATCAGCAAGGGGAAACGCACACAGAGTTGAAATAATGTGGCCTCAAGATATGTCAACATTACGGTAAAAGTGAGCAACACACAGGGTTCAGTTAGCTGAATAAAATTGAGATTGTTGTTTTGTTGTTCTCCGGCTCCTTTCTCTACCTTTCACTTTCTCTTGGGAAGAAACCAAACACCAAAGTGTAGGAGAAGGAAGGAAAGGATGGGGGAGGAGAAGAGCGCTGGTTAAAGTTTCTTTCTCTTGTGACGTTTTGCTTTCACTTCAGTCAAAACACAGCCTCTAATCCTTCCAGGGAAATAAATAGCATAACCCTTGTGAATCCTGCCCAAATCCACCATCTTTCAGGACTGTTTTCTTTGCTCTTTTAGAGTGTAAGTTTTCAGTAATCTTGACCACAAAGGTAGTAATAAAAGAAAAAATGTAAAGATTAAATAGCATCTGAATTGTCAAGGTCAGATGTGCTGTTTCCCTCTTCTCTGAACATACTACATACTTATGTATTTACTTAAGCGTTTAGTGATGAAGTTTATATGCATATTCAGCAAAATGATAGCTTCAGATAAGTAATTTCATATATCCAACACTGTCTAGAATCACTTCCTAAGTGGTCCATTTTCTCTAAGACGGTTCTTTACGGACAATACAAATTTGATATTTAGCATACAAGATGATATGCAGAGAACTGACAAGATCCACCAGGGCTATAGACCTGGGGTAACTGAGATAAGGGAATGGGAGTTTCAGCACACCTGGGAGCCGACTACCCCTGGAGGCAGCTTGCAACACACTGAGGAGTGGGGGCTGTGCGTCCTGACGTCCCAGGTTGTCATCTCTGCCACCTGTCAGCTGTTCTGACTTGGAACCACTGCCAAAGATGACCAATTCAGGGATCCAGCCAAGCCATCTGCAAAAGAATCCTACATCCTTCTTTTGCTCAGCTTCTAAAAGGGCTCCAAAATCCTCAGATTTGTAAACCCTTCATTCTCCTCTTCTCTATGCTTGTATAACTTCACATTTTTGCTTTCAGAGAAGGGAAGTCAAAACTTTTTTAAGTTTTTTTTTACAAGAAGTTTTGCTTTGACGTCAATCCAGGGGATTTCTTTTAGCTTTGCTCTGTGTGGTCACCAGGAATCAAAATTTGGGGATCCACGTCTGTGGAGTAGATCATCCACACTGAAGTCATAAATATCTTCCACCTGGATCCCAGAAGAAGCTTCCTCAGAGGACTCTGTTGATGCATGAAAAACAATTACTTTTAATTGTCTTTAGAAACGGGTTTTCTGGTGTATCACATTAGAACAAGCTTGTTTATCAAAATCCACTGGTCCAAGTAATTCACATTCCAGCTAAAATTACTTTCTGAAATGATAATGAGATTTCTGCAGGAGGAGGCTCCCTTGCCTGGCACCCAGGGAACACTGTTACCCCCCACACAGTGTCCTTTGTCTTAGGAGCATCCCTCGGGTGGAGCACAAGATGATGGAGAAGATCACATGGCCAGCTCAGGCTCTTCCTGCTCCCAAGGTTGAATGTTCAGGTAAAACCTAAATGTCACTCCAGATGCTACTTCTGTTTTCCTTTTTTCCTTCTGTCCTCCCTTCTTTTCTGTCTTTAGACATTCTCTAAGATGGTTTTTAAAGACAACACACATTCTTGATATGTAGTGTGCAAGACGATACAGAGACCTGATGAGTTCCCCAGGGCCATGGACAGGGGGTAGCTGTGAGATAGGGGAGTGGGAATTTGTATAATATCTCCTTGTTTGAGATTAAGATAATTAATATGTAGATTTCTTCAGAATCTATTAGGCAACTGTCTTCCTTTTACAACTGACAAAAGCCTGTATCTGGCTTAAACAAAAAAGGACTATTCTCAGCTCATCTACTGACTGTCTGTTGAATATTCAACTGCAGGTTCGGCTGTATCCAGAATCTCAGGTAATGTTGTTTCTCTTGCTCTGTGATCCCACCTTTCCCTCTGCTGTGTCCCCTCAGCTCTCAGGCAGGGAATGCTCTATGGACTGGCAACTCTAGCTGCCTGCAAATCTGGACTGGAATTGTGGTAGGTTTATATGAAGGCAGGGGGCCAGATTTCCCTCCTACTATCAAGCAGTCCCCACCATATTCTGGGATTCTCTGACTGGGGGATAGACAAGGAGGGACTGACACAGTCTTCTTTGGTCTTGAGATGAGATGACAGTGTCTGTCCACAGACTGGAGACTGTGATCAGTTGCAGAACCAATGGGATGATTTGATGTCTGCTAATAATTGTGCATGGCCTATGGGTAAGAGCCCAAGATGGTACAGGAAGTGCAGTGAGCAGCTGGAAGTGAACTTCGGAATGGGATTATGATAAGAGGGAGCCCACCTGGCAATCCAGGAGCACCTCTTTAATCAATGGGTACCAGAAGTGAAGGTCACGGGGACCAGAATTCTACCAGACATTTGCACGTCATGAGAAATTTCTGCACTTTTTGCTACTGGAGCTGACTCGACATTTATTTAGTGTTTTGCTACACAAAGGGTACAGTTCTCGGGGTCACCTGTGTCTCCTCTGCTCACTGCCTCAGATGTCAGTGGACAGTCTGGGCCCGGAAGTAAGGAGGTGATGTGAGCTCTGCTGTTCAGAGAAGATACAGTGGAGTCAGTTTCTGAGCACTGCCCAGGCCTGCGTGGAAGGGCTGGCGGCCCAGAGCTGCTGGGGACCCAGGCCCCAGGTGTCCGTGGCTCCCTCAGCTCTGACCTTGGGGTTCATCGTCTGTGACGCCAGCCGATGGGTGGGTCAGACTGATGGCCATGGCCAGAGGCAGGTCTGTCCCAGCTTCAGCTCAGGGGCATTCCACTTCGATCTGTGCGTGTTTCACTAGTGAGAAAATGTTGTGCTCCCCATAACATGGGGGCCACAGAGCAGTGCAACCATGCTGTGTGCTCCACAGGGAGGACAGACTGTGCTGGGCACTGAGAGAACCCGCCACAGTGATGTACAGGATGATGCAAAAAATTATAAGGGAAACAGGATTTAAAATGCTCATAGAAATAATGGGCTATGGGCAATGCTTGGGGGGGTTTCAAAATCTGACTTGTAAATCTTTGAATTAAATAATATTTGGCCAACTATTCTTATCCACAAAAGCTTTTTGGCTGTCTGTAAAATATATATAATTAGATTAAAATGATTGATTGAAATACAAGTCCTTGAGAGACTTAAAACATTGCAAAAAGGGAAAAATACGATGCTGGTCTCAGAGAGGAACATAGCAAACTGCTGTGGGCACTGTCCCCATTCTGCTGTTTCAATTTCAAAAAGAAAATGCAAATATTTGGCAAGAGGCAAAATGCCTTCAGGGAGTAGACTTGGCTTCCCAGCCTTCCTTACAATTGGGCTCAGACATGTGCCTGGACTCTGGCCAAGGGGACATAAATGACTCTGCTTTGTGGATTCTTCTTAAAATTGGTGACGCCACCTGAAGATGCAGTTGCGGTAGCAGCCAGAGGAACAACTAAGTGATGGGAGACAGAAAAAGAGGGAGAGAAGACGGGAGGGGGAAGAGAATACAAGATAAATTGTACGCTTGGTGATTATGGCAGTGGAATCCACTTTGCATCTCCCAGGACGTGTTTTCCATGACTGCATAAACATCAGTTCTTTAGGCCTTCAGGTACACATTTATACCATTTCAAAATTGGTATTTTGTGGTTAATAAAATACATTGGTCAACCTTACCACACACATTTGCATATACCTTTAATTTCTTAACATAATTCAAAGTCACTGAGATTAAGGCATGCTCCTTGCTGCTTGCCTTGCCCTGGTTCCAAGCAGACTGTGGAATCAGGATAACCAGGAAAAGAAAGCATCATGGTGGCTCTGGCTTACAGTGAGGGGTCATTAGCAAGGACAACAAGGCTTCCTTTCCTTTGTGTTCTAGCAAAGAAGATTGCACATAGAAGGTGATTTTGAGACTATGAAATGTTCGATGTAAGTATACAAGATGACTTAATTATTATCTCTGGTGGGAGACTGCACTGTCAAGCTTAGTGACTCCAGTGACTCCTAAATGCTGAAAATGCTCTTACATCTAATACGCTCACCTCTAGAAGCAAAGTTTCCCCAAAGGCCAAGTGTCTGCATGAACTCAATGGTCTTGGATGGGAGAATTCAGTCAATGTCAGGTGACTCCCTCAGACAAGAGACTGTGGTTTTGAAGGGCAGAAGGAGGCCTGGGGCCAGCCCCCTTTGCTTGCTCAGGCATCCAGCTCAGTTGATATTTGGGCCCAGCCTCCTCCTGGAGGACAGGAGCAGTCCTTAGCCCTGGACAGTCAGCGTGGGTCCTTCACGCTCTCTTTCCATGAGATCAACTTCTTTCTGTGCACATGTGACACAGTGCTTACAAATACAAAATTATCCTATTATACCGAACAAATATATACAACCGCTTACACTCTCACAAGGCCGGGGTTTAAAGAAAATCCACCTGGAGTAGTGCTCACTACCCCTCCATCTTCAGACGGGTGGCATTCCTGGGACAGTGTAAGCATGTGCATACCTGCTCGCCCCTTGGCCAGGTGGGAGCTCTCCTGGGCATAGGGGCCAGTGACCCCCTATTTGAGAACCTTTGGGTGTGCTCTTTCACAGTGGCAACCACTCCAAAAACTAGTGTGCATCTGGGGGCAGGACATGTGCAGGACGAATCGGCCCTCCCAGCTGTGTCTCTTTCCTCCTCTCGCTAGGGTTGGTTCACGCTATGTGTGGGGTTTCTCCCCGAGGAACTGGTGACTGCCAGGAGTGCCCTGTCCACACCGTGGGGAGCACGTCCAGAAGAGGACTGGAGCGGGCCCCTGGGAATGTGGCTGCTTTGCAGTTAAAACAAGATCCAGAGGGCCGGTGGAGAGCTGTTCCTGGAACCCACCTGTGAGTCAGGGTCACTGAGCTCACTCGCAAACGGGACACCATGCTGCTCTGCAGACCAACCGCACGGAGCTCCAGGCCAGCCACCTGCCACCCCTGACCGCTAGCACTGAGATGTTGTGCCCAGCTGGGGTGAACGTTTTTGGTCACCAACTCAGAGGCCAGGAGGTGTGCACCACCAAAGCCACACTCCTCACCCTGGGAGCCATGTGCAAGCCCAGGGCAGCTTCCTGAGCTCTGCTTGTCCCGTGTGAGCAGAATGCCCGTCTCTTGGGTATTTGTGAGGATTAAGTGACACACATGTAAGGAATTACAGTATTCCTGATCTAGAATAAGCACCTCAGGAGCTTTCAGTGTTGTCATCTGATGAACTCATGGCTCAGAAAAAGGAGTGCAGCTCCTTCCCATCGCTGTTACTTTGACCACCTCAGCAGGCCTTGCTTCCTGGTCCAGGGTTTGCAAAATACAGCAGGTGGAATAATTATTTAATTAATTAACTATAGCAATTAATCCATAATGGACAATAGAGGGCCCCTTATCAATTCCCTTATATATATTATCAGAAGAACTTTACTTCCTTTCACATTACCAAATGTGTCAATTTTTCAAGAGATGCTTGGTCTCGAGCATTTTTTAAACATTCCTTTATATATGTTTGCAGTACATGAAGTTTACATTCACTGTGGGGAGTAGGAACACTGTGTGAGTGACAAAGTAAACGTTGATAATCGCACGTGTGAGTGGTGAGGGGCTCTCAAATTACAATCTCTACTAAGCACAGAAAACAAGGCTAAAATGAAAGCAGGAAGGGGTTTATTAGTGAAACTCTGAGGATGTTGTCAGAAGGTAGAAAGGAAGAGGCTCCAGTTGAGACTCTGGGGGTGATCATCAGAGAGACTCCCAAGAATCACCAGTAAGAGGACTCCAATGGCTCTAGGTGAGCTTCTCCCTTTGATCCCATTTTTGGAAAAACAAACAGATTTTCTCGGGCATCCAGCTTCCTGGCAAAGACTCACACTGCTGCTTCTCCTTAGGGATACGGAGTTGCCCACATGCCCTCTCCTAAAGGAGTTGCCCTTGGCTGGCATCTTGGGAGCTGGATGTGAGGAAGGTGCCTCCATCCCATGCTGGGGCAGAGCAGCTCCCTGAGTCCACAGAGTTCACAGAATGTGGTTCACCAGAGCACCTACTCTCCTCGGGGTCTGCGCATTGGTGGCCCCCCAGGCAGAAGGTTCATGAGTGATCAACCTAAAGACAATTCCCAGGTACTGTGTATTGGGTGAAATTCCCTGGTAGACAGTTTCTCAGCCATGTCACCCTCTGATGCCGGGGAATGAAGAGAGTCTTGGATACCTGAAAGGAGGGAAGACCACCCCCCAACCCCGGGAAGCCTGCACCTGGATTCCTCTGTATCTCCCACATGAACCCTTTTCTTGCTGAATTTGCTTGGTGCCCATTGCCTCAGTGAATCATATCTAGGATTAAAACCATATGCTGTCTTCCTAGGAAATCACCAGGCTTAATGGTGAACATGGGCGACAGTATCCTTATTGTAAGAAGACTGGGGATTGTTTTTCCTTGTCTATGTCAGAAAATCCAGAGCAAATGCAGAATGCTAAGAACTTATCTAGGGAGTGTGGGGCAAAATCACAGGGGTGTCCCTGAATTTGACTCCTTTTCTCAAGGTGCACAGCTGAGCTGCACTTTCCAGCCTCGGTACCAGGCAGGGGTCTTGGGCCTGTGGTCTGAGGCGCCCATCTCCACAAGGGTGGATAATAAGATCTCCCCATGGGTCAATCTGTGCTCAATCTGTGCCTCTCCTTTTCCCACAGCTCGACTCTGAGAGAAATAAACTGGGGACTCAGGGTTATGTCTGCTCCCGCTGTTCACACTGCCTTGACCAATGTGCTGGGAAATGCAGGAGGAAAGACGGGTGTTGCAGTGGACTGACGCATTCCTCGTTGTACAGCAGACTTCCACCTTAACAGAAAACCCCACAAACCATTAAGAGAATAATTTCCATCACCCATAAATTGAGGTCACTAAACTCCAAAACAGGCATGGTGTTTAGTGTTCGCAGTGACATTCTGTGATGATGTATTTCTGAATTTGGATTTTTTTTTTAAAGTAAGCAGCTTACAGACTATAAGTACAAAAATGTCTCTAACCTAGAGTCCTTCAAAACCTTCTACAAAGAAAATACATCAAACTGCCTCTCTCACTTGCCCTATTAGGAATCAAAAAGCTTGAGTATTTAAAACATTTTGTACTGGATAAAACAGTCCCTTTCTTCTTTGTGGGCCATTTGCTCTGTGTTTTAAACTAGTGAAGAGCAAAAGTGTCTGACCTTGACTCTAAGATGCTCCTTGACATAAATATGCAGGAGTCTCGAATACAGCTCCTCCATGTGTGCAACCAGGGGTGGGGTGGGGGAGCAGGCGGTCCTCTCTGGGTCAGCCAAGGTCAGCATTGATGTCTGCACTACTGACCCTTTCTTGCTGGGGAAATTTCTAACAAAATTATGCCTGCTATTATTAATGCCGATACAAACTTCTCACCATTCTCCCCAAACTAGAAGGGTTGTTGTGAACATTTGAGAAATATTTAGCTGAAACTGATGTTTCCCAGAGTGATAGTCTGGGAGATGTAGAAATATCTCTAAGTCAGGGGGCTTCTAGCCTTCCGTTCTGATTCTTTTTTGGGGAGAGAGGGGCGAGGAAGTGGCACTCGGATTTTGTTTCCATTTATTTACCTTTGACCGACACCTAATGTTTATGTCTACTTATGAGATAAGATGTGATGCTCTGATCTATGCATGCATCAGGTAGAGACCCCATGGCTAACTAGCATATTCCTGACCTCAGACCGTCATCATTTCCTGTGGTGGGCACTTTCAGCTTCCTTTCTCACTGTTCTGAGGTAGTCTCGGTGCAGGCAAGTGACCACGAGAGACACCGTCTTCCTGATGTATAGGGACTGTCTTGCACCCCACAGTTGATTGTGGGGCTGATGCTCCCTTAGTGTGCCCGGCGGACCCTCTCTGGTCCCCCTGAGCCCCAGGACAGAGCAATGGGGAACAAGCTGGGCTGGTAGCACGAGTGTCCTGGCCATGTACCCTTGTGATGACTTCTGTTGAACTCACACCTCGCACCTGCTCTTTGTTCCTCCTCATTCTCTGAGCAGTAGGGTGGTGGTGGTGGTGTGTGTGTGTGTTCCGAGACCCAGCTCCCTTTTCTGTTTAATCTACTTATTCCATGTTTATCTACACAGAAAACGAACACCCACAAATCACTCTTCCTAAATCTGCTGTGAGCAGCTCGGAGCCCTGTAGCTGAATCACGAGGGCACATCTGGGACTTACATTGAAGCCACCAGAAGTATGAATGCCAGCCCCAAATTCAACTTGCTGAAGAAAGAAATACAAAGGAGAAAGAAGGAAAAATGAAAAGGAGTAGATTGGAACACAAACGCGCCCCACATGGGAGCTAAATTCGACTGTTGGCTCCTGTTGGCCGGGCCTGGGCCATGTGCCCTGGCTAGAACAGGGAGACCAGGTGTGATCTGCTCACCCTGCTGTCCCCGTGCCTCACACAGGGTGGTGCTCACTGGCACACGACGGATATGTGAGCAAAAGGAAGACGGTGACCGTGATACTACCTACGTGCGAGGCAGCGATCCAAGCACGTTAATCAGCAGCTCTGCTTGCAATGAAGGATGCATGCTGCTCTCGGAGCACAGCTATTCAAGCCACTGAGGGCCGAGACTGTTCTTGCAAGGGCATCGCAGCTCTGTCTGCCAGTGAGTCTTTTTACTTATTTGTTTTGCATTCTGCCTATTGAGCTAGAGCACATTTATAGTGGAAGCAATAAACAGATGTCGCTCAGCACAGAAGCGCCTTAATCTTTCACACAACTTTAATTTTATTTTCCTGTTTAACACTCATTGGTAAATATTGCAAAATAAAGACTCCAGCCCGAACAATCCAATTTCACTCAAAACTGCAGAGTTGAGACAGAGGACACAGCCCCTGGACCAAACTCAATAAGCCACACAGCCAGTTCTAAATCAGTTTGGTGCCCAATGGTCATTCAAAAACTAATCTAAAGAAAACGAAGTTTCCAAAAAGAAACTTTTCCCAACTCATACAAGCATAAAAAATCAGCAAGAGGAAGAAGGGTTTAGTATTGACCTTGACATGACCTTGGGGCCATCCTATCAGTATTTCACTGTCTATGCTCAGGGAAGGCAGGAAATAGACTCTCTAGACTACACAATGCGCCCACATCCACTGGTTAGCAGACTTAGAACTACTAATCTGAAACCCCTGCAAGACCAGAAAGGTACACAAGTGAGTGAGCCATGCTGGGGAATTTTCTCAGAGGCATGCTTCCTGGATTATTAAACAAACACCCATATTCTTCATGTTCTCAAAGAAACATGAAATCTCCGATTTTCCGGAGGTAGTTGGTCCTCTTGATCTAACTTTTGTTTATCAATTTTCAATTGTGTAATGGAATAAGAATAATTTCACTTTCCTTGGAACCATGTTACAAAACACCCAAAATATATAGGTGCATTGTGTCATTCCAACAATTCAGGAGGTTGAAATAGAACTGTTTGATACTAGGTGTTTGAAGCCAGGTTGGGTCACATAGACAGAACCTGTCAAGAATGGAAGAAAGTGGGGCATGGAGAGAGAAAAAGGAGGAGGAGGAGGAAGAGAGGAAGAAGAGGAGGAGGAAAGAGAAGAGAAGAGAGAGAGAGAGAGAGAGCGCTAGAAGGAAAGAGGGAAGAGGGAAAGCACAAGGCAGTAAATGCCATGCATATAAGCATGCAGTATCTGGGCACAGCAAGGAGTGCTGTGGACTGTGGAAAGCTGAGAGCAGATGCCCCTCTAAGGTTGGCATTGTCTACTTTCGCCCTGCTAATTAGTGACAGACAAGAACAAGATCCAGTGAGACCAAAACTCTGAACTTTCCAGGCAGACTAAGATCTGGACTTCGACATAAAACTTTTATAATCTTTAATGTAAATAATTCATTTTTAATGCTTTCTGCCAGAGCCTGACTTCTAACATGGAACACAGTAGAACTTTGAAGTCATTCTTTGAGCTTGATTTTCCTGCTTGGGTATATCTCCAAAAAGCATATTTTATTCCCACATTTGCTCACTTATGCATTCAACAAATATTTGCTGAGCACCAGCTAAGCACCAGGCACCTGCCAGGAGAAGAAGGAGGTCCCCATCACTGCCTTCTGATTGGAGGATGCAAAGCTATAGATGAAAAGAACTATGCTCAAACATTGCATTCTCATTAGACAATTTGCCTTTCACAATGTTGGCATTTCTTTGGCTATTTTCAATGTATACAAATCATAAACAAATACACAAATAAACTGTTGCCATGCAGAGCATTTTCTCTGGACTGTTAATGGAAGAAGGCAGGAACAAGGAAAGGGCAAAGCTACAATGAAACTTTGCACTATCGGCCTGGAGTCAGAGGTAGTGTAAAGTATGGATCTATACATCTGCCTAATTTCTGAGAGCTGTATCCATGTCTGTTTTAAGACAGATCTATCATAACTAGATGTATAGATATCACATCTAAACTATAGATGTAGACACAGATACAGATAGTAGATTAGACAGGTGACATACAGATAGGTAGGTAGTAGATGTCTGTGTACGTACATTCAGATTCGTGTACATGTGTGCTTCCCCAAGCTCTGAGCAACAGAAGTAGAGACATCACAATAGCATTGTATGCATGTGGTGGCCAGATTTTGGTTCCTAAACGCCATTCTCCTAGAAGCGAATAGTCAAGCTTCTTGGAAAAATGGTTGATCTCATGACTATGTCAGGGAAAATACAAGATGTGCCTGGAGCATCCTGTGGTCTCAGAAAAAAAACAAACTTCTCAAGAAGAGCATGGGTTCGTAAACATGTGTAGAGGTCACCTAGAAATAGCTACAAGTGGTGGAAGTGGGAGCAGCTTGAGGGACAAAATATATAATGGCGGTATTGTATTGTATTGTATTTTAATCTGGAGAGACACTTGCAAAACACTTGTGTCCTTATTGGAATAAATAAATTCAAAAATACATAAAAATTAAATTCAATATGACTAAAAGATCAGCTCTTCCATGAAACCTTAACTAATGCATGTAAAATATTTAGAAAGACACTATCAAAGGACTAATAGATTAAAAATTTGCTGTATTCTCTCTTTCTATCTCCTTCTCTGTCCTAAAATGGGTGGGTTGCAGTTTAAGGAGAAATAGGACCCTTGCAGAGAGTTAATATATTTCCTCTGAAGCCAGTGTTTTCTTTCACAAAGGAGCACCTGTCTATTCAGTTTGGACCAACCTGGAAGACACCTTGGCCAGTGACCCCGCTGAACAGAACAAGTTCCGTGAATCTGGGCTGCAATGCACTGAGAAGGGTCATCACCCCTGTTTCTTGAAGTAAAACGTAACTAACAAAGACTTGCAAAGAATAAATGAGTGTTGCTTTCTAAAAGTCTCAGGGTCCTGAGAAGCAAAGGAGAATCTGAGGAACAGTTGGAGGAAAATAGCCACAACAACCACTAAATGAAATGTCAACGAGTGGAAAAATCCTGATTCAATACAAAATTTTTTAAAAACTGTAATTAATATTGTACCAAAGTTTGGTCCCTTTACATGATAAGTCTGTTATTTCTCACTGCTTCACTGAATCTTAATTCTCTTGAACACATCAGAACTGCTGGACAGGGGGCAGTGCCCATGCCAGGAAAGCATCCCAAGGCACAGAGAGATAAAAAACTTGACTTTCCTCTGTACTTTCCCCCTGGCACCTGCCCCAGAGGCCAGCAGGAGCAGCACCCTGGGGAACACAGCGTGGGCAGCATTTGGGAGATGCAGAGTGGGTGGAGAGCAGGGAGATGAGGAGGGGAGATGGTTCTGAGAGGGACCAGGTAATGAGCGCCACAGTGGGGAGTGGGACTTGGGGCGTCCTCAGGCATTGCCAGAGCTGGTTCGGAGCCATCTCCTTCTGTCACTCTGGGAGGCTCTGTCACCTGCTTCACAGCAGGATGAAAGCGCATGACCCTCGTTTCCTGGACTCTGGTGATGCCTTTAGCTTCAGAGATGACAAGAGTGAGAATAGAAATGGCCAGGCCTGGGGGATTTAGCTTAGTGGTTCTGCCACCTGTCTCACAAGCACAAGGGCTTGAGTTCCATCCCCGGTATCAAACACACACACACACACACACACACACACACACACACACACACA
>NW_022900924.1:20953567-21025314 GCF_012274545.1 Fukomys damarensis
ACACACACACACACACACACACACACACACACACACACACACAAGAAAAGAGAGAGAGAGAGAGAGAGAGAGAGAGAGAGAGAGAGAGAGAGAGAGAGAAATGGCTAGGCCCAGATCTCAGTCTTCTGGTGGGATGCGAGGTCCAGGGCGCACAGAGAAGGATCACCCCCTGGGTCCCCCAGCTGCACACTCCCCTCCCTGCTTCCAGGGCTCACCCTGTCACCTGGGCTCTTCTGTAAACTAAAGGGAACATTGGAAACTTCTGCCCCCTAAATTCCTAAGTAGACATCGTGAGACCACATGTGATGGGATTAGAAGATGACCTTGGATCATGAGGACAGCCTTGCATGAATGAGCCGAGTGCCTTCCGAGATACAGGAGAACTCGGGCCCTTCTGCTCCCCACCCTATGAAGACCCAAGACAATGGCCAAGCTCCACCAGGGGGTGAGCCCTCACTGGACCCTGCATCCTGGCTCCTCAATCTGGACTTCCCTATTTGAAAACAAAATTTGTGCTTTCTGTGGTCCCTGGCACAGGGAATTCCGGCATGCCATCCATACTGACTAGGCCTGTGCCAGCATGAGCTCACACCAAGAGAGTGTCTTTCTGCCCTTTTGTACGTCAGTCAAGAAATCAGAAAAAGCAGGTGTTTTCTAGGGACACCACACTTACCATAATTAGGGGCTGAATCACGTCTCCCTGAAATGATTCCCATGCAGAAGTCATGTCCTACCATGTCTCAGGATGCACCTTTTTGCAGACAGAGCCTTTAGAGATGTAATTTGGTGAAGAAGAGATTTTTTTAGAGTGGGGCTTTGTCTGATAAGATGGTTGTCCTTGGAAGAGGAGGGGCTTTGGACACAGCGTATACAGAAGGAAGAGACCACATGCAGACACAGGGTGACCATGACATCAACTGCCCGAGACAGGCCCCCAAACCAGCCCTGCCAGGAACCTGATAATAGACTTTGGAGCCCCAGAGCCGGGGAAATAAATTGCTGACTCTTACACACTTGGGCTGCAGCACTTGATTTCTTCTGCCCCAGCCATCTAAGACAAGCATATCCTCTCTTTGCTGAGCACAGGCTGCAAGGACCCTACTACGCTAAAGCGTGGCAGGATTCCACGTACCCCGCAGGTGCAGGAAGGAGGCCCCTAGCTTCCTGGTCCCTAAGCGGGGACTCAGAGAGCTCTTCCCTTTCTCTTACCGCCAAAGCAGCATGCACTGTGTTTCCCAGGAGAACACTCGGGTATCCTGAAGGTTTCTGGCTTCTCCAGAGAGCAGCTACTGGAAAACATTTCCAGCCGTAGTAACTCAGAAATCCACATTCCAGTCCCCGAACCAGCAGAGTAGCCCCGGGAATGTAAGGGCTAAATTGTAGGGAAATCGAGCAAATCTACACTCATGATGGACAGGAAATGGGCTCTGTGCTGCCCACGTGGTTTCCTGTACAGTTTTATTTATGTTGTTCCAAATTAATTACAAGTCCTGCCCCTCACTCCCTGCGCCTCACACATCTGCAATATGCTGTCAGAGCCAGTGCGCATGCACGCTTTCTTCTTCCACTCTCTCTTTAGAAAAGTCAGACTTCAATTCAATTCATAGTCACATCTGGGAGACATATCAGGCTGTCCCACTGGGGGAATGTATTCAGACAGATATGAAGATGGCTCAGTCCAAGACGCCTCTTGGCGTTGCTTCTCTGAGTGTGATGAGAGACATCACCGGTGGTGAACTGGGCTGAAGAAGACGCGTCCCTTCACCAGCCGGCTTCTCCCTTCCAACAAGGAAGTGGCTAAAGATTCCTTTCAGTGTTGGTTGTAGATCGCCCTCTGTCTGGGAGCCACTTTTCTTCTCTTTTTCTGTCCTCCCAGGAGCCTCGGGCCTCCTGAGCTGAGGCAGAAGCCGGGACAAGGGATTCCTACCTCCTCCCCTACCTCTGCCGCCCACACCTTCTCTTTGCCCCCATGAGCTGCACCTTTGGCCCTGGGGGTTTCTTTCTATCTGATTTAGATGCGCCTAACTCAGTGGAGAGAGTGACTGTTCTGAGGCCATAGTATTTTCAGTTTGTATCCTTGCCTGTGTTTTCCAGTTGCTCTGTTATTTATATGTAGCTTTGAGTGGCAGAATCTTCCAGCACTCAGAGAGAAAAGAAGAAATAAGGAAAAATCTGCAAATATCCCTTGGCACACCTTTTTATTTTACCTGTCCCACCACAGCAGCAAAACAAACAGGACATTTCTATAAATAACCCTTGAGTGACAGCAGCCTCCCATCCTTGGTGATTTTCACTTAGAGTTTATTTATTCTCTATGTGGCTCTCCCCAATTCCTTGTGCCACAGATTTCTTAAAACAAATACATGTTTAGAAAATAAAGTCTTTAAGTATCAGAAATTCATTAGACACCAACCTTCGCTTACAGCATGAGGATTGCTGGGTCAGGTGCCTTGTTGGTGACAATTTAATATGAACAAATTACAAATCATCAGTCCTGGAGTTGCCACACGGAAACAGAAGACTTTCAATGCAATTCTGCGAAATTGGCTCAAGGTTTGTATCTACTTTACTTCTCTGACACAGAGGAGAACTGGTAAGGCTGCCTGCCTTTCCTCTTGGAAGGACTGAGGGAAATTACCTCCCTCAGGCCCAGATTAACCTAAATTCACCAACCTATCCTACAGGGTATTTGGTCTAACGGTGACGGTGAGAGCTCAGGATGAGTGTTGTCACAGGCCCCGTTTCTGGATCTGCGTCCTTACCCGCTCAGGAAGGAATCACTAGAAAATGAAAGGAAAAAGTGAGGGGCCCAGTTTCATTTGTCTTCCTCCTTTTTATTATGCTAACACATTTAGCACCTTGGCACCTGGGACCACTTTAGTGAGACCCTTTAGTGGCATTCAGTGCATTCCTGATTTTTTTCTCCCAGCATCACCATGGCCTCATTCCTGAACTTTTCATCACCTGAACAACCTCAGATGCATTAGAAGCTCCTCCTCCCCCTTTTCCCTGTCAATCATGAATGTGTGTTATGATTTATGGGCTTACCTGTTCAGGTTATCCCATGTCAATGGACTGATAAGTGACGTTCACTGGCCTAATTAGTGCGGTACAATGTTTACAGGTTCACTGTGCTACATCAACCTTGCTCTCTGCCTCTGGACACCATCTACTGTATGAATAGCACTACTTTCCATCCCTTCACCTTCAGACAGACACCGGGATTCTTTTGTCTTCTCTTTGAGCCACAAGCTGTCTAAATACCATGTCCTCCTCCTTCTTAGTGAATGTGCCATTCCTGAAACCAGTGTCAACTCATTCTAATTTAGTGGAAGGGAACAACAGCTCCTATTTTGAGCCAATAGGAGCAAAGTACGCATGGCAATTTCATTTTCTTTGTACTCTTTTGTCCCATACAAATCTGCGCTCCATCTGAGGCCAGAGGACTGTCTGCATTTCAGTAACGCATGAGGCTCTTGTTGCCCATGTGTCTGGCGTCCCATGGTACACAGGAAATGGGAGCTCAATATCTGATGAATTAGAGAATAAGACAAGGTCAATCTAAAATTTACTTTGCCTCCCTTTAATGGACTATGTATTCGGGTACTAAAGCATGTATGTCTCTCTTGTGTGTGTGTGTGTGTGTGTGTGTGTGTGTGTGTGTGCTTGTGTATCTGTGTGTCTAATCAGCACCAATCCCAAGAATATCCAAGTGCTTAGAGTTTATACTTCTTAGAGCTGCATTCTGAGCAGATCCTAAAAGATAGTTGAGATTTATGTAAGTAAAAGAAAGATGCTACAGTGGATGTCAAGCCCCAAATTAGCAAATGCTACATGTTGGAACAACCAGGCCTAGGCAAGAAATGGTAAGATAATGTGGTTAGTCACATATGTGTTTAGCTGCAGTAACAAATGTTTGCTGTGCTCTTGAGTCAGGAGGATTTTTTAAAAAATATATTTTCAGCACTTTGGGGATATATTTGATTGTGTGGCCATCAAGGACCTAGGCTCCTTCAATAATTCTAGCTCTGTATCTTGACCATGTTTGTTTATTTCATTCAGTATTATTACTATGCAACTGAAAGAGGCCCATCTGTAGTTATCTCATTCTTCTGGAAAATCTTGCAGAGCAGAATGGGCAGGGAGGGAGGAAAGGTCATGTTGTCTTGGTGTTATTTGGATGAAGAACAAAAGTTGTTCTCTGAAATGCACATAAAGCTTTCCTTAGACCTCATTGGTCAGACCCAGGACACATGGCCCAGGTCTAGGCCAATCGTAGGTGGCTATAGATTGCACATAGAAGTGCAGACTTGCTGCAATTCTCAAGGCTCAAATTCTTCTGGATCTGTGCCTGGAGTCCAGGGAGGGACAGTACACTGCTCATCACATGTCAGAACTAAACAAAGGCATGGAGTAGCCATCCAGCAATACCTGTAATGAAAATACTCTGTTGGGAGGAAATGAGATCATTTCACAGGCTGAGACAGGTGATTTTCAGTGTTTTTAGTCTTAAAGGGAATGAAATGCATTTAAATATTATAGTGACAAATATGGATTTTCTTTGTAATATTTTCTGAGCTGTTCTGATCATATCAAGAAGTCCTTGTTGCTAGAATTTTTTCTTCTTTTTAATACTAATCATCCCTTGTAATAAAAAGGCAAATGCTCAAAGCCCTACATGGGTGACAACATCTCACTCTACCTCTGTTTTACTATGCTTGTTTTGCTATAAAGATTTATCATAATGGTAAATAATTTTCAAATACACTTAATGATAATAGAGGTTATTTTAGATGAAATATTTCATAAATAAGATGAGTATTATGGTATCATGAAATTACTCATATAGTTTTTAGGAACTGTGAAATTTTCTTAAAATTGTAGATCATTAAAAAATAATGAAAGAGAAGATTCCAAGAACAATTGAGACCCTAGAAGAGAAAGCTAAAAGTTGAATCTAGGTTAATTTTAAAGCAGAATCAATGGAAGATTTAAAAATGCTGCACTGCTATTTCTCACCCTTTGATGTGCCAACTACTATTGTTTCAGAGGAGAAGCTGAGTTATTCAAAGCCATGTTGATCTCTTTCCTTATGATTCAGAGTTAAAATAACAGAGGAAGGTCAAGCTTGTGACCTGAGAGAGATAGAAAGATAGATGATACATACATATGCAAAAAATACACAACTAATACACAGGAAGTACAGGGAGAGAGGCAGGTGTGCCTCTTCTGGGAAGGATGTGTTGATTAGTGATTCAAGCATTAGACCTGTATTTCAAGAGAACATTGTTACCTGTAGCATTTCCACCAGTAGAAAAACAGCAGTTCTGTTCCTGCCTATATCTCTAAATGTGTTCAATAGCATAAACATTGACTTTGTGCATCCCATATTATAGCATTGTTATTATCTGGGGTTAGATGATGGTGTCAAATTGAGCACTGGACAGCCGTGGTTCTCACAGTGAGAAATAGTACTTTCCTTTCAATTCTTCTCAATCATTTCTATTACTTTAGGAAAGAAGACACCTGACTGGAGATCACTAACACTTGAAAACTTCCCCATGGCTCCTTCAACAGAGAGAACGAGGAGGTGCCCAGAGGCCTGCAAATGGCGACTTATGGCCACTGTGGGATTCTTGTCCATCCCGGGTGCAGGTGTGCAGCTCCCAAAGGTCGAGCTGTGCGGTCATGAACTGGCTGCCAGTCTTCGTGTCTGAAGACTCCATGCAGTTACCCTTACAACCAGGAAGAAGGAACCCCAGTGTAGTGTGTTTGTCTTCAAAGTTCTTGTTTCCCAGATTTTATCTCTGCAAGCCCATCCCAGCTTGCTCTTGGTTCAAAGGACCACTCAGGGTGTCCTGCTGTACGGGGGCCTGGGGCTGCCATAGGTGGATCCAATCTTGTTTCTTGGACTTGACATACATTTGGGACTGGCATCAAGGGTGGGCAAGGCTGGAATTGGGTAGCATGCAGATTCTGCCACACTTATTTATAGCATGTTTGTAGGCGAACTACATGTTTTTTTTTTTCTAATGTTCACCTACAACAGTGATTTAAAGCAGGAAACAGTGAATTCTATTAAAGGGCAGTGTTAAATCATTCTCAGGCAGTGTTGTGTGGCACATGTAGGGTGAGTGGGGTGGGAAAGGTAATGAATATGGGGCAGAGAATACCTCAGAGATGTCAATAGTGTGGCTTCCATTTTGTCATCTAAAATGGAAAGCCTGAGGGCCAAGCTCTCCAGTTCAGACAGGTTACATGCATAGAGTTTATGTTAATTCTCCATAAACATGGACATCGATCTGACCGAGGGTGCAGCTCAGTGTACAGCACTTGTGTAGCATGTGTGAGACTTTGCATTCCATCCCCAGCACTGCAAAACAACAACAACAACAACAAAAATGATAATAAATAGTGCCAAATAAATTTAGAGCGTCTTGCATTTTCCAGTGCATTCTCTAAGGGTGAGAGTGTCAGGTCAGTGCTGGACGGTTTTTCTTCTGCCTAACAGCTGGAGCCTTCACTGGGTCCCCCGCATTCTCCATCCCTTCTCTCCCCCAGTATTTACTCCACCTCATGAACTCAGCAGAAACTCCCAGGAGGGAAGAGGCTGGTGAACAGAAGCTCCAAGGACACAGTGGTGAACACCCTAGTCAGTGGTCCGTGGCCCCTTCCCCTCCTCTATGGGGCCACATCTAGGGTGACCAACTGCCAGGTTGCCCAGGATGCTCTGTTCCATGGCTAAACCCCTACACCCCAGGGACTCCCTCACACTGGATGTCAGGTCTCCTTATCCACAGAGAAATGATGACAGATTTCCACAAACCCAGACTCCTTTGCCCAGTTCTGAAATGTGAGATGTGAGGGAACATTCTAGGTGTTTTCAGCCTATACTCTAGGTGTTTTCTGCCTGATGAGAAATTCAGACTCAGCTTGTCTCCTGTGTGAAGTGCATTGTTCAGAGCACTGGGAACGACTTTGTAGCCAGGTAGGGAAAGGTTTGCAGGCTAAGCTAATATGCTAATATAATAGAAAATGAATGTGGAAAGAGCCTGGATCCTGCAAGACACTGATGAACCCTAAAACAGGCAAAATTGCCTGACTGGAGGACTTCTGGAATGGAGACAAAGTATATCCCCCCTGCTTGCACAGATCTAGTAACATTGAAGTGATAGATGATCCCCAAACAAAGTGATTTTCACACACTAAGGAAGAACAGGAAGTGGAAGTGAAATCTATGGTTGAATTTATCCTCTGGGGTCAAATGTATCAATCCAATAGGAAAAGCACTGCATATAACATTAACCTTGGAAAACCATTCCTCTTCACTAGTACAGCATCCAGAAGCTTTTCCCTGAGTGTGTGGGTCTTTGGGAGTAATGCACACGGTCCCTCGACACCAGCCCAGAGTCAAGGCAGATGCAGTCAAACTCTGTTTTTACTTCAGCAAACAGACCCAGTGTCATGGGGCAGATACATGCAATGAAGAAAGAAATCAAGTGTAGTGAAACCACAGAGATGTAGCCTTGAATGCCAGGATCAGGGGACTCTTTCTGCTTTGTTGTTATTCCCCGTGAGAGGAGCAACCACTCAATGCCACCATCTGTTAGGAAGTCTCACGCGGAAAATATGCAAGTGCCAGTACATTTTTTTCACCTGATCACCGACCATTCAAAAGCCCCAAGTCCCCTAAGCAGACTGAAAATATTAATGATTGTTTTCCAGCTCAGAGTGCTCTGTTTGTTCTCCAAACCTGGGCTGAATTCAGGCTCACTGTGCAGGGTTTTGTCCTGCATCTTCAATAGCCTCAGAGATCCCGACCACATCCATCAGTCTAATGACAATGAGAGACCCTCGCACAATTCCTCCATCAAAGACCGAGAAGATACAGTGCGGGGAAGTTAAATGAGCAGAACTCAGACATGCATCATGCTTACAGCAATAGGCGGCTTCAAAATAGGTAGAAAGCGATGCTCTGCAGATGCTGGGTCATCTCTCGGGTGATGGGCGGATCCTCTCCTCACCAGGCTCCAGATCTGTGCGCTTCTGCTATGACGAGGGGTTGATGGTTAGGCTGCATCCTCAGGCGTGCAGCGGGAGGAGCCTCCTCAGTCAGTACTGAAGTTAAAAGGTGATGCAGTTAAGAACTCAGTTGCAAACTTTCCACACCGGCTAGTGGTAAGAATTGACTGGGCTTCCCATTCCTCGGGGGTGGGTCATGCTGAGCAAACTGCAGCTACAGAAACTGCGAGGAACTGCTGCTGCTGTTGGTCATCATGCTTTTCTAGTGCTTTGGGGTCCGAAGGAGCATTTTCACTTTCTGTGCCCCACTGCTCTCTGCAGGGTGCCGTGTCCCAAACACTTGACTGGGTTGAAATAATGGCATTTGCATGTGTCGCGTGAGCTGAAAGGAACATTCTACTAGAACACATGCTGTGTGTGCCAGCTTGCCACAGCCAGACATCCCTCCAGCATCTTGTCTCGCAGAGGGCCCAGAGATGCGGGAATTACTAGAGTCATGGCAGCCTCATCCCCTGAAACTTGTGGGCAGCAGTAGGGCATAATATGGGGTTGGCGTTATGGGCAGTGACGTGGAGTAGATCTAAATTGTACCTCAGATTTGTCCCTGAATCATGGGACTGCTCCAGTTCCCCCGAGCCTGAGTCAGGAAGACAGCACATGATTGAAATGTGTGATTGGCATACAATGAAAACTTAGTGTTCGCCCCTTTTCCTACCTCCTTTGCCTTAGGCCCAAGGCTTCTGAGAGCCCAGAATAGACAGTCCAATCTCAGCATTGCTTTCTCCTCACCAGGACAGGAGCACTAAGGAGAGAATGGAGCAGAGAAGGAAATACACTTGGCCATGGCTCACTTGTGATGTAGCCCTCAGCATGAGTCCACCTGCAGACTCCCAGCTCCCTGCATATATGGCACGCAGGCCTTGGCAATGACAGTGTCCCTCGAGCTCTGAGTGTCCCTGTGCCTTCTTCCTGGGCACAGCAAGAAGGCGAGGTCCTGTCCGCTGCTTCCTGTCCAGTCCATCTCAGGCTGTGGGTTCCCAGAGCACTCTCAAGGTACAAGGTGATGTCCTTCCCAGGAGGAGCGACATGCTCGCCACTCATGACAAGAGTGGGAAGCACTCAGACTTCACTCACCTCAGCTGCAGCCCAAGCCACCACATGCATGCTGTCCACCTGGGGCCCCTCTGTATGGCACCCGTGGGAGTTGAGGTCTGGGGACCAAAACAATCCAACAAGAGCTAGTGCTGCTTGCTGTGCTGGGGAAGGCAAACCCATTGTCCCTGGCCCTGGAGCCTCATGTCTTCTGCTGGATTGCACGAAATCATAGCGAGCTATTCTAATTAGCTGAAAAGTAGGGTAAAGCCCCAGACATTTTGCAGTTCTTGATAGTAGCATGTATTAAAACACAACTTAATTTTCATCTCCCATTACTCCTTCCAAATTTATTAAATAAATTTATTAAAAACTCCGGCAGATTCCATGTCTTTTCTGTTCACTACTAGGCTGTATACTATCTTATGATAAGTTAGGGTCATGAACATAGTCCGTATTCGTAATTAAAACATCCATTCTACCAGAGTGCAAATGTTTAAAATTTAGCGTTAATCCCCCAACCACCTCCTCCAGCTCAGCCTACCTCAGGTTTCCCTGAGTCCCTAGGAGACACCAAACCTTTCCCTCCTCAAAGCCTTGCTCTTCATAGGGCCGACAGTCCTTGTACGTTTGCTGTTCCCACTCTGTGGTGAACTGTCCTAGATCTGACTGTCCTAGATCAGAGCCCCCATCCCAGTCAGTCTCATTATGTACTTAGCAACATCCACTGTGCTATGTTACAGTAAGCCCAGAGCAATATGTCTATAGGTTTACGATCTGTCTGTCTGCTCCTATAGCTTTGGAGCACAAGAATATTGTCATTGTTTAACTCTTCCACTCCTGCACCTAAATCAGTGCCTGGGTCACAGTAAGTGTTAGTGAGTGCCTGTTAAATGAACAAGGACTTTCGCCTATGAAAGGCAACTCATGTTTGATTTTTTTTCTGCATATGATCACTATTGGCACATTCCATTTCTGTCCCTGTTAAGAAAAAGAAACACAAAGAAACACCAATAAGTAGGTGATTGACAGGGATAGATGAGTATACCCTAACCACAGCGATCCATGTGTATGGATAACATGCCTATCTCACATGTGAAGCTGTGTAAAGTGCCAGGGTAGGTGAGCATTAGATGGCCAAGGATGCCCTTCCATGGCAGGTCTGCAGGGTCCACTGCTGAGTGTGACAGAGCCAGCAGGGTTCTGTAAACATCCAGGAAAAGCACTTGTTCATGCCCAAGACAGAAACATATAGCCAGCTATTGGGTTGAAATCATCTTTCCATGTTTTACTTAATGTACTAACATTGCCACTGTATCTGCTAAATCTCCTCTTAGCATTAGTCCCCATAGCCGGGATAAAAGGAAGAGCCTCAGCCCAACCGAGTACTACACAAGGATTCATATAATGCCTGCATTCTTCAGCACTTTCCCCTGGAGAGGACAAGGCAAGGACAAAGAAGAAAAGTAGAACAAGTACATGTTTTCTTCTGACGTTTGGATGCAGGTACACATGGCGTCCTGGGTCCCAGCAATGCATACTGGGAAGAAACTCCACACTGGGGAAGCAGAGCAGATTTTCAAGGAGCAGGAAAAACATAAATAGAGTGGTGAGGTGGACAGGAAGCAGGAGGGAGAAACAAAAAATAACACAAGAATAAGAATAGGATGTGAGCCCTGTGCATTTTGTAGGGAAATGCTAGTGTGTGTGTGTGTGTGTGTGTGTGTGTGTGTGAGAGAGAGAGCGAGAGAGAGAGAGAGAGAGAGAGAGAGAGAGAGAGAGAGAGAGGAAATCTACCCTGGGAAGGGAGACTGCATGGCAATAAAGCAAATGCCGTGAAATTGGCTAGGCTGAGAGTAATGGATGGATGGGGCTGAAGGAAGGGAAGAAAGCAAACTGTAAAAAGAGAGAGCCAGGGAGTGAGGACACCTTATTCCTTACGGTGAGTAAAACAGAGAGTAAACAGAATGGTTACAGGGAGTGATATCATTCGCATTCTGAGTGGAAATAATTATTTTGGCATCTGTAGGGAGCATGGGAGGGAGTGGCGTACCAGTGAGTACTCTGATGCCATGAAGTGGGCAAGAGATGACCCAAGTGGGGGCAGTGATGGTGTGAGGGGGAGGAGCGGTCTGGTTCCGAGCTCGCCCAGCTCAGGAGGCACTGGCAGGGGCAGGGGACAGCTTGGCCTCTGTGCAATGGACTCAAAGAAACAAAGAACTCTGCTGGGAGGACTTCTGAGTTGAGCAGTGGGGAATTATGAGATTTAACTACAGGAGGAGGGGTGCTCACTTTGAGACCCCGAAGGGAAGTAAGTAGATGAATTTGAACTTCTGATGAAGAACTGAGCTGATCATGTACATTCAGGGGACAGTACAAAATATAACATGTGCATTCTTAGAAAAGTAGAAAAAATAAAAAAGGGGATATAGAGGGCTAGACACTGAGTTAGTTAGCATACAGGGTGCCAGGGCCATTAGTAACAGAGACTTCATAAGAAAGAGGTGAAGACAGGCTGACAGGAGCCCAGGAGGCTGCGGCTCACAGGCCACGTTGAGGAGGTTGAGCCAAGGTGAGTAGCTGAAGGGTCCCATTGCTTGAAGTACTTGCTCAGGGATGGGGAGAACTAGGAACTGGCCTTCAGAGAAGAGTGTGAGGAGAGCAGTGCTGTTCAAAGAACCTGGAAACTGCCAGGGGTCACAGGGCCTATGACCGCTTCCACATGAAAGAGAAGACATCATTATAATGCCTAAAAGATAAGGCAAAGCACATTCTGTGGCTTACTTGCCTCTGACACTTGCAAAAATAAATGATCATTGCTCTTTTTCTGGTGATTCCAGCAGTCACACCAGCCAGGGAAAAATATTGGAATTGATATTATGCTTATCATTAAAAGTCTCATTACAGAAAAATGTTCCCAAATGGCATGGTGGTGTGAATAACAATGCATATGATATGCAACTCTATGAGCAAAACATTGCTTGGAAAAATGGGAAATGAGTAAAGTGGAATGAGTTTCTACCTGGCCAGACAAGCAAGGGAGGAAAATGACCCCAAGTCCAAATCATTCCAACTTCAAGATGAACACATTTTCTTTTCAAGAAATGCTGACCACATATGAGCTGCTCAAGACAGTTTGTCTACTGACACAAACTGGGAAGTTCTCATACTCATCCACAGAGAAAATGTCATCATCCCCACCATGGCTGTCATCTTCAACATCATCACCATCGTCACCAGCATCATCACCACCACCATCACCACCATCACCATTATCACCATCACCACCATCACTGTCATCATCATCATCACCATCATCATCCTCACCACCGCCATCACCACCATCGCCATCACCATCACCATCATCACCATCATCATTATCACCACCATCACCACCATCATCACCACCATCACCATCACCACCATCACCACCATCACCATCATCACCACCGTCATTATTACCATCACTGCCTTCACTGCCACCATCACCAACATCTTCACCATCACCATCACCCTGTAGCTCAACTGGCCCTGATCCCTTCACATTCCCACAGGAACCTGGAGTTGTAGTCCTCTGGTGGAGGTTCCTGAAGAGCCATTCATCTCCACGTCACCCAGCCCTATGAGTATCCAATGCATTGTTACCTATCCTTGGGGTGAGGGAAATCAAGGCAAGAGGTGAGATTTATTTCTCCATTAAATATCAGGACTTCCTGAGACGATCTCTTCTATGGTAATTAAACAGAAAGAAAAGACATGTGTAGAAGCTAAATCATCTTTAGAAGGTGAGAAGCTATAACAGGGAGGCCCAGGAGCACCAAGCTATAGAACAGATTCAGCAGATGATCTACCAGACTTCAATCATGATGGCAGCCAGTGAGCAACATCTGGAGCCAAGTTTATTCAGATTCCTGCCGCTGTGTCTTAATGTGTGACATCTCCAGGGAGCAGCAGTACATTTGTCCAGAAAGCAATATCCCTACTACAAATTCTGTCACTCAAGATGAGACCCACAATTGCGTATTATGAAGGAAGGAGCACACGTTCAGAGGTAAAGTCATGTTCTGAAAGGAGGACATACCAAAGTCAAACCTTCTATTTCAAAACAGCCCATCCAAGAGGCGCACTACTAGACTTAAAGGTGCCAAAATAGCACAGACCCAGGGATAGACATTGCTCGGGGGTAGCATGTATTTATGCTGTAAACCTACACATGAGCTACCTAAGTAAAATTTTAATATTTTGGAAATAGCGTGCTAAATTATATATGCTTAGATTCAGCAAAGCATATAGAATGTTCAGCAAAGCACTAGAATGTTTCACAAGCTGAAAACCACACAAATGTTCATTAAGCACATAATGGACAAACAAGCAGCTGCCTTTTCTCACAATGAAATCAAATACAGCAATGCAAATGAGTGAGTTACAAATGTACGCAGCATTATTAATGCACTCATAAAGAAATCAACACAAGTGGCTATATACTGTGTGGTTCCATTTGCATGAACTCCTAAAACTGCCAAAATTAATCTGTGTTGTTAGAAATCAAATTAGGTTCACTTGTGGAGGGTGCTTGTGAGGGATGGAAGCTGTGCAAGGAAGACTCTGGTTCTGATTCTTGATTTCGGTGCTAATGGAATCAGAGTGCCTCCTTGCTGAAAATACAGCACTCCTTATATTTCATGTGCATGCACTCTTCTATATTTATAATATACAGCAAAAAAGTAAAAGGAGAAAGTAAACCATCAAGACACAGAAAGAGAGACAGGGAGGGAGAAGCCATTCACACTTTCACCTTCAAGGTTATACTTTTTGTACAAAGGGCAGCAAACTTCCAGGGAATGTGTTTCTTTACACACTCAGAAATGGGCTATTTGTGACAGTGGCTTTCTGACTTTTGAGGAATTCCTTGGTCATCGGGAAGATGTTTCTTTGCTCAGGAACTAGGTTCCCTGGGGAGATCGCCTTATATGAGACATGCCCCCACCCAGGAAGGACTTTGTGTTCACATTTCGAGGTCAGAGTTTGTGCACAGAGCATAATACTAAGGAAACCCCAGGGCAAGTTCTGTGTGTTCACACCCAGGGCACAGAATAAGCCACAAGCTCCCATGACAAGGAGTAGCTTGGAGTGTGAAGGCTGCACAAGCCTAAAGCACTCTGGCTCCCGAGGCAGTTTGGAACTCAAGCTGTTCTTTCCCTGCACAGCAGTACACCCCTGCCTTGGCGTACACACACCTCTACCCGGTGGCTTCGCCTTTCGTCCATCCAGACTCTGTTCTCTAATCCTGGGACCTGAGCTATCCTCGGTCTTCCAGCAGGGGAGACATGGGGTGGCACTCGGCCCCTGGACCACAAGACCTCACAGTTTGCACCATGTCGGAATGCTGCCTTGGGAACAGGAACACTCTCGGGAGACCGTGTGTCCACTGGAGGAGGACCAGCCAAGAGGAGGAGATGTGGACGTCACTGCCAACAGCAGCTCTGGGAGTGGTGTTGCCTCGGACGTCCCCAAGCAGCAGCCTACTGGCTGAGCGCATCTGTGGAGCGGCCCCGGAGCTCCCAGCAGAAGGACGGCACACCCAGCACACTGGCAGCACCGCGAGGCTTGAGGGACACAGCGCGAAGCAGTGATGTGGCAGCGTGTTACCCAGAGCACCCCTGCCAGACGATGGACGGTGCGAATGGATCTTCTGGCATGGGTTCCTTTCGGGATGGAGAATTGGCCTCTGGGCTTAGATCTCAGCAGGAACATTAGTGACCCATCATCCGGGGACCCTCTCCTGTTATCTCGTCCCTGGTGCTCTGAGAGCTGGAAGAAGTGAAGACAGAGAGAAAGGAGGCAGGAAAACTCTCTTTTTTTGGTGGGGTATCTGTTACCACCTTAACCTCTGGGTCAGATCCCTGCTTAGCTCTGCATGTGGCAATGTTAACCATTCAGGAAAAGTTGGCAAAGCAAGTTGTATTGTCCCCGAATTTACTTAGTCTGCCTCAGACTCCTTCGAGACAAAGGACACCAAGACAAGAGTAACTAAAGAGGTTTTCAGAGTTCACAGGGACACCTGGTTGCCAGATTTCAAGGTATCCAGCGCAGAACCCCTGAAGCACCACCCAGAAGTCCCCAAACCTGCAGTCACTCAGGCTCCAGGAAAAGCAGAGCCTTGCACTCCCCAATGTGATGCGATCAATCGCCCCCTCCCAAGCAGAACCAATCACCCGGGACAGGAGCAGGGCGAGGACGGTCCTCTCATGGGAGCCAAGGAACCTGGCAGACATAGGGATTCTGCTAGAGAAATGAAACCAAAACTGAGACAGTGGCTGGCTGGATCCTCGCCCGCTGCAGCTGACCCTCAGAAGCTGGCCCTACGCTTTTGAGAGCGACTGTCTGGACCCCTATGACAGACTGTGCCCTCTCCCTGTGCTCACACTGGAGTCCTGCTCCTGTCCTCCTCCCTTTTTAGTTCTGGCTGATTAATCTACGTTATGCTTCCCTCTAACCATCCTGAAACCCCTTTTCCATGGTAGGAGACCCGAACCTACTCAGCAAGCCGGGCCGAGGTCCCCTTCATCTGTTCGGGGACCCCTTTGGGCCCATCCAGGGGCAGCACCGAATGTGGCGATGCTTGTGCCTGGTGGGTTCTGTGTGCCTCAGTCCCCTGTGTGTGGCTTTACCTCTCCCACATCTAAGCCACCCTCCATCCAAGGGCCTTTATTTGAACCGTCCACTTTGGATCTCCACACTGGATTCTGGGGACATCAAACTCTTCCGGGTTTCAGTCTTACCGCAGGAGCATGAGTGTGAGAATCATGGCCTCTGTGGGGCATGGTCCCCACAGCAGCATGGCAGCAGGCAGGACACTTGGCCGTACTGACCCAACACCGCCACTCAGACAGCAGGGACAGTTTGTTCCTACACAGCCCTGGCTTCGCTGTTTAGGGCTGGTGAATGTTTTAATTAATCACGAGCAAACATGACTAATTGTTTTACTCAGAAAAACACAACTGCTCCCTTGCCGGATGGCAGGCTGTGCACCTGCCCCCATATCTCTGGGGTTGACTCGGGGAAGCAGGAGGCATCTGTCAGGAGCACACCCCACAGGAAGGGTGTTGTGCAGATTGCGGGACCCCAGTAATCACTGGGTCAGTGGCACTGCGCTGCAGGTTTAATGCCCCGCAGTGTCCCTCCGTGCGGTCCACAGGAGGTCCAGTGGAGGTGACCCAGGCTCCCCTCCCACGTTTCCCTTTGTGTTTGCACCTGGCCCCACACTTCCTGGGCTGAGGTCTCCCTTCCCGGCCTACAGTGAAGGGCCATCACCTCCTGTGGAGGAGAGGAGAGGGGGTCTCTAAGGCTGACATTCAAGGCCCTCACCCCAGGCACATCTGCTCCTGGGTGACTTCTTGGAAGAGTTCCAGGCTCTCGGATTCATTCTAACAACTCCCACACCGTGTGCTGAGGTTTCCACATGCTCTGCTCCTTCAGAAAACAGCTAGATTCATCATCTGAGCCTCTGACTCCAGTGCACTCTGGGCTCTCCAGGTCTCCATGGGTCCCCATGTGGCGCAGACACCAACCACCTAGAGTCTATCCGGTCCTCACTGTGTGTCTAGTTTTGCTAAAATAATTGGCTTAAATTCTGAGAAAAGGCTTTCATGTCTGCAAAGAACTCAGACAGACCATATCTTCTGATCACTGCATCAGCACTGACAAGACAGGTTTTGTCCATGGCCACACTTAGTCACAGCTAAGTGGGGGCCCTGTATGGCCTGCAGACCAGACCACCATGCTTCCAGTTGAGGAGCCTGTGTGTTGGGGTACAGATCTCATGCTCCTTCCTCTGCATCATGCTGCCCAAGGGCAATGAGGAACTATGCTGTGACTCTGGGGGAGCAGTTGCGGGAAGCCCCTGTCAAGGATTCGTGAAGAGACAGCATCTCAACAGGGGTCACTCCGCTCCCCCAGACCATGAGACATCTGACAGCCTCGGAGAAGTTTAGGTTGCATGACAGCCAGTAGGGAGAGGCCAGAAATGACGCTGGACGTCCTACAGTGCCAAGGACGACCATCCCTGCAGTATGGATAGGGAATGGGCTTCCCCCAGGGACTCCATGTTGGAGAGCTGGTCCCCAGGTGGCTGGGTTAAGAGGTGGTGGCACCTTCAGAAGGTACAGCCTGGTGGGAAGTCCTGGGTCATAGGTTGTGCTGCCCTAGCAGGGGATGGGGTTAGCTCCTATGAGAGGGTTGCTGTGCAAGACCCAGTGCTGCCCTCCCCTGATGCTAGTTCCCTGGCCTGGAACTGAACCACTCCCCATACATGTAGGCCCCCCATGGTGATGCCACGGGCAGGTGGTCCTCACCACAGTGGAGCTCACACTGGAGCCAGGCCCTCGAACCTGCTTACCAGTGAGCTAAATGAACCCTTTCCCATAGCAGATGCCCAGCTTCTGGTGTTGCACTTTAGCAACTGAATAATGAAATAATATCACTCCTCACAGATAAGAGACACTCAGCCCAAATGTCCCCAGTGCTGAGGTGAGAATCCTACCCCAGAGATGGATGGGGGGAAACAGGGAGAGGCAGGGCATGAGGGCCTTCACTCAGGGGTAGCACCAGGCGGGATGCCCCAGGACCCCAAGCCTCTCCCCTGGAACTTCCTGCTCCTCCCCACCCATCAGCATGGGGGGTCCATTCCTAACGGGACAGGCACACATCTGTGCTGTTCAAGGCCACAGAGACCTCCTCCCACCCCTCCTCTGGTGTGGACAAGGCGTCTCTGTTACCTAATCTTTGTCTTGAGACTCTAGGTCTCGTTTTCCATTGTTTCCTGTTCCAGGCATTGGCTTATGAGCCTCACTGCTACCCAGTTAAGCTCTTCACATCTCTACAAGAGCAGCACTGGACTTCACTTCCTCTGTGCCGGCCATGGCCCAGCTCAGTCTTCCTGCGGTCAGAGTCCACTGTCATGAGTGTGCAACGGATGGACTCTTCAGAGTGGGGTCGCTAAGGCTAAGCTCCTCCTCACAGATCATTGTCACGGTCACCTGCACAAGGTGACATGGTGATTTGCACACTTGAAGCAATGATTGTGTGCTTGCTGCGTGTGTGTGTGTGTGTGTGTGTGTGTGTGCTTGCTACTTCTATGTAACAACTCGTTTTGCTCCCTTCAGAAGGATGCTTCTCATCTGAGCAAGAAGATGAAGGTCCAGGAGACAGGAGAAAAGTGAACGTCAGAAGACAGAAGAGACCCCTCCCCAGGGCCATGACACATTTGCTCCAGCGGGGGGCCTCCTGCCCTGCACACTGTTCCCTCGTCCCTCTGTTCTGCTCAGCACCTGGCATGCAGACAAAACTCCATCACTATTTTCAGAATACAACTGTTGTGGTTTAGGTCAGGGTTGAGGAACCTACGGATGGTTGTTTTCTGTTTTTCTTTTAGGATGAAAGATGTCAATATGTGAGTTATTTCTCTCAATTAAAGCCTCAGTATTCAGGCTTAACTCAGTGTTGGCACTTTGCAATCCCACTTTGTGGGATTTGGGGTGCATTTTGGGCCCTCATCTCTAGAGGGTTCACCATCTCTGATTTCAGTCTAGGATGTCCTCTGCATTCACAGGTGGGGCTTTAGGAAGCAGGTGGAGGGCAGTCGTGGCACTGTGCTCATCCGGGGTCCATGCACTGGTGAGCTCAGAGGCTGAGAGCACTGCTGGGGGTGGGGCCTGGGTAGAGCTGAGTTTCTGAAGCTGTGGCCCAGAAGGGGATTTACCCCTCCCTGGCGGCTCCCTATCCTCTCTGCTTCCTGGGTCTCTCATGGTGCATAGATTTCTTGTGCCTGGTTCCTTCCATCATGGCCTTTCTGTCCTGGAGCCCATCAGCCAGAGGCTGCCTTTCCTACTTTATTACATTGCTAGTGCCGGTCACTGACTGAGTCTCAGTGAAGAGAGAGTGCCTGAGACAAGAGCAGATTGTCAGATGCCACGGTCATCTCGGGGAACAAGACGCCTTTAAAGAGGTGAGCCAGGAAAGGCCCTGCTACAAGTAAAAGCCCCCACCCAGAGCAGCTCTGCTCAGTTCTCTGGGGTGTGATTTCCACTAAACACATATTCAGTCCTCAGAGTACAGTGTACAGGGAAGTGAATTCACCCACAAAGCTGTACATCACCGTGAATCTTAACTGAAACCACAGAACCCAGGAAATACTAATTGCAATAAATCTACAGGACATACCAAATCTCCGAATCTATGGGAGACCTCAAATGCTTTAGCGTACCTTCCCAAGGCTCTTTAATGATGCATCTTCCTAATTTTTAAGGAAGTATGACAGAATTATATTTGCATCCAACTTTCCAGTTTCATATTTCATCATTTGTAATTAGCACTTGTTAATAAGACCAGAATAGCTATTAAGTAAAGGAGCCCAGCAGCAATAATTTTATAATAGTATTAAACTTGACTTCATTATCAAAGCAGCTCCTGGGAAAATGAAGGACAGACATGAAATAACCAGATGATAATTTTTAGTTGACTATTCCAAATATCACTTGAAAGTGAGTTAAAACCTCATCTAAAATGTAACTCAAGTGGATCCACATGTAAATGTTGGTGAAAGTGGCATGCTTAATCACGTGTAAGGAAATGCACAGGTAGAAAGATCATTTGGAATCAAAACTTTCCACTCTGCATCAACTCACAAAATGCATACAAAGAAAAAACAAACTTTCTCCAAAACAGGCTAATTTTTCCTCATAACTCTGCCCAGTTAACTTGAAAAGGGAAAAAGGTAGATTTGCTGATAATTTTCTGGGACCACTCACTAAGGTAAGAAAGCGTGTTTGTGAGAGTAATTTTTCACCCACTCACTACTGCTTGTCTTATTCATCTTTCCCTTTCCTGAACACAGCACCCAAAACCCACAATTGAAGGCAGGAGGGTTAATTTGGTGCATGCTATCAGGGGTCCAGTCCATGGCTGCTCCAAGGCAGGAACATCATGACTGAAGGGCCTGGGGGTGCAGAGCTGCTCAGCTCATGGCAGTTGGGTAGCAGGGGAACAGTGCCAGAGAGGAAATGGCAGGGACCACACATTGTACCCAAGTTTCTACCTCCATGACTCATCCCGACCCACCAATGACCATGCTTTCCTAATGTGCCAGGAGTTTCTTACTCCGATGAAGTTGACCAGTCAGGCTCAGTGGTCATATTACTCTTTGAAGAGCCAGTGTTGAAGCTGCAGTGCCACAGGGAACCAGAAAGACACCATCCCAGCTTCAGGGGCTGGTGTGTGGATGCAGAAGTAAATAGGAAATCATCACAGTGAGCACCAAGCAACAAGGTGGGAGGCACAGATGTGTGGGAAGATAGTTTCCTTTTAACACCAGCTCTAGATTATAAACTCCACCCCAGTTCTGATGGGCACTGTGACCCCACCCGTGTTTCCTCATTCACCTTTCATTGCCTCGGTGTTTCTACTATAAAATAAGAGGCATGATGGTGTTTACTTCATATTGATATAAAAACTAAGTGTATCTGGCTCTAAAAACGTGCTTAAACCAGTGACCGAAACGATCTGTTTTATTTGTCAGGGAAATCTATCAGTAGACACAAACTCTCAGAGGGCAACTGCTGGAGAACCTGAAGTTTATTTCTCACTGGCCCATCAGCAACTGCTGCTGTTTGTGGTCTCAGGTTCTCTGAGACTGTTTTCTCACTGGTCTTGAGAGGAATCTTGTTTCTCTTCATCCATGACTCCTGGGATGGGACCAGGACCACGAGGTGGTGGAAGATGGGGCTGCCTATGGAGGTATGGCTCATGCCTTTAAATAATGCCAACACTCATAAAGTCTCCCATTGGCTAGAAAGAAGTCACATGACAACACCTAAACACAAAGGAGGATGGGAAAGAAGTCAGTCTAGAAGAAGGAAATGGATTTGTGAACACAGCAAGCCTGCAAATCTTTCCAGAGATATAGCTATTTTGCTTTATATCTGCTCTCATATGTTGTAAATCTGCTCTTTATATAATATATATATGTGTTACATAAAATCTTCATATATATATATACACACATACATATACGTATGTCACCTGACTCAGCTATATAGCAGACAAGGTTTTGGGAAGGGGAATTTTCTAAGATAAAATATGAACAAGAGAAGGAGTTAGGAATGATGGTGGAGAGAGCATACATTCTCATTAAATTCAGATCTATGAGGAAGTCCAGAAGAGAGCATAAATTTTAGATGAGAAGAACTGAGGGAAACACAGTCTGGTTGGAAAGAAAAGTTGAGATCAAGGGAGAAACTTTGGAGTCAGATTCCAAAGCGATTTTACTTCCCTGCTTCAAATGGGTTGAAGTGGCTATAAGAGGGACACACTGAGGGCCATGGAGTAGATTCAGTTCTGCCACAGCCTGTCTGGCTCAGTGTAGATGAGGTACAGAGATGGAGGTGAGGGGAGCCTTGAAGTGAGGAGACCCTAGAGTTACGGTGATGGAGGAAGGCAGGGCCCGTGGAGATGCAGCCATAGAGGGTAAAGGCCTGACACACACGGGAGACCAGATCCTGTGTGTTTGGTTGGGATCAAAGGACCTGTGAGTCTGTCTCAGGTACCTGCTGAATGGCCAGACCTCAGCCTCCAGGCTGGTCGACACACGTAAAGGGGAAGATGCTGGTTTCTAGGTGTAGTTAACATGGAAAAAGGTAGATGTTCTGATAATTTTTTGGAACCATTCCTTCAGAGAGAAAGCCAACCCTCCCCAAGACATCGTTCTGTGCTCCCCTGGGGCTTCCCAAATTCCATAGGCTCAAAAGGTCCTTGTGCTGTCCAGAGGGCCCAGCACCACTGTCATCTCTGCTCCTCAGAATGCTCTCCAGGGATCCAGTGGCAGTGCCCACACCTGTGTGCCGGATGACACAGCAGGAGGAGGGTGAGAGTGGGAGAGGCCCAGGGAAGCCCCAGAAAGCCCAGGGTCCTGTGTCCCTGAGGAGGAAGGGAAGAGAGCCCACAGGGCAGCCTGAGACCACTGGATGCTCCATGGGAAGTGGGTGCACACGGGTGGTGCCGAGGAGCGGCTGAGTTGCACACAGGAGGATGCACAGGTCTGGCTGCCTGCGGACACTGGAGGCCAAAGATGCTAGAAGAACTGTGAGGCAAGTGAGGATGTAGAAAGCGCAGGGTCAGAGGCCGCTGTGGGAAGAAGCATGGGGAGGAGAGGAGGCAAAGCCAGTCCAGTCCTTGGCTGGGCTAGGTTTGCTGCAAGCTGGACACGGCAGATCTGGGCAGCACCGGCTGGGTCTGCGGCTGACTCTGGAGCTGCTGTTCCCTCCAGCAGGCATGATGCTTGTCTCCCAGCGCTTGGAGCTGGGGCAGCTCAGGACTCAGCACAGGAGTGTCCCCATCCCTGGCCTTTCACACTCTTCCAGTGACAGCATCTACACAGACCAGGCAGATCCTGATGAAGACTGGGGAACGAGCTCCAAGTGCCGGATCCTTCCTGGAGTGCTGGTGGGCTCTGGCTCTCCAAGAGGGCTGTCAGTCACAGAGCTGAAGGGGCAGTGGTGAGGCGGAAGGAGTCAGCCAACAAGCGGGTGATCTGGGTCCCAGCAGCCCTGTGTTCCCCCTGCTGGTCCCACTCCCTCTGCCACTGCATGCATTTTAATGCATAATTTATGGGTGCAATTAATGGAAACCAATCAAGCAAGACTGGGCACACAGTACCGTGTTTAACAACAGATGTTTCCAGTAGTGATTATGTTAGAATAATAACAACACAGGAAGGCAGTCGGTCACTAGTACCCCATGCCCAGTGCTAACCAGACCGATGGCTTCACCAACAGCTCTGCCAGTGACCAGAACAGAGGCACCCACTTGGGCTATGGCTGTTGCTTCTCTCCCTCTGTGACAGGGTCAGACTTTTCCCCTCTGTGCCTCCTTCCAGCCATTCCCAAGGCAAAATTCCATCCACAAAAACGGTTCTGGAGCAGAATAAAAAAATCTTCTTAGTGTATGTTTTTGATAAACCCATATTTATCTTGGGGAATTGGTACATACATAAGACATGTCATGATCATTTTTTACTCCTTTATGTCTCTCCCTAATCTTCCCCTTTCCCTTCCCTAATTCTTTTCTCTATCTCCAGAATCAGCCTCCCTGTTTCCTAACATCACTCCTTAATTTTACTGTTTATTTAGATTTTTAATTTCTCATATAACAGAAACCAAGCAGTATTTAAATTTCTGTGTCCTTGAGATGCTGTAGGTTGGATTTGGGATTTTAGTGAAGCATCAGATCTTCATGTGGGGCTATGCACTTTCTAAAGTGAAGCGCTTGCTCAGTGTGGCCTCTTAGTTCATACTCTAAGTGGCTCATTTATCTGACTTTGCTTCGAAACTTGCAATGCATTTCCCGACTTGCTCCTTCTAGGCTTTTAGACCTTCCCTTAGCACGGCCATCCATCTCTGTAAAGTAGCCACTGTCTGGTCACCTGGGTCCCCTCTGCTCTCTGGAACCAATCTTCACATCCCACCCGAGTCACACCCCTTCTACGTGTCCCCACGTCGGGAGGGAGGCAGAGAGTGTGTCCTGTCCTGGGAGCCGCTGATCCCGCTCCAGTCCAGCCCTCTCTGTCACGTGGGACTTGGCCCCGTCCTGCCCACATGACTTCTCTCAGTGCCTGTCACCCCTCACTGCTTCCTTCACTTTCTGAGCTTACCCTGGAAACAGTTTTAAACTTTTTTGGAGGACAGCATGTTCTCCTACTTCATCCCTTATCTTTTTTTTTTAGGTTTCCTTGGTGGTTTGAGCTGATTCTAAAGAGTTCTTGTATTTCATTTCATAAAACTGCAGGGCAAGGTTTTTGCTGTGTACGAGAGCCTGTATTCATTTCTTGAATGACAGCCATAAACATGCCTTGAATAAAAAGGCTCGGGTTTTCTTTGTACTTCTTTCTGAGTAGGCCTTTTTGTTAAGAAATAGGCATGTGATATAGTTTGCTGCCAAATTTAGTGTTTGTAAGTTTTTCATAGTACCTAGAATTATTTCAGTCTTCTTTAGACTTTTGTGATCAAACCATGCTTTCAAAGATTTTATCTTTCTTTTATTTGGCTTAAAAAAAAAACCCAACTGTTTAACTCCTTCATTTATTCTCCTCTCAGTTGGCTGACTTGCTCAGAAAACAGTCATAGCAACATCACCCATGAGAGTTGTGTGACCCAGGTCCTCATGCAATCTTCACCCCCAATCATCTCCATTACTTTTCCAGGAGGCACGGGAAGTCGGGAGACAGACTGTGCTTGGGGTCCAGGTTCCTGTAGGTCCACCCATGGCTGCCTGTGCCCTAGGAGCTGGGCTGAAAAAATTTGCTCAGCACTGAGGCAGGTTCTCATCCAAATAACAGCAGCCACCTGGCAAGCAGGGTGGACACCGGTTTAGAAAGGGAGGAGGGGCACTCACCTTTTCCGTGTTCTGGCAGAAGCTAAAAGAGTTCTCCAGCATTTTGAGAAAGACACCTGAGGCTCTTGGAAGCCATAGGTGACCAGATAGAGCATCCAGCCATTCCAGGCTCCAGAGGCAGGAAGTGGGGAATCCAAGTCAAGCTAGGTCCAGTGCCCGTGTTCTATGTAGGCATAGGCATCCCTTGCAAGGCTTGTGGTAGAGGGCACTGAGTCTAACTCTGTCTGATGCTTTTCCTCCCTTCATTTAAAATCAGCCTCCCATAGACCCAGAGGCCTACAGAGTTTTCAGAAATCTCCCAAGAAATTTCGCCAGCACCTTCTGAGGCAGAGTCCTTGTCTGGCTGTTGGAAACACTTAGTTGTGTCTCTCCTCCATCATATTCCAAAGTTTGCTCTCAATTTCCACTCGCTAGACCAGGAAGTGCCACCATCACTGCTGCTATTTGGACCAGAGATCAAAAACTTTGGCCAACTCACCTGAGCCACCTAGAGTGAGGGTGAGGGAGCAAAGGTAAATGGGCTCTGGAACCCCGGTATTTAATCCTCACTCCCTGCAATGCCCCAGGTCATCGTGTTACCCATAGTGTGAGACATGCTGAGAAAGTGCAACCCTGCAGCCCCCTGCATTGTCCACATGGGACACATGGGCTCTGTCCCTATGACCCATGGGCATTACCTAGCCCAGGTACTTCCATGATAAAGATGAACTGGGCATCTGGGAGATGCCACACCACAGAAGCTCACAGCCCTGAATTTCTTCCAACTCTCATACGTTTGGAACACACACTAAATGGCTCTCAGCTAGGGGAAAATGGTTGGGTTTGGTGCAGAACAGGCTGGAGCAGACAGCCCCCTCTGGGGGTATCACAGCTGAACCACAGGCAGCTTGGCTCATGACCCCTCTCGGGGTGGGGACTCCAGGGACAAAGTGAAGATTCAATATAGGTTCTTTAAAATCCCTCAAATGTGATCCCTCCATGTTCTCTGGAGCTGACTGCATTTGCTGTGTTTACAGAAATGTCAGCTGGTACAAATGCATGCTCCTCCGTCCCTGGAAGACCACTTGTCTTATGGAGAAGGAGAGGTCAGGTGCTGAGTAGGAAGCACACCCCTCTCTGCACTTTCCCTTTAAAGTATGCCCTGTGCTGTGTCCTCTCCAGATATATGAGGTAATTTTCTGGGAAGGAGGCAGCCCACCAGAGGTCAGCAGGCCCTTGAGGAAGAAGCTTGAGAAGCATTCCTTTTCTTACCCATTAAATATCACAGGAATGTCCATTATGCCCCTGACCAGGTAAGTCCTGTTCATTTCACCTTTCAGGAGACTTTGAATATATCTTTGTCTTTTTGGTACTGGAGATTGAACTCAGGAGCTGGAGCTTGCCGGGCAGGCATGGTGCCACTGAGCTACATCTTGGCCTTTCCTTAAAAGTAACTACCGAACAGAATCTTATCAAACATCAGTAAATAAGAGGCACAAACTCACACCCTTCACTGGCAGTTTAGAAGAAATGAGAAGGAGCTGAAATAAAGACAAATGGTAGGGAGGTTTCCCTGGATGCAGGGGGAAGTGTCCATCATCTGGTGCAGAACAGAAGCCAATGCATCGGCTGATTACCATTGATTCACAAACCCAGTCTCCACGCATTCTTCCAAAGACAGAAAATGGCCCTTAACTGAGTTACCTGCGTATATTTCCTCTTCACCTCTCTCCTTGGCCAACTCCTGATTTTGATAGGATGTGAAGTTGTATGATCTCGTCCCTGATCAGTTGGTCCACTGGTTACATTGCCTAGATGAAGCGGGAGAGATGCGAGACTGTCCCAGGTGGCTGCCTGGATTGTCACTTTGGGCTTGGAAAAGATCATTGTTAGAATATTTAATAATTATCAACAAATGCCTTCCACATGGCCCACAGAAGGATGTATGGATTCACTAGTTGTCTTCCCAACTCTAAATGGTAAGCAACTGAAGCCCTATCCTCAGCTATACATTAGTTTTAAGGATTTGTAGATACTCAAATTCTGTGAGTGGAGAGATTACCTTGTGCCACTCCATCACCAACCACACATAAGCCTGGGATCTTCAAGATCCACAAACTCAAAGAATTTGGGATATCTTTTCTACTTGTACCTGTGTCTCTGCCTCTAGCTGAGCCATGTAACATGCTTGCATTTGTGACTGGGAGCCACAGTTAGTGGACAACAATGAGAAGTCTTTCTGTGCTTCTCAGACATACTTATATTTAAAATATCAAAAAGATCTCCAGCATAAATCCTCACTCTTGCCTTGCAATATAATGTAAGTATGAAGTGAATTTCTACCTGTGAGTAGGAAAATCCTCCTACCAAATTCTACAAGACAATAGAAGAATTAAGAAGAATGTCTACAAGATACTTTACTCCCTTGATGTATCTCTTTCCATTTCACCAGTCACAATGGGACAAATATTGCAGGGTTCCATTAAGCTCTAGAACGAACGTGGTAAATGAGAGGAATCTCTTATCTTTGGAAATTCTCACTTAGGATGTGTTTTGTTTCTACTGTGCTTTCTCCCTCATTATTTGAATTATGAACCCATTAAAACAAAAACGTCTGGGAACCTGAAATGCATCAGGATATACTCTCCATTTATTGGAAAAGAATTTCCATTTGCAGTGCTATTTCTGCTGTCACTTTAGTCTGAAAACAAACATAGACATTTGACTCAGGAGTAATTAAAGTCAGATTTCAAAAGCTTGATAGTAAATCTCAGTCTTTGTCCAAGATGTGCATTTTTACCTCCTTTTGTTCTTAGCATTTGGAGAAATGAATGCATCTTATTTCTGCTTTTTGTCTTGAAAGGGAGTGGTGCTACAATGTTTTCTGCAGAAATCTAATCCCGAAATGAAATATAGAGTTATGGGACATTTTTATCTTAAAACATAATGATTAAAATATAGGCTAAGGCTCTGTTTTCAAGAACAGTTTGCTGAGGTCCCTGTGCAAATGATAGTGTGAATTGGTATCTTCAGACAAGGAAGATTGGATTGGCAAACTCCGAATTCCATCATCTCTAATTCCCAAGCACTGAAGCCTCCCCAGTCTCCACAGCCCTCTGACCATCTTGGAGAGGAGCCTAAAGGCTGCCGAGAAACCGATGCCCCTGGGGTGTAAAGATTGCAAAGGAGACAGAAGCAACACAGATAAAAGTCAGAATATGGTGTGATTTTTTTTCTCTCTTAATTTTTTAACCTTTTTTTTTTTTTTTTGGTCCACCCAATTCTATGCCCATTTTGTGATTTCTACACAGAATTAAAAAAAAAAGCTACAATTAATAAGCTTGATCTCAGTGAGTACTGAGAAGTTATAGTTGTGCATGTGTTTGGCTGTAAGTAGGCCATTGCTCAGTAAAGTCTTTAAGCACTGAGAAGTGTTTGACATTTATTTGATATAATGTCTCCAGGCACACTCTTGCCTAGTTCCAAAGCTCAGAGATGTCATAAAATTCTCAGAATTTTTCCTTCTTCGCAATTCTCTGTCTTCAGGACACGGATTTATTCATATACTTCATAGGAGCAACAGCTTCAAGCATCACAGTATAAACCAAAGCAGGCAAAAAGGGACTTCTTGTATTACATTTGCTTCTGTCACAGAAGAAGAGTCTTCCCCAGAGTGTCTGTGGGGAGCCCTCTGTCTCTCAGAGGTCATAAATAGCATCCGTGCCTCATCCCATGACCAACCCCTGGCCAAGCAGCATGCATTCACATGAGGAGTTAGACAGGTCACTGCAGGTGCCCAGGCATGCCCATCCCTGTAGACACCCGTGATTTCAGAGGCAAAGCTGGGGGTGGCGTCACACTTCTGAAGCTCTACAGGTTGACCCAGATGGTCTTCTGTGTGATATAATGGAAGGTCAAATAACACTGAGCAGCCCATTCACACATCAGCTCCCTTCTGAAGCTTCCTGGACCTTTATGGCTGCAAGTACTAATGTCCAAGTACAATGACTGGCTTTGGTTGTGTTTAACAACTCTCTTCTATTCAGGGTCGTAAGATGGTTCCTTGATTTGTAATATTCCTGCCATCTCACTTTGGAATACATTGATTTAAATTTGTTTAAAGAACAATTTAAGTAAGCAGCATTATGAACATTATGATGGCTTTGGCATCATTGTAGTACTGAATAAAAAGTTGGAAGTTAAGAGAAGCCCTCTTCATAACAGGAGGGACAAGAGCAGCACCTAGAGTAACCCCTCCAAAAACACAGATCAGTGACAGCTTCCCACATTAAATACTGATTACTTCACCTCTCTTAAAGGATCACATTGGCACTTTTCAGAGACTCTGGTTGACTGTTGTTGTACGATTTTTGTTTTTGAAAATAAACTGAAACATTAGAAGTCATGATTGATAATACAATGAATTCTTGACTTTAAATTTAGTATTAACATGCCAGGAAAAATCTAAAAGCTTGTGAATCCGTGTGTGTCTCCTACTTCCTAAAGTCCTGTTTCCCTAAAGTTACTCTTTAACTTCCTGTTTGGTCTGAAATATTTCTGAGACCTCAGTAGCATAAGCATCAGTTCTGTTCACTGCATCAGGACAGCATTTGTCACGCTGTGGGACCCTGTGGGTTAGGTGGTCTCCCTCAGGACATCAGGACAGGCAATCACAGAGTGAGAAATTTGATTTCCTTTTCAATTATCTTTCAGGTCTTCCCATTACAGCAACGGGAAATTCTCATTTTGAAGATGGAAAGCTTGGCCTACTCTGACATTTGTTAGATCCCTTTTTAACTGGAGAGTCTTGGCCTTTGTTCCAGAACCCTGGACAAAATTGAGAGTCTAACCACAAGAGCTATCTGTGTTGGGGACAGTAATAGCCAATTCCTTTACAGTTCACACACAGAGCCCATCAGGGAGAGGGGGGACCCCTCCATCCTCAGAATCTTGTGGGAGCCACATGACATGTCTGAGGTTGCCATTAAAACGCAAAGTGCAGCACAGCTGCAAGACAAAACCAAACCCATGGTTCCTGTCTGCTGCACAAAGACTTGGCATAGGGTCGGTGACTTTGGAGGGGACCCACTGTGCTATGGTGGCACCGCACAGCCTTGCTCACAAGAGTCCAGAACGGCCCAGACGCCCATCAGCAGAAAAATGTGCAAAGAAAATGTGGCACATATGCAGAGTAGAAAAATTTTTAGAAATAAAGAGACATGCAGCTCCACCATTTACAGGATGATGGGTGGAACTTGGGGCCATAATGCTAAATAAAATACATCAGACACAGAAAGTTAAATATCACATGGTTTCTCTTATACAAGAAGCCTGAAATACAAATGCATTAAAGTCAAATAAAAGAGAAATGGTAGGAAGCACAAGGCAGAATGTTTGGAGATGAGGAAGAGGATCTAGGGTCAGGGGAAGAGGGAAGGTTAGGGAGGGGGTTAAAGGGATGGAAAATGATCAAAGTAGGTTACATATATGTCCCCAGTCCCATGAACACAACTACTAGGGTTTATAAACACACCAATAAAAAGTAGGAAAAAAAGCTAGAGCCTCTGGGAGCTTCCTGGCCCCTCTAATATTCAAGGGCAGAGTGAGAGGGGGAGATCCTCACCATGCACCAACCTCCTGGCCTCCACTCCAGCCCCCGGAACCCTGAGCAGTGCATCTCAGTGGTTAAGAAGCCACTCAGTCTGCAGCAATGTGACAGCATCCTGAAGAGACATAGCCCTGACACCTCACTGCTCTCTAGCCACAGGTGTCGTGTGACAGGGAGCACAGGTCCCCATGGGAAAGGACAGGTGTCCCAGGATGGGTGGAGAACCTCATCTCTCTCTGTGCAGTCTTACAGATTTCTTTCCCAAAACAAACTCCCCAAAGACTCAGAACTTTAGCTAAATTATTTTGCTGCTGACTAAATAAGGGAACTTTAAGATTGTAAAAGTTGGATTATGACATTTTGAAAGAAAATATGGTGGTACTATAAACAATAGCAGCTGCATCAAACAAGCTTCACCTACCCCTGAACATACCTCTTTAATGATTTTTAGCTCCACCATTCAGCAGCCTCAGTGCAGTTCCATAGGTCATAGGTTCTAATCCCAGTAATGACAGTGTCAGGATCAGGAAAATGAGTTTTCTTCTTTGGTTGTAGGGTTAGGACATCTGATTTTAGGGATGAGTTGTCATTATCTGGGTCAGTGTAGACAAGGACCCATCTCCATCTTCCTTTGCATGTTACTATCTCCTTAGATGCTGTAATGTTCTTGACCTCACTCCTGTTTGTGCTGTAATTCATTCTGTCTACCAGTGTTACAAGCTCACCATGTGACTCTGTTAAATATGAACGTAACATCATCTTTGGGTCACCTGAATTGGAGACTCATGGCAGCAAACAGGTGAGTGTCTTTGGAGACACATGTAGTTGGTGGCCAGCAGCCAGAACAGGGTCTTGACTGTGCCCGTGCTCTGTGCCTTTGCCCATGGTCATACCTTGGTCATCATAGCTGTGTGGCGGGCACAACTTCACCCCTTCATGGCTGGGTCGCCCCTTGAGCTAGGAGGTGAGAGACCAGCACAGCGATGAACACTCTCATACTCCAGCCACTCTCCTCAGACCCTGGTGCCTTCGCCCTCCCAAGAAGAACTGTTGGGACACTGGGGTTCCCCACCTACCACTGGCCACGTCCACCTGAACCTGAAGCCCGTGTTCATTGTGTCCCTGGCACAGTCTTCTCCACCAGGACTCAGAAGCTGAGGCCTCAGAGACCTGGATTGAGTCCTCTTTAGTAAGGAAGGAATTTGACTCAACTTTCCGTAGCTCAGCCTCCTCCTGTCTGAAGTGGGGATCCTGAGGGCACCCTCACAGGGATACAGAGATCAGTGCTACAGTTGGGGAACCTTAAATTTAATTTTGTGGGTGACCCAACCTTGCTCCCTTCCATAGAAGCTCCCAGGAATGATGACAGAAAGCAACCTGTGTCCCACTCCAGAGCTCCTCCTTCTCCTCCAGATGCAGCCCTTCCCCGGCTCACCCAGTCCTGAGCTGCACCCAGCAGAGATCGAGAAGCTGCCTGGGTTCCAGAGCCAGGAGATGGGGGCTGAGCAGGTGTGAATGGGGAGGAGCCTACGCTCCATCTGACACCACCCCCATGCTGTCCCAGGATACCACCCCATGTTTCCTGACTCCTGTCTTTATCAAAGCAGCCTTGTTATAGTTTAGAACTCAAGTGTCTGCCAAATGTCTCATGGGTCAGAGGCGGGAAGTTTGAAATATGAGTGGATCGTGGGGGTGTTGTACTCATCAGTGGATTAATCCCTTGAGAAGTTCATAGCTGAATGTGCTCATAAGAGCCAGGGCCTGGTTTGCTGGAGGTGGCCATGGGGGATGTGACCTGAATGGCTGTGTTCTTGTCCTCAGCTCTTTCTCTGACTGCTTCTCAACTGCCATGGGTGAGCAGTTTTCCTCTACCAGGCCCGTCTACCATGCCATTTCTGCCTTGCAGCCAGCTGACCATGGACTGAATCCTTTGAAACAGTGAACCAAGATAAACCCTTTCTTCTCTAATATGCAGGTGTTAGGCATTTGTCCCAGTGGTGAGAAAGTAACTAAAACAAGGTTAAACATCTGTTATTAATGTGATTGTATGGCAACTCCTAATTAGTTGAGGCAACATTTGAAAAAGCCTTTTGGCACAAGCCAAGCACAACCCAATGGCATCAGACCATTGGGCTTCAATGTTGCACATCCTTGCCCTTCTGTCTGATGGCCTGGAGGACCAAGGAGGGTACATCCCTCATCTCCGAATCACTTTAGTCCCAAATTTACTTCCGCACCTAATCAGATGTGCAAAGGCTTCCAGAAGGAAAGAGCACTAACAAATGATTCACAAAGAAGATGATGACTGACAACAGCCAATTAATGTCCTGTTATTAAAAGGCCCTTTCTGCGACAGCAGGGTTTGTGAGTGCCTTCCCTGAACTCTTCTCTTTCAGGGTAACACGCCTTCATCCTATCCTAATAGATTTGGGAAGCACAATCTTTTTCCCAGGCTCTTTGCAGACATCATGTGAGCAAAGACTGGTCAACCACAAAAGGCATCACTGAGCTTGCTGTAAATCTTTTTCTTCTTTTGAAACTAGTGGGAAATGAGAACACAAATATAAACTTGCCATCTTCCTTCTTGGGGGTGTGAATGCATGAGGGTGTGATGTTTGAACTTCTGGCACCACTTTGTGACCATGGAAGGTAAGATTTAGGCAGACAATATTTGAGGGAGGGTGAAGCTGTAACAGGGAAAGCTTCTCGGTCCATAGAGGCATAAGAAAGCTCCTGATCCAACCTTAAGAGTGCCAGTTTTAGGTTTCTTGACATGAGAGATAAAGTCTTGCTGAAAGCCTTCTAGCTGGATAATCTGTTACTTCCTGCCCATGCAAAGTAGCATTTAGGAGTCAGAAGACATTGATATTCTAATTTTAAAATCCCTAGATCTTTGAGGTGCTAGTGAAGGTGACATTCTTAGTTGTATGAAATCTTTTCAGAGACTGTAAAATTTCAAAATTGAGAATACCACCACTGCTGAGCAAGAATGTTATTGTGACTTTAGCTTAACTCTCCTGTCTTTTCCAGGAAATACTCTAACAGCTTTGCTCTGTGCAATACTTTGTGAATACTACTGTGAATTCTTCTGGCTCCAAGCTATAGGAGGGAACAAATACCTCTAATGCTTTTATTTCCAGTTAGAGCTCTGACCTATATTACAGGGTAGAGAATTTTAATAAGAGTTACAGGCACAACCAAAATCTTGATAGTGTGGAAATGAAGGAAAGAGGGTGACTCTTTTAGGTCTCATCTGAGATGCACAGGAGATCTACACCACCAGCTGCAGAAATACATAAGGACATTACACGGGGGCAACTGCCTTTTCTCAGTCTGATGAGTGAATCCACAAAAGCTCCGTCCGCCCTCAACCAAATGTACATACAAGCAATGGTTTTCACTTCAGAAACATTTGTCCTTCCTCAGACCTCAGGGTGACATCAGGAAGGTCCTATACTTTATTAGTTAGAATTCCCCTGCCTAACTGAGTCTCCCCTGCAACCTCACAGTGCCACCATCTTGGTTTTGCTGACTGATCAAGGTCCAGATTTCACTAAACAATCACTCCATGGCAGACTCAGAGTATGTAAATTTGGAAGACTGAAGAGGCCAGATTTTAGTGTTCACAGCAACGATTAGTGTCAAAATAGACAGAAAGCGATGCATGGATGGCCACAGCCATTTCTCATCAGAACAGCTGGCAGCCACTCCTACAAAGCTCCAGCATCTCCTCTGATAATAGGAGCCAAAAATACTACACATCTCTTTTTCCCTGAGTGGGGAATGCAAGGCCCACTGCTACCAGGACTTCTGTAGGAAGGAGTCCTGCTGTTTATCTCGAAGCAGCTCAACAATAAAATAAATAGCATGCACTCATTATTCCAATGAAACTGTAATTAATTCAGAACCTGCTCCCAAACTTTGCCAGACAGCTCATGATTCCTGTAGCCTGTGAAGTCATGCTGAATGAAACTGGTCTAACAATGTTGATGGAACAGAAATGCTTAGAGCTGAACCATGCTCTGCCTCTGTCGTTTCAGGGCCTGCTAGAACATCCCAATTCCCCTCTTCCAAATTCTCTTCTCTTCTCTCCGTGTCTGAATTCAGACTTTCACATCTTGGGCTAGATTCAAATTTTATCAGGCTTCAGACTGCCGCAAATCCACCATGCAAATGGCAGCTGTTCATCTAAAATGTAAACCTGATTAGATGACCCTATTGAGAGAAATAGTTCAGTGAAGCAGGTTGGAGCTATTAAACTCAACTTCATAATAATGGTTTTATTTAAATATGAAAGAGCCCTTCTGTGAGGTCTCACTGGGAACTGCTGGTGCCTTGGTGATGCCAGTGATCAGGAGAGCCTGGGTCTGTGGCTTGGAGTGATTCCTAATTCTCTAGGAAAAGCTGATAAGTTGATAAAGAGGAGAGGAGAAGAGTATAAAGGAGAACGGGGGGCGGGGAAGAAGACAAGGAGGTGGAGGCAAAATACTAAGCAAAATGGATGGTGGAGAGGAAAATAAAAAGAGAAAAAGAAGCTATCAGTATAATGAATTAAAGAGGATGTGTGACTTTAAATGAAGCCAAAAAGTGAAAAAGAGTGAAAGTTGGAAAAACAAACTGAGGAAACACATAAGGGCAGGAACACTTGGTGAAAGATGAGAAAGCTTTGGAGATCGAAGCAGAAAGGCAAACAGCCTGAGAAGGGCAGGCATAAGACAGACAGGAAGCAAGAAAGAGTGAAGGAACAGAGGCAAGTCTTTATCCCTTGTAAGTCAGAATCCTCCCTGCTGTGAACAAAATGAATGACCTCAGTGCCTTCTCACAGAAATGCAGGTGGTCAAATCCTATTGCCAGGTGTGACTTTCCAGGTGAAGGGAACCAGCTGTGGCTCATCACAGAGACTCATATTTACAACAACAGAACATAAGAAGGACTATCCCTCAAGATAAGGAGCACCATGATGGACTTGCCACACTGCCATACCCATCCAAGGTTTCTGACAGCCACAGACTCAGGGAACAAAATTCTACCAGGAGCAATATTTGCAGCAAAATACAAGCAAATTAAATCCAACAACATAAAAAGAGTTAAACACCACAATTAAGTGAGATATCTCAGGTACCCATGGCCAGTTGAACATTCAGGAAGCATTTCATGTGAGGTTTTACAAACACAAGCTATAAATAAAAATCATGTGCTCCTATAACTAGACAGAGACAAACATGAAAAGTCCAACACCCATTCATGATTCAAAATTAAAGCAAAAAGCTGTCAGTAGACTAAGAACAGAAGAAAATCTCCTCAACTTGATAAATAATAGCTACCAAAAACTTACCGCTCACATCACTTTTAAGGGTGGCAAACTAGCATATTCTCCACGAAGGTCAGGAACAAGACAAGGATACCCTCTCTAAACAGTGCTTCAATTTTATACTGAAATTCCTATGAAACATTGTGAGAGAAAAAAGAAATCAGATTGAGAAAGTTACAAAATTGTCTCTATTCACATATGCCAAACATTTCTTTATAAGAAATCTGACAGAACTGACTACTTAACTTTTGGAACTAATAAACAATGATAAAAACATAGCAGAGTACTATAATATCACATGTCTTCTTTTATATGAGAAATCTGAAATATAAATAAAGAGCAAAATAAAAGATAGGTAATAGGAAATAGGGAGATAGGTCTTTTGCAAATGGGAAGGGGATCGAGAGATTAAGGGAGTAAAGAGGCTGTTCAGCTTTAGCTGGGTGACATTCTGCACAAGGCAAAGCTGTGGGGACAATGAGGAGATCAGTGGTTGCCAGAGGGTTCGGGGAGGGAGGGATGAAGAGGCTACAGGGATACATGGCGATGAAGATATACTGTATGGTGGTAGAGTGGTGGAGGCATATCATTATGTATTTGTCCAAGACGCAGAATACGCAGTGTAGCAAGATAAACCCTAATGTAAAATTACTGCTTTGGATGGGAATGGTGTATCCATGTAGCTTTATCCATTGTAATGAATGCACCACTCTAGCGGGAGACTTTAACACCAAGGAGGTTATGTGTGGGGGAGCAGGAGACTCAGAAGTCTCTGTTCCCTTTTCTCTCTTTTGCTGTTACCCTAAGACAGCTCTTTTTTTAAAGATATCTTTAAAAAAGTGGCAGACTTCCTAACAGACGGCGGGGGGTGCCCCTTTGATATTTATCCAAGAGTTGTGAAAATTATATTTCACATGGTTCGCACAATACTATCTGTGCGTGGGTATTTATTAATTTTCATTCGTAGTAGCCAAAAGCTACAAACAATACCTGCAAAGATACAACTCATTAAGTAAACTGGGAGGTATAAAGTGCAGGTGGGTCGGGGAGCTAATCACAATGTCACCTTATTACAGAGACTAAGTCTGAGTATTTACCCGGGAGGCCTTGACTGTGGAAATGCCATGGCTGCCTGAGACACCCCTGAAGCTTAAACTTGATTCAGAAAGACTTGCTTTGTTCAGGCATTTTATGAAAAAGCTATTAGGAAAGGATATTACATGTCCGTATGGAAATATGCATCAGAGAGCTGAACATTTTTCTTCAAAGTATTTCAAATTGCTATAATTGAAAATGGTAAGATAGCGAAAAATAAAATGCAATAAAATTAAGCCCAGTGTCTGTATCTCCCATGTTAAATCTGCCAACATAAACATCAGGATATTCGAATCAAGTCCATTTCTTCAGTGCTCCTTGTAAAAACCTAAGTTTCGAGACACGGTATAACATGTATTTTTTTTCTGCTTCATAAATTAGTCACCTTTATCTTAATATGACCCAATCTATTAATAATAACACAAAAAGGATACTCTGCACTAACTTACTACACTCTGAAGGGATTCCAGTGTACCTTGCAGGGAGCACATTCCAACAGAGAAACACAGATGAGTGAAACTTCCAGCTACAAATCCTTCAGGGCGTTGATTGTGACATCATCTCTGTGTCTGATTCTCCAAGCATATAAGTGGGTTTATCCCTCATGGCTTGCCTGTATCTTGCTAAAAAATTAAAAGAAAACAAAAACTAAAGGAAACCTCTTTGAATCTCTCCTTTATCTACAGAACACCTCCATAGTTTCTCTATCCTCCCAGATCCCCTCAGTCCCTTGGGAAAATGAACGTTTTTGTTTTCCATTTTTTCAACAAACTCGAATTGAAAAATAATCTACCATTCTTTTGCCATCTCCTCCCTTGAGCCTTCACAATGGTCAGCCTATAAAGTCTGAGAGGACTTAGAGACTTCGTTTCTGCTTTCAAAGGGTCAGCGCAGAGCGCAGTCCTCTGTCATGCTCGCAGGCAGTTGGTGCTAACTATGCTGTCCCCACTGCAATTTCTCTGCAGCACCCTCAGGGGCACATGGGCTGAGGGGTCCGGATGTCTGAGACCCCTGCCTGGAACGCCCAGCACAGACCATGCATGGGCGGGAAATGACCGGCAGTGGGCTGGTGGGCTGGACAGCGGGTCTGCTGGTCTCTGACAGAGGAGAGAAGGATTTTAGTGGTTGTGGGGGAGCAGGAAGCCAAGCACAGCTTCGTGATGTCTTGTCAGGTAATTTCTTTTAAAAGGAGGGGGTTCAGACAAGCAGTTTGGATATTTGATTTGGGCTAACACTGTTACTGGTGGGGAGGAAAAACCCATCTCCTTGCCTGTCTCTTCGATTTAAGGATCTCTTTTTGATTCTGGTAAGGCAGCGAAGCCTGACGGAAGGGTAGAGTTTCTGAACTCGGTGGTTTGACTGCTTAATGCTTGGGCTTCTCAGTGGTGCTGAGTTTATCTGATTTCTACACTGAATCATCATCTCCACAGATTTTGGAAGCTGTTTTTGAAGGACCATACAAATCCAGAGAGAGGGCAGAGTGACATCATATCAGGAAGGTAGACACTGGCTCTGCCTAGACTTCTAAGGTCAGGTAAGAGGGACCCCAAGTCCACTCAGATAATGCTCTGCCCTAAGGAACTGACACCTGGCCTATCTCCGACCATGTTCTTCCAGCCCGAACTGAACCCAGCCCACAGCTGCAGAAGTCTCCAGGGGATGCAGGTCAACAGCCAATCAACACCTGGCAGTTCCGCTGACTCCAGTGATTGGTTCTTGGTCTTGCATGTGACCCCCGCTGTCCAGTCGGATGGCGCTTTTCGTAGCTCTTCCCAGGCCCTCATCCTGGGCAGGTTCAAGTGTGCAGCTGGCTACTGCCCCTGACGGCGAGAGCTGGTGCTTGGGTTGTGAAGAGCCAGGGCCCTGGAAGCTGCGAGACTGGGAAACCAGCTTAGGACTGTGCGCTCAGAAGGCTCGTTGCCCATGGAACCAGCCACGCGTCCCTGTCTCTTATCTAATTTTCAGGTAGACTTGGAAACTACCTTAATAAGGACTGGGCCAAATTCAGTTACTGCCTGATTTAAAGTGGAATCGCCATTTAGCATGTCAGCCTTGATTAGAGACCAAGCCAGCCCTCCTGTGCATAGCGGCGCCCCAGAGCCACCACACCTGCTTTTGCATAATTGGCTCTCACGATTTTCTATCCTAATTACACCTGCCAGTGCCTGCCACTCTCCTCTCTGCCCCGAAAGTAACCGTGGCTCCATTTCCAAGCACCTCAGCATTCCCATCACCTTTATGTGAATAGACGCACAGTGTCCCTGGGAGGTGGGCAGGCTGGGTGCCACTGTTCCCACCACAGGGAGGAAACATCTGAGGCTTTAAGGGGGCATTTGGCTGGCAGGGTTACAGAGGGGCTGTCAGAGTCTCTCCAGCACCGGAGCCTCCCTCGTGGGCCTTCCAGGTAGACTTCTGACTCAGGAATTTTCCTTCTCCTCCTCTCTTCTTTGTCCTCTGCTGCTGCTGCTGCTCTTCTTCCTCCTTCTCCTCCGCCTCCTCCACCTCCTCCTCCTCCTCCTCCTCTTCCTCCTCTCCTTCCTCCCCTTCTTCCCCTTCCCTTCTATCCCAACAAGAAGTAGAATGTGTTTTGTTTGCTAACACTACCTATGCCCTGCATGGATACATTACTTTTGGCACAGTGGCAAAGGGAATCGAATTTGGGGTCATTCTTTGAATTTTGGGCCTGCAGTTAAAGGGAGGCAACTTCATCACTGGAAGTGGAGCTCTTCTATTCTTGTGTGAATATGAAGTTAAATGCACAAAAATTGTGCTAACACATCATGCTTTTCTTTTTCACACTTCCCATTTGCTGTTTCCCTCTGCCTGGCACTATCCCTCCAGACCTTAGTGTGCCCTGCTTTCCCCTGGGCAGCTTGCTCCCTGGACAACAGCAGCACCCCTTCTGACTTTCTCTTTTAGAATCCTTCACTCCACACACAGCCAACAGGGGCTGCAGCCCTGACCTCCTGACCTGCCGTTTCCAAGACCTTTCACCATCTTGATTTAGCCCATCGATTTTCCTGCCTGATGGTCTCGCTGCCAGAATGTCAGTTCTGTGAAGCCTATGGAGTGCATCCCTGGTACGAACAGCAATGTCTGTCATGCAGTGAATACACTACAAAGGTTGGTGGGGATACACACTCAAGAGCTAATGTGGTGGCTGAATAGACTGCTTAGCTTTGTTATTGGCCTACAGTAAGTGGCCAGCAAATTTAATAGTCCTAATTATAAATAATACTTTATATCTTCCCCTTTGGTCCCAGTCTTGGCAAAATTCACAGTGATGCACTTCTTTGAAATGCTTGTTTGCTCTTAAATACAGCTTCTGGGAGGGTATTGATTCAGTCTACCCTTTGGATTAAGCCCAACAGACAGAACTGGTATTGAATTTAACCACAGTAGCTGAACTCTGGTTAATTGCAGGAGGCTGTGTAACCAATTAGCTAATTATTCTGTGACCGATGATGCTGTCTGTGTACTGCATGTCCTTTTCCTATAAGTGATGTCAGCTCCTGCCAGCCTGGAGTTTTCTAAACCTGCTGTAGTTCAGAGGACTTCCAGATGAGTGAATGGCTTCTGTGTTACTTTGCTTTGCTTTGTTCCATTTGGTTGGTAGTTGCTCAGATAATATCCGTTGAATTAAAGTTTCTCCTTCTGAGCAGTGCCCACATCATTGCTGTGGTAGGGCACCTTAGGCTCGCACTGAGAAGTGGGCAGCACTCTAAACTCAGCTCCGTCTTGGCACATCACCCACAGACTACCTGACCACATTCTCCTGAGACCAACCTTTGCCTGCAAGAGGCATTTGGCAACTTGGGGTTTCCACAGCCTGTGTCCTCAGAACTCAGAGTGGTCACAAGTATCTCAGCCCCCTCTCAATGGCCTTGTCCAAGCTGCCGCTGGGTAAACACCATTCCCCACATGGCCACATCTCTGTCCAGACCCAAGATGTTGCACCATCCACGCAGGAGCATCCTTGCCAGCTTTTTCATGTTCATTGTCTGATGTTGATATGGGGAACATGGCTGTCTGATCCACCATCCCCAGCCCTTGTGCTCAGGAAAAGGAACTCCAAGCCAGGACCACTGTTGGCTTCCTCAAAGAAGTCTGTTCAAAGCTCCTGCTATGTTTGGTCCCTAGGAAGCACCACATGATCATCTTATGCACTTCATTCCCAGACAGATGGAACAGTCAGGATTTGAAGTGCAAACATTCATGAAAGGAGAGGCCCTGTTTCCTGGGTGGTTAAGTGTCTGTCCTGAAGTATTCCTGTTTCCGCTCACATGAGCCCGCACCAGCACAAGAGCGTGAACCTGCTAACGAGTCTCAGGCCTCCACTGCCTCATGCCCAGGGTTGGGTGAACAAGCCCATAAGAAAGCCAAGGATCCCAGAGCTCCATCCGTGGGTGCCAGCAGGAGTCCTTGGTGTACAAGAGAAGAGTCCCCTACCTCTGCACAGCCTGAGACAGGCACCGAGGAGCCCTGCTCGCCAAGATGTTCCTGAGCCCACCCTGATCTTGCCAGGAAGCCCCATTATGGGATGAATCTTTTCAGGATCCCCACCCTGTTCCCCCACTCTCCCTCCCTCCAGACTCCCCCCACCTCCAGCCAGGGACAGGTGTTTCACCCTCACTCTCTGTCCAAACAGCCAGCAACACCTCCCCATTCAGAGGCGGCTAAAAGATGCTAGGAGTGAAAACACAGTAGAATCCAAGCAAGACTCCATCTTTTACCTAATCAGGTGTTTAGAGAAAAGGAAATAACTCTACCCCACATCACCTGGAGTCCCAGCATTGACCCTGTCGCTGGCCCTGGGTGTCTCCTCCCTTGGGGGAATGCCTCAGCCTTGGGGCTCCCCTCCTACAGTCTCCACCACACCTGGACTGCCCAGCCTCAGAGGGACTTGGTCCTCACCACCCTGCAGAGCATCGGAGGGCACAGCAGCCCTGCGCCTGACACCCAGAGGTGCCCTTACCACAGCTCAGCCGCATGTCGTGGGTGTCCCTGGGCGCTAGTGTGATCCTTGCTCTTACTCTGTGGGCCCCGGCTGTTGGTCCACTGTGCTCACCAAACCCCTGGCCACCTTCACCTGTTGCTGTCCCTGCTGAGACAACTTCAGTCCTTTCCAGGGCCAGCAGCATCCAGGGACCCAGTGTCCTGCCGCTGTCCAAGGGGTTTCCCCATGGTGATCTCAGCAGCAGGGGAAATCCGAGTAGATGCAGCTCCATCCTCTGGTGCTGTGGTCTTTATATTTGTCTCTCATTTCACCTGAAAAACAAATTATACAGGCTATTTTATCACACAGAGTTTTAAATGAGCCGAGGATTCATATGTAATGCAAAGTGACGGGAACTATTACTGCCAGGAAAAGGGCAGAAAATTGCAGGGTTATTTATCCTCCTCCTGCAGGAACTGGGGGGTCCATGGCAACACAAAGACCTATCTCCTCTTCATATAGTCCTCTTTTCTCTTGTTCAGTATGTACATCTGTACTGTGTCAGTCACGTACAGCCAAGGCTGAATTTGAAATTTTTGAATACATAATAATTACATTCATTTTAGGTGGGGAATCTGTGTATCTCCAGTGCCTAGAAAGGATACATTTTGAGGGAACAGATAAATGAGTGAATTCTAGTCTTAACCACACAGACTTCACACACAATCTGAAGGTGATTTTTGACATATATGGCTAATTCACAAATAATGAACATACACCCCAGATCTCCAGGAATCACACAAGTGGAAATTTAAAATGTCATGTAATGCTTTACCTACCCAGTGAGAAGAGATTTAAAAAAACTAACACCCCGCGTCATTGATGCTGCAGTGTGTTGAGCTTCTCCAGCACTGGTTCAAGGCAAACCCATACAATCCTTCAGCAGAGAACTTGGCCGCTAGTTAGCAGACATCGTAATGTTAATTATGTGGAATGGTTCAGCACTCATTTTAATAGATCACCCTAGGGAAACAACCAGAGATACAGACAAAAACACATAAAGGGGATTTTCACTGAAGCACTGTTAATGCGGAGGAGTATTTGAATGTCCGGTAGAAGGTTAGCCAGATGATGCATGTCTCATGGAGCGGGGAGACGCTGTGCATGGTAGGAGTCTTTACAGAAAGCATATTAGTGACACAAGAACACCTACAGTACAAGGCGGAGGTAGCGTGCTGTCCATACGCAAGGCTGGGTTGTGTGCTGTTCTCCTTCCATTCCTGCACACATTGTTCAACGTGGCTTCTCGGGATGGGATGCACAGCGCAGCCCTCTGACTTGGGGTTCAGCCATGTGACTGGACTTGACCCATAGCACCTAGAGAGAGGAGATTTAGGAGCAAACACTTAGGAGCCTGTCCCCCCAAAAGCCTGGTATATGCTCATTTGCTCCCCGACCCCAGCTTTGGTCATCACCCCCTGGATTGTTCGGCTGTTACAGAGGAGGGTGAGGAACACCTGGTGCAGAGCAGCCCTGGGGAGCCACCTCGGGGACTGACATACACCACCTGCCCCAGTGGGCAGCTATGGCATGAGAGTGAGCCCTGACTACTGTTTTAAACCACTGGATGTAAGGGTGACTTATTAGACAGTAGTCAATCCATACAACTATACACTTTGAAAAAGCAGCAGTAGAGAAGATTTCAAAGCCCTCGGCACAAAGTAACGATAGATTTCCCCGTCAGTATTTATGCTGCTACCATGATCTGATCACCATACTTCTATGCGGGTCACACTGTACCCCACAAATATGGGTAATTACTAGGTGTCAGGTAAAATAAAATTTTAAAAAGGAAAAGATTAAAAACAATAACCTTAATAAATACGATCTAGTCTTTTGGAGGAGAGGATATGTGTGGAGAAGAAAGTAGAAAATAATTTATGAAAATTAACAGTGATTTGAGAATGTGAAGAAAGATGGTTTTGCTTTGATTTCTTATAATTTTCCACATTTAATATAGACAGTGGTCACTTTTGCAATTTGCAGACAAGTAAACTGGAATTATTTCCCTGATAAATTCATTTGGTAAATCCATATGGAAGAGACAGGAGATACACATCATCTTATAATGGTCAGGTAGTGTGGATTACTGGAAAAGTTGATTACTGGAAAAGTTGTCAGATGTGGAATTAAAAGCCCTGAGGGTGACAGCCTTTCCCCACACCCTGCTTACCAAATGTACCTATCATAAGGATTAAGTGGAAAAAATAATCACTTATGCAGAAAGATTATTTATCCGCAAGCCTAAACCAGCACACCACAGCTTGAGATTACACGACCAATCACATCAGACACACTCAAGAAACTGTAAAAATTCTGAATCTTGGTCCATCCTAGTCCTATTCAATTAAACCACAAAGAAAGTCCAGAATTCCATATTTAAACTATGTTCTCAAGTGTTTCTGAGCCCCTTTAAAGAAGGGCGCTCCAATGCCTGTCCTTGGTTTATTGGGAACTGGACCTCACAGCAGGAGGTAGCAATGGGTGAGCAACAAACTCTGTCTGTATTTCCTGCTGGTCCCACAACCTTTACCACAGTGTCGGTGCCTGCCTGAACTCCACACCCTGTCAAATAAGCAGTTGCCTTAGAGTCTCTACTGTGAACTGTGCACCAGGGCTATCTAGGTTGTAGCCCCTTATGAGACTCTAAGACCTGATGATCTGAAGTGGGGCTGAGGCAGTGATGCTAGCCCTGGGGAGCAGCTGCAGATACAGATGAAGATGAATGTAGAGGTCTGACTGCACAGAGACTGGGATAAATGAGTGGCTTGCAGACTCAGATCCAGACCCTATCAGTGGCTGCCTCTGGTGGGAGGCTGTAGAGTGGTGAGTGAGCTGAGGCACTTCTGTTACACAGCCACATCTGGTGACATCTTTGATTCAAAATCCAACACTTAATTTATTCCACACGTGCCCACTCATTATTTTATTTTCCCCTTTCATCCACTCTTTTTTTCCCACACTGTGCATTTGTCTCAGTTAAGTTTCAGTAAGTTAGCAATCTAAACCTAGCCAAAATTAGTAAGAAACACATATTACTGGAGAGCTTCTTTGAAAAGGGTGAATGACCCAGTGCTGAGAAAGTGGAGGACTCCTAGACTGCCAACACAAAGTTGTATTTCAAAGAAAATACAGAGAGTGTTGCTTACATGATGGGCTCATTGCAACAGATGATTCACATTCTCAAAGCCTGCTTTGTGTGTGTGGTGACTGGGACTCCAGTGAAGCTGTAAAGTCTTGCCACACAGAGACAGCTTCACAACTGGCTGCTAGATAAAGACGCCGTGGACTGGTTGGCTTAACAAGATGTCTATTTCTCACAGTTCAGAGCTGGATTCTCAGATCTGGGTGCCAGCATGGTTGGACTCCAGTGTGGCCTCTTCCTGGTTTAAAGATGGCGGCCCTTCTGTTCCTGACACGTGGGAGGAGAGTTCAGCTCTCTTCTGTCTCTTCTTCTAAGGTAACAAATCCCTTAGAAGGTCCCCATCACCACCAGACCCAATTCCCTTCCAAAGGCCCCACCTTTAGGGAAAATGATTCCAACCTCTTCCTTTCCAGGGATAGAGTTTACCACCAACCTCTGCCATAACATCAGAGATGAAATGGGGTGAACTTAGCAGTGCTTGGGCCCTCACAGAGCTGACAGGTGGGAGGTTACACACATTGGTAGAATCCATAAAACCAGTGAGAGGCAGAGGGGTTCTGGGCCAGCAGTCTTCACAGAGCCTCAAACTTGTGTCACCTCCTGCAGACACCAGGTGGCTCTGGCAGTTGAACAGCATCCCAACTTCCCCCGCAGAACAGGAAGACCCTACTGTCTTTCCTTCCCTGCCTCCCAGAAAGGCAGCATAGCTTACTGTAACCCGGGGGCCATGGAAAGGGGGACTGTGGTTGGGGTTCTGTGGGCTCTTGAGCCCTGTCCACAAGGCTCACAGCTTAGGGCAATGTGAGCTCTGAGGAGGAATTTCAGGGTGTGGTTATGTTCTCCCATGTGGGCCTTAGCCTCTCACCTAAATGTCCCAGCCCAGGAAGTGCTCCACGATGCACAACATCAGGCCACAGCAAGCAGTGAGGGCCCCGAACCTTGACAAAATCAGGAAATGTCAAGGCAGAAGACAAAGGAAGAATCCCAGGCACCTTTGTTCCCACTTCCTTAAAAGGGAGACTGACGGGTTGAAGCTGTCCTGAAGGAGCATAGGTGGGAGGATGTGGGTGTGAGGGGGCAGGGCCAGTGGGGCTTGGAGACAGGGTCAGGAGTAGAGCGGAACTGCTCTCTGCCTTCAAGTTCAAGTTCTTCTCTCTTGTTTTTACCAAGGCATTTCAAGACTCAGAAATCTCTTGTCAGCTAATGTGTTAGTTTGCTATTTTTCAGCTTTATTGGGGTAAAATTGACAAATAAAAATTGCATGTATTCAACTGTTTAAGAGCTACAATGTGATATTTTGACATATTTATTTGTGGAGAACTGACAATCTCAATTAAGCTAATTAACATACCCATCACAGCATAGTTACATTTTCTCTATGTGTGTTGTGAGAATCCCTAAGACCTGCTTTCCCAGCAAATCTCACTCAGCATGTTGTACACTAGGTCCATCAAAATTATGCATCTTGTAACCAGAATTTTGAATCATTTGATCAGTTTCCTCCCCTTTTCTGCTCCCCTAGACCCATGGTGACCCTCTTCTCCAGCCTGCTTCTGTGAGTTGAGCTTTGTAAGGTTTTATATCCGAGTGGAATTTGCAGTAGTTTTCTTTCTGTCTGAATTATTTCCCTTTACCCCCTTTGGGTTCACCTGTATTTTCTCCAATGGCTGGATAATTTAAATTTGTACAGCCATTATGGAAGACAGGATGGCAGTTCCTCAAAACTTTAAAAATAGAACCACCGCATGACCTAGTATTTGCACTTTTTGGGAAAGAAAATAAAATGAAATTACTACCAGAGTGACATCTCCATTCCTATGTTCACTGTAGTATTGTTCAAAATGAACAAGGTGTGAAATGAATGGATGTGTCCACTGATGGATGAAGGGATAAAGAGTGTAAACACGCACACGCACACACACGCAAACACATACACACACACCCCTAGCTGTGAGGTGGGCAGCTGTCCAGGCTCAAATACTCAACACCTGTCCAGGTGCAGGGGCAGGTGCGATGCTCAGCCCTGCTGGGGCTACAGGGGAGCCTCAGTTCTCTCGGTCAGAGGGGGAACCCGGAATCCCTGGAATCAAAGCTCTTGATGCTGCCATCTGTGAACTGGAGAGAAGGGGTCAGGACCCGAGTTCGGGAGCCCTGTGGAGGAGGGGCGGAGGGCGCTCACCTGTGGCCACAACCTGGTTTCCCGGCGCCATCTAGCGGGCACACCTGGAACTGCCACCGTGACGCCCGCCCTTGGAAGGCAGAAGCTTAAAGGCTCAAAAAAATGCCTTCTAGGGCCGGGGATTTAGCTCTGTAGTTCTGCCACCTGCCTCGCAAGTGCGATGACCAGAGTTCGATCCCCCGGGGGCCAAAGAAAAAACGGGCTACCTTGACCCCTGGTGAGATGAAAGCCGTTTAGAAAACAGCTTGCTGGGCTGCACACAAGTCAAGAAAAAAAAGGTGGACTGGATCATTCCCTCAGGGCTGACACACAGCTCTTGCACTCTGGGGTCTAATGGAAGAGGGTTGCAGCTACTTCTCTGCAGTGTGAAATAAATTCCAGTCTGCCACAACTTGAGATCCCCTTTCTCACCATACTGGGACATTATTAAAGGAAGGTACTGACATTTGCTGTACTTGTTGTGATTCTCCTCTGGCCCTTAGGTGAGCCTCAGGGTTTGTAACACATCACATCAGTGCTTTATAGAAAAGGAGGCCAAGGACCTGCCCTGCGGAGTCATCAGGCTGAGAAACCCAGTGGGTTAGAGTTCAACCCCAGGCCTGGGCTCCCATTTCCCCAGCAGTGGAGCAAAGGTGGCGCCTTTGGTGACCACATGGATACAGAAAGCCCTTTATGGGCCAGAGCTCAGGTCTAGTGTTTCCAAGCAGAATCTCAGAATTAAGGAAGAGCAGGTAGAATTTGGGAGGAGCCTGAGTTCTCTCTGTATTCAGGAACATTTGCATATTTATGACTCCAAGTCGTGATAAAAAAGCTCACCTGTCAACAGAAAAGGTGATCGCTGGCAGAAAATGATTGCTTCAGAATACAGAATCCAGATTACCTTACCACCTATAAAGGGATGTAAACTAGGAGCATGAAATTCTTCCCATAATTGTTCTCAATTTTGCCATTCATGTCTCATCACCCAGCAAAACACAACAATCCGAGGGCAAAAGCCAGTGATGGATGTGCAGCACAGGGCCCATGTGGGGAATTTGGTCATAAATATTAATGGGATCAGCAGAGCCTTAGAACTGTGTCTAGCCACAGAGGAACCCAGTACCTACCAGCTGCAGATTCCTCTGGCTACAACTGCCGCTGTCCTTCCTGAACTGGTTTGCTGGTGTCTAGTGTCCCCTTTGCCTACAGAAATTGTACAGAAGAAAAGGGTTTTCTGATTTGCCAGCCAACAGAAGCAAGCACCTTAGTGGATTTCCCTCCTCTTTCTTTCCTACTTAGCTGACTTCAGACTGAACTCTGGGCAGGGCCCCTTTCCACTTCTGCATGTTGAACTGTGCAGCAGGAGTAACCCTAACCCTAAGTGCTCCCTGGTGCCCATGTGCTCTGGCCCAGCCATGAGCTGGTGAAAGACACTGGGAGCCTCAGAAGAGCCCAGTCCACAGCACAGCGAGGGCAAGGCAGCATTTTCAGAGTGCGTGGCCTTAGTTTCTGTGTTGGTCAGCTTTGTTGTGGGTGGGACTGAGGTAGTTAGGGTGGGGTTTCCACTTGATTGGCTTTGCAGTCTCTTGGGGGGTTGGTAAAGCACCCTACGAAGGATAACCAGATGGGTCCTGGAGGTGTGGCCTTGAGGTCTATGTCCTTTCGCCTCTGGCATAGCTCTGCTCAACATCCAAACAGCCACACACTAAGCAACTTTGCTCCACCACACCCTTCCACCATGTTGTTTCTTTCTTGGATCCAGCCAGCCATGGACTGAACCTCCCTAGCCATGAGCCAACTTAAACCTCTTCCTTTAAGCTGTGAGTGTCAGGAATTACATCCAGTGATGTTAGCGCCAATGCAAGAACCAGATGTCCACCATATTCACAACCTAGAGAAGGCTCCTGGTTTCAATTCATGGTTGGCTCCATCCAAGAACACAACTCAGCAGAAGGATGTGGGTTGCAAAGCTGTTTAGTGCATGACAGCAGTAAAGGAGAGGGAAGGACCTGCACCAGAGAGGAAAGGGCCAGCATCAAGTGCAGGCCACATGGCCACACACTTCTGACCCACCCTGACTCACCCAGACTGTGCTTTACTTATCATTTGGGCAGCTCCCAAGCCAATCAAGCTGACACTGAATCTTACCTCCCACAGTGTCACCCAACAAACAGCTACCAGAGGTATTTTACAGGGCAAATCTACCAAGTGATCTGGGCTGGGGAAAGACATGAACCACTGGTGCAGAAAGAGGATCGTGGTATAGGGGATGATTCAGGTTGCTGGCCCAGCAGCCTGGACACCTGAATCCTCATTGCTAATTAAAACCACCTGGTGATTCATCATGGAATCCACATGACCACCACACAGTGCCCCTGTCCTCTGGTACCAGGAGGCCACTGTCTGTCTCCTGGGATTTCTTGTTGAGGAAGCTGGTTTGGGTGCGTTGTGCACATGATGTATCTGCCACTATCAGCAGCTTATCTTTAGTTAGGGGCTGCTTCTTCACATCACCTCCTGTGACTTGAGAGAAGCCTGCATTCCCTGCACCCTCACCAGTGTATTGATGTCATTATGTTTACTACAACTTTTCTGACAGTTGCCATGGTATTTCATTGTGGCTTTAATTTGCATTTCCTTACGGAATAATGATATTGAACCCTCATGCGTATGTCACCCGTAACTCTCTCTTAATGAAATTTCTATTTATTTTCTTCTATTTTTGAATTGGCTTGTTGTTTACCTTTCCATTGAGGTTTCTGAGCTCTTTCTCTATTCTAGATGTAAGGTTTCAGTCATATAAGTGATTTACAAATACCTTCTCCCATATTCTTGATTATCTTTTTTTTGTATAAAGTCATCCTCAAAACACTTTTTAATTTTGATAGAGTTTAATTCACGCAGTTGATATGGCTAAGAATGTTTTACTTCTCATCTTCCAGAAAATGTTTTCCTACGCGATTCTAAAAGATTGACAGTAGTTTTAGATTTAAACCCAATCTACCCTTTAAAGGGGGCTCTTTACATCAAGCTCTAGTCTCTCCCAAACCAAATGCTCACTGTTGATGATGGGAACAGTATCTGTCTGTCTTGCCTAAGAACTAGATGACCCTGGCAGCTTGGATTAAAGCATTTAAATTTATTCATTCACCAGTTATTACATTGGTTTGGGTGTTGGGGAGATAGATGTGGACAAAATACCCAAGACCTCCATCTTACCTCACTGCCTAGTGGAGAAGGTAGATTGTGAATCCTGTACCTTGGACAGGGGCCAGGGCTGTGGAGGACACAAAGAAGGGTGATTGGACAGACAGGCAGCACAAGGGGAGGAGGGACGTGGGGCCCCTGTCTCAGCCTGGTGGCCAGGGCTGATTTCTCTCTCATGACTGAGTTGCACTGAATGAAGGAGGGAGCCCGGCATGTAAACATTTAGGGAAATATGTTCCAATTAGAAGGGCTGAGTACACAGTCCTGGGTAGGCAGCATCCACTGTAGAAAAGCTCATTGGCAGGGGCTTTGGCCCCAGTACCCCACTTCTGTGATGAGGAAAACTGCCCAGACTTCCCTTGGGCTCTAGTACTTGAGTCCAAGAAAATAACATCAAACCAGTATAGTGTATGTGTGTGCACTTTCAGATGTGCAGAATCTGACACTGCCAAACACACACGAAGCAAGGCAAGATGGAGACCTGCTTTGGCTGGGGAAGATTTCCTCGCTCACACTCAGAAGGGTTGGAGCCGGGACTCAGGACGTCAGGTGACTACAACACAAGCCAGGGATCCGCCACTGTTGACCGCACTCAGGTGGTCTCATATTCTGAGCTCTGTTCTGAGGGGGCTACACAGGGATCCCTGACTCCATCCATCCCTCGGGGGCCCAGGAGGTGAGAGGGAGAGGGCCTTGGAACACCTCCTGCAGAGCCTCCCGTCCTCAAGTTCCAAGAGGACGAGCCTCAGGTTAGCAGCAACCAAATATTCTCCCAGGAGCCATCAGGACTCCTCCATTCCAGGGTCCTTTGAGCTTGTCATTCCGTGCTGCACCCAAGGGGAGCATGGTCGTTGTTAGGTCCTGGACCCTTCCCAGAGTGGCTTCTGTATGGCCATGAGCAGAACTTCAGCTAAACTCAAAGGAAAGAATCCAGCTTCCCCCAGGCCAGGGGAGGAGAAACACAGGCAGGTCAGTGGGCTCTGGGACCCAGATCTTTGGGTCCATCTGGCCGCATTTTAAGGTTTGCCCATCCCGGGGCCACCTGGGGACTCTTGGGGCAGAGCCGAGTGACAAGGGTCTGGTTCCTCAGTGCAGGAGCTGCTGTGCTCACCACACAGCCCAGCACGTTTCAGTGAGGCCCCTTCCCAGAGCACGGCGTCGGTCCTGGTACACAGATGGGGACGATGAGGGCCGAGGGCTCCGGGGAAACCATCAGCAGCATCCACACACAGGAAGGGACGTGCACAGCAGACTCTAAGTGATTTCAAGGGAGGCATCAGGGAAAGCAGGTGAATTAAACATAATTTAAGTGTATTTTCCTTGGCTAAACCATGTGCATCAAATGCATGAGAAATAACAGACTCTACACTGTTTCACATTTCTTTGAGAAACAAAAGTATTCAAAGAAAAACATCTCTGCCTTTCTGAAGCCCCAGTTTCTCACCCTTACGAGAGGGACGATGCCCACGAAGGTCGTCCGGCTGACGAAGATCTCTGAGACCACCAGCTCACTCGTGGAGTCCTCGGCGGGGTACTCGACCTGCCAGGTGATCTGCTGGGCCCCGGCCAGGCCACTGCTGTTGTCCATTCCAAAGTCCACTTGCAGGATCTCGTAGAAGGAGCCGTTGGGTCTGGAAGACAGACGCACCAAAGTCCAGGACGTCAACCACGCGGTAAACCCCACCCTCCTGCCTGCTCGCAGCACCACTCTCGGTCGTAGCACCCACAATGTCCCGGCCTGCACAGCCCACATCACAGCCCGGCGCCGCACGCGGAGAGGCCCAGACACTTCCGACAGCCAGCATCGCCCATCGCCAGGCCCCTCCGCAGCCAGCTGTTCCTGCTCCCTCTTGGCTGGGCGTTCGTGGGCCAGCAACTCAGACTCTGAAGCTTTAGAGTTTCTGCAGAACGGGGTGACTTTGTGTGCCTTAGGGAATGGTGTGAGCCCCGCGGTGAGGAAGGACCCCAGAAACTACAAGGCCTATCGGTCAGAGGGGTCCTGAGTGGCCGAAGAGGTCCCAATTGATTTTTCCTCTCCTCAGCCTTGAGTGGAATGAGACAGAAGAAAATCCAGTCTGCCTCATTCATGCTGAGTTCACTGTGTGTCTTTGGGACAGAGGGAGAGGGAAGGGGCAGGACACACACATGGGAAGATGTGCCATCCCTTGTATTTTTATTTACAGAAGGGCTCTCCCTAAGAGCCATCTGTTCCTGAGCATTGTCTTAAGCGCTGACCCCAAAGCAGGTGGACACTGAATGCTGGCCAGAGTAATAAAAGCTCCAGAATGGAAGTGATGGGTCACTCAGTGTAGACGTGACTTGATTCCAAGTGATGGAGTGGGCGGGATGGCAGGTGAACCCACTTCTCCGGGCCCACAGTGGGTGTGGAAGCCTGAACTGGTCACCCAACTTCTGGGGACTCAATGCCTCCATTAGTACAAAAAAGAGGTTAAATTAGAGCAGTGGCTTTTGAAGCATTTTACATAGCACAGCTTTCCTTTAATATGAAATCCTATATACAAGCAGAAGATACAAGGACTTAGAATCATTTACATATTTAACTTCCAACAATTCAGACTGTACTGTTAGTCACAAGAGCAGGTTGGGAGAAGGAAGGAGGAGGGGAAATGAGTTACATATTTGCAGGGGCAGCCCCGACCTCAGTCAAAGTGAGAGTCTTGTATGGGCTTTGTGTTGGGGGGTGAGGGTCCCCTCCCCTCTAAGGTGCTTCTGGTCATGTGCACCTCTCCCTACACTGTGGCCCTAGGGTCAAAGATGACCATTTTGTGGGAGTTTGGTGCCCCAGACTACCCCAGCTTGTTCTCAGCCCAGTTCCTAATCTACACCCACAGGAAGGACTGACTGGGCTGGGCTTCTGTATACAAGGTTGGGCTTTGATGTACTGTGTCTGTCTTTTCTTCAGCGACCTCCTGTGTGGATTTGCATGGATTGTTTTGCTCCTAAGCTATTTTTAGCTCATGAGCCAAATTTAGTACACAGCTCCACACCCACCCTACCAGCCCGAAACTGCGCTGTGAGACTGTAAATGGCGAAGCTGCCCTGGAGCCCAGGGAAGGCAACTGAGGGTCCTGCTTTGGTGGATCCTTTATTCCTATGGAGTCCTGCAGCACTGTCGTGCACCTAGGGCTTCTGTGGGAAGCTGTGAGCTGGCCAAGCTTTTGTTTGCCGTGCAATTCTCTAATGATTAATATTTAATTGTGCATATTTATGTGTCCAACTGTGATACTTTGATGCACATATAAGATGCATAATGATCAAAGGTGGGTGACTGGTGTGTCCACCACAGCAAGTGCTTACCACTTCTTGGCGTTGGGAACATTTCCAATCCTCTCCTCTAGCTACTTTGAAATTTATCTTCACTGTAAACCTGTTGATTGTAGTAACTCAAAAACCCTGTGCCTCAGGTCAGTGACCAATCTTTTCTTTGCTTCGATACCCCAAGCTGAGGCATCCCTAACACAATTGACTTTTGTTCCTCGCCCTTAAGATCACTCAATGAGCTTGTCCACGAGGACAGAGTCATGCTCGCTCTGTAACCTGCTCCATCTGTGGCAGCTGGCTTGGTGCCTACAATTTGTAGGGATCAATCAGTGTTTGTTTAATTGATTGCTACACTCAATCTCCTAGCAGGACACCCTCCCTGTAACATTCCAGGGATGTAATTTTCGTTCTGGGAAACAAGAAAGCAACAGTCCACTGAATCTCGACCCATCTACTCACATCTGACTGGCACCTGTATTTGTGTGGAAAGCCGGCTGAACAAGGAGAGAGACGAGACTCTGCTCAGGAGCCAAGGTGAACCTGCTGATCAGCTCGGAAACCTCACCGCTGAGAGTTCTAAGCAATACCCATCATTCTCTCCTTGTCTTTGTGGCTCCAGGACCCTTGGCTCAAGTTCTCCCAAGGCTCAGGTCAAGGTGCTGGCAGGACTGTGCTCCACCTGAAAGCACAAGTGGGAAAGACCTCCCTCGTCTCTCTCAGCTCATCAGAACTCCATGCCTGAGTGTACTGTGACTACTGACAGCTTCTTCTCCAAAGCCAGCACCAGGAAGAGAACAAACAGTGGAGATCTGGGGCTGTGAGACTCTGCGGAAGGGCTGCACTGCTTAGGTCAACACCAACCTGGATATTCTGTTGCTTAACTTCACGCCAACTGATTGACGCCTTTAATTACACCTGAAAATCCTTTCCCCTTTGCTTTATAGTGTGGCATGGTCTCCAGGCTTTGCACTGCAGGAGGCAGCAGTGAGTCACACACTGCCCCCACACATGAGAAGAGAGGGGTGTGCACAGATGCGACCACTGGTGTCCCTCTGGAATGCCTCTACCACAATTATGTACAATATTCAAAAGATTTGTTCTCATTAGTGGGGGAAAAACAAGCCCTTAATTAAATGCTGTGCTGGTCTCCTTACAGAAATATTTAAAAACATCAGAAAGGATCGAATAACCTACTGGTAACAAATGCATCCAACAAAGCTGAAGAATATTGTTTAAAATATGTTTAAAAACTCTAACAAGTTGCAGTGTTTATCAGACATGCTATCTATAATATCTATAGTATAAAAACATGAGCTGTGATAAATGCAAAAACCAATCAATGGAGACAGCAAAGGATATCGGTGGTATGTGTGACTCCACAGTTATAATTGTACTGTGCATGTTCAGAAAGCTATGAAACATAGTGTATGTAATAGAGATGCGGAAGAGATCATTTACAGAAGTAATGAGTTGAATTTCTAGAAATAAAAATTATATATGTGAGATAAAAATATCAGATGACAAATGACATAATGGCAAGTTATACATTTCATAACTGATAGTGAACAATGGGAGCTACATAGAGTCAAACACAGCAAAAACCCTCTCCCACAAAGAACACACAGAGCATAAGGTCTCAGGGACACAAGGCAAGAAGTCTGGGTGAAAACAGGTCCCATCAAAATGGTCACAGGGAGGACAAGTGTTAGAAGAAACAGTGGCCAGATGTTTCCCCAATTTCCTGATCACTCATGTCACGTAATTCAAAGAGCAACCTGAAGCAAAACCTCAGCAGGCTGTTGACAGATATTCACAGGTCAGCGCTGAACTTCAAAGGAAAAGTTGAGGTTTTCAACTTTGAAAAATCCAACAACTTTGAAAAGAAAGGAAAACTTTGAAAAAATAATTGTACCCACTGCCGAGACGCGACATGATCTACAGTGATGGGTGGTGTGGAACTGACATAAAGATAGGCGAGTAGAAGACCAGAACCAAATAGTTCAGGAGATAGACCAACACATCCATGGGTGGTAGCGTGCTAACAAAATTTCAGAGTTCAGCGGTAGAGAAAGAGTGATCGCCACAATTTGGTGGTGGGTATTCATTGGAAAACATTCTAGAATCAGTGAGACAGATGCTGAAATACGTGAACCTGTGGCTCATAGGCATAAGAATTCAAACAGTCATGAAATATAAAAATGCACTCAAATTCGTTAGGAATTATTGAAATATAAATACATAGATACCAGCTGATATTCCATATGATGGCAAATAATTTAAAGATCTGGCATACCGGACAATTTGGAAGAAACTTTTGCAGCAATGTAGATTAGTATAGCTGCTGCTACAAAAAAAAATGAACAGTCCTGTGTGTGAGAGAGATACAGGCAGACAGACAGACGAGTAACTCTCAACCTTTATACAAGGAGATCTATTTAAGACTAATCAGCGCTATATATAATATATGGGAATCGATATCCATTACCTGGGGAGATAATAAATGTGATACATTCACAGGAAATAGATAGCACAGAAGTTGGCTTTTTTCAGCAGTGGAGATTAAATCGGGGCCTTCATCTGGGCTATGTTCCCTTTTCTATTTTTCAGTTTGAAGCAGGGCCGCGGTAAGTTGCTAAATTGCCCTGGCTGACCTGAAACCTCTGATTCCTCCTCCCGCAGCTCCTGAGCAGCTAGATCACAGGTCCGTGCTTCCGTGCCCGGCCAGCAGTTCAGTGTTATTAACCACAGCTGTCTTATTAGGTTCATATTATAAACAAAGAAAGAACGGTAGCCCTGCTGTGGGGTTGAACATGGAGAAGATCGCACTCAAAGGCAGAAAAGCACAGGGCTGTCAGGGGGCGGCCTGGCCAGGTGGACTCTTGGTCTTGCTCCTTCCCTTCTTCCTCTGGCTGCCACGGCCTGAGTGAGTGGCTTTCACCTGATACACCTTCCGCATGCTGTTTCTGCCTTGCAGCCAGCCAGCCAGTCGTGGACGGGAGAGTGTGCCAAGACATACATCTCCTCCTTTAGAAACAAAGGCATGTGGCATTCCACAGATGGTTTACAGAGCCACAATTATGGGTCATAAAAACACACTTGGGAATTATAACTATCTTGCTATATTAGTGATCTCCAGAAAGACAGACCCAAGGATGGAAGAGATTTTATATGTATATGTATATATATATATGAAGAGAAAATAATATAATGCATACTGAATTATCTCTACCAGACTATGCATCTTCACTGAAAGCTTACAGCCCCACAGTTCTCACTTGGTCAGTTCTGCTGCTGCTGTTTAATCTCAGGTACAATTTTCCCAGAATAAACACTCACAGAAATTCCCCATGTGACTCTAATCAGCATCTAACACGCCACTGCCCTACTTCTAGATCACGGGAGGAGGGTCACTCACCCTCCCTCTCTTCCCCTCTCTCCTCATTTAGTATTTTTAAGTCAAATCTACCTGGCCTCAGTTTTGCTTAGCTGACATTTTCCCAGAGCTGGAAACAATAAATCCTGGTAATGAGCAAACTAGGCTGGGCTCCTCCACCTCCTCAGCTGACACATCCAGGGCCATTCCTCAAGTTCACCATCTGCCCGGCGTGGCTGGCTTCGCTGGCCTTGCCATAACAACCCTGGAGACACCTAAGACAACAGCTGTAGTTATTCTTTTTTTCTTTGCTTGTGTCTTTCTGACAATACCCGGAAGCCTTGACAGAAAGGGTGGCTCACAGTCATCTCAAACCGATTCCCTAGTTGCAACTTCTAGAAGTCGTCCCTTTTGTTTCTTCTTAGCATCACCCTTTGATGAAACAAAAAGACTTACTATGCTGACTGACACACTGATCTCATTTCTTTTCGAATTTCCCTAACTTGGAAATTCATCCCAGCATGGTGGTGGATGGAGCAGGGTGACAGATGTCACTGACCAGCTCAGCAGAAGGGTGGCTGGAACCTCTTAACTCTGCCCTAGACACTCTGAGGTGAAGATTTGGGGGTGAGTAGTGAGGGGTCTATGTCAGCATACGGAGGGGGGCTGTTTCGATTCAGTGTTAGGTTTTGGATAAATAGTATATTCTGAGGATTCCAAATTGAAAAGTTTCAAAGAAGGAAACAATGGCAAGCTTGGTTCCCTACTGCCTTGCAAACCCTCAGAAACTCGGCCTGTCTCCCTGTCAGCCTTCCAGAGCTGTTCTATGGATCTACAAGACGCGCTTGTACAACCTCTGCCTCAGTTTTACACAAGCAGTACACGTTCTGCCTTCTGTCCTGCACCCAGAGCACTGCATCTCTGAGAAGGAGAGCTCTGCTGTTTTCCTCGCCTACCATGGTGTGCTGCATATACAAAATCAGGCTAGTGAGGAAGACTGTCCTGAGCCCAAGGGGGACGTGGCCAGTAGTGCTGGTGACCACTGCACAAGGAACCCTGGCAGAGGCAGGTCACACAGTGGCCAGGGGGACCTCCGGGATCCATGGGAGATGTAGTGGATGCAGCATTTGTTTGGGGCAATGTTAATTATTTTAGCCATATTAAAATGTGCTATTTTCTATCAGCCATATGAGCTGCCATCTTTGTAAAATGAAATTCACCAGTGTTACTGGGTTTCCATTTCAATGCATGCTGGTGAAGGTGCAGAGTTATGTAATGACCATCATAAGGATGGAATATTTCCATCACCCCAAAGCTCCTTCTGTCCCTCTATAGGAAACCGTTCCATACCGCTCCAGCCCAGTAACCACGAATGTGCTCCTACGGGTTTGACATTTGGAGAACTGCGTGTAAATGTAAAGCCTAAAGTACAGACTTGTGGGCAGCTTTTTCAACCGGGAAACCTTTGAGATTCAACCACGCTCCTCCACCTCCCTATATGATTTGTGGTGTTGAGTCCTGTCCACTAAGGGGCTGCACCAGCATTTATTTACAGAGGTATCGACACCTGGGTCAGGGACCTTGCATTGTCTTCATTTCTGTAGCTTCTGGCTTCTGGCTGTAATGAATTGAGTTACAGTGACATCTGTGTTCAAGTCTTGGTGGGAATGTCACGTCGCAGTGTGCTTTTGTTAAGCAGCCATGAGTGAGATGAGATTGTGAGCTCTGTGTTCAGCTGTGTGAGAAAACACCAGACTGCTTTCCAAAGTGTCTACACAACTCTGCATTCCTTCCAGGAGTATCTGTGATCCAGTTGCTCCAAACCCTAATTTGAATTGCTCATTTTAGCTCTTCTAATACATGTGCGGTGATATCCCACTGTGGTCTTCACATCCCTCTCCAGACCAGTTTTACTGAACGTAATCTCATGTGCTTATGAATTGCTTGTATGTATTCTTTGTTGTACTAATTATTCCAATATTTTGGATACTTTACAATGGATTGCCTGTTGTCTTAGTGTTACATTGTAAGTGCTTCTCGCTCTGTGAGAGAGTGTCTGTGGGGCTGGTGCCGTGAGTGGTGAAAGAATTTACCAAGACCAGAATAAGCATAGAGGAGATGTATTGAGCATACTGCCAGAGAGGACAGCAGGTGGGTTCCTGGGGAGAGGGCCATACCTTCTGGGACTGGAGAGGCACTGATAAGGGCTCTGTGAGCCCGAAAACAGACTGCGGAAGAGCCATGCAAGCACGGGAAGACATGTCAGGGAGGGTAAGGGGAGACCATATGTTTGTTGTCTTTGCGGGCGGTGATATTTGCCATGTTGGCAATGGAACCGGCTGTGTATGGCTGCGTCACAATAGGCTGTGGGTGAATGCAAGGGCCAGGCTCACCACAGGAAGAACAGCCAAGGCTGCTTTGCTGGAGCTCTCTGAAAAAGCTCAATTCGAAGCAGAGCTTGTTACTCTGGGGAAAACTGAACAGAACAGCCAAATGGAGGCCAAAACGTTCCCTCCTTCGTGGCTCAGTCCTTTACACTTTTTCTCATTGGATTACGTACTCCACATGAAGGCCTCGTGTGGGATGTGGGCTTCGCAAATATTTTCTCTCCATCTTTGGTTTTCCATGTGTTTGAAGTCAGCTGATCATAAGTGACAACATATTTCTCAAGTTTCAATTCTGGCCCATGATCTATTTGAATATCTTCATGCTAATTCCACATTGTTTTGATTTCTGTAGTTTCATTGTAACCTTTGAAATCAGATTATGTACTTGTCTATTTTTTGTTATATTTTCAAGATTTAGTTTTATTTATCATAAGTTGTTTTAGTATTTCCTCCTGTCAGTTCCAGTTTTCATCCACACTCTACCTCTCTCAGGGGGCTTTTGGTGTGTGTGTGTGCGTGCGGGTCTCACATTCCTCTGCTGATGGGGAAGCATCCATCGGAATAGAGCCGCTCAGCCATTAGCAGAAACAAAGGCCTGTGTGATGGAGCTGTGAAGGCACCTGCAGCTGAAGAGAACTCTGAAATGTGGGAGGGAGAGGTATGCAGTCACCAGAGCTCTTGAAACCTCGCGGCAGTAGGGAGCATTACAGCTCCGGGAGAACAACGCAGAAAGGAAAACAAGACCAGGGGAAACAGAAGAGAAGCATTTGCCGAGAGGAAACCCACAGAGCTAAGCAGCTCTACACACACCCCTGGGATACCTGCAACACGAGGTACTCAGGGATACCCTAGCAGAAGCCATTTGGCTTCCATTAGAAATCCTTAGGTTGGTCTGGAAGAAGAGTTAAGAGAAGCACAGAAGTCCTGACATGCTCAATGATGTTTTGGATTTAAAAACAATTAGATGTTATTCATGTAACTTTCCATTTATCTGGTATTTTTTCAATACCTCTCAAGTGGGTGGAACATCACTGGAAAAACGCTATTGCCTCCAGACATCCCAAAGTGTATAAGAGACCCCAGTGAAGAGCTCTTTGTCAGGAAATGTGCATTCCTCTGAATCTCATTAGTTAAAACCCAGTGCTTCCACTGCATCCCGACTTCGACCCCTGTATTCATTACAACAGCCTCGCAGCTTTTCCCACAGGCCGATCACTCTGTAAGGAAATTAGGTCTTAAGTTAACCATGGTTAAAGAGATTGTATGCATGTGATTTTCATGAGTTCTTTCTGCTAGTTATTTCTCCTCAAGCACTCCTGAAATGTGTTTCAAAGAAACACAGCCTTGTCTACGGTACAATGATTATGAGATTATGTTGTCTGGCTAAGCAAGTAAAAGCCAGACTCATGCATGAGAAAAATGGTAAGTGATTTTTTAAAATAATTAAGTTGCTCTTCTGCCTTTCAAAACCGGCTTATACCCAGTGAGAAAATACAGAAATAAAATGGCCCAGGTAGGAGATGACCACCATGGCCACTACATGCACAGTAGAGGCTGCCATTTCCGGAGTTTCCTGGGAATGGAAGATGAATTCATGCAGGATCAAGGCACCAGTCCTGTACTCACCCAGTACTCAATTCATCCAACAGACCTAGAACCCTTGTTCATTAAGAAATAGAATGATCGGAGCCTTCTAAGGGAGTGAAAATGCAGTGCTGGGAAGGATGAAACCCTGTATCCATAAGCACCAAGTAAGCACCTTGGAGGATAAAAGCCCCGACCCACCCGAAATGATGGAATGAAAGATGACACTGGGCCAGCTTGCTTTCTCCCACAGGGCACTAATGAGGGGCTCTGGGGTGACAGCTAGTTATTCTGAGGGCCTGAACTTTGGCATCATTACCACGGCCCTGCCACCCACTGCCGCTGGGAAAAGTCAGATGCATGCTGGGAACAAAGCATGGCCTGGCAGGGGCTCGATATCAAACAGAGATGGAATTTCACCTTCAGCTCTGGGCCTGCGAGGTCAATGTCTGCAGAACCAGTTCATCTGAAAACTCTGCTGAGCCCTAGAATGCACCTCTCCGGTCTAGTTTGAAATCCATCCTACTGAGAGATCAAACCTTCTGAACCCAGCTTCAACACGTGTGGTCTGATAGAGCAAGTGCCTCAGGAATGCCCTACTCACAGCTGGGAATCCCCATAAATTGTACCTGAGTGGAGCAATCAAGATATAAGGAGGAACGGAGACAGAGTAGATAGTTTTTAATACACAAAGTGTCACACATCCCACTCTTGCAGTCATCAAGTTTTAGATAAACCTCATTCATTAAAATATGCACTATACCAGCACTGTGCAGCAAGCTGCTCTCAGCAGAGCAGGAACATTGAGGAGCGACTTGGATGACACTCCTGTCAGGAGGAGACAGCCAGCCAGAGAACAAAACACAGGGGTGCATGAAGCAGTCGTAAATTGTGACTATGGGGGCCACGAGTGCCTTCTTCTGAATAATCACAGCTCTCCAACTTTGCAGAGAGCCGGGCTGCACTCCTGGCAGACATTGGCTGGGTGGATTCACATTGTGAATACGAGTCCGATGCCTCCCCTGCAGCCAGAGCATTCATTCCACTTCCCAGGAGAGACTTCCCAGACTCTCCTTCTGTGCCAGGCCCAGCAGGCTCACTACGGGGCTCTCAGCTGGCCTCAGGGAGCTAACAGTAAAGAAGAAGCAAGCCATGGGCTCTCAAAGCCACTGAAGCATTGGCTGTCACTGAGTACACTCGGCATCCTGACTGCTGGGGGGATACACAAGGTGCAGACAGAAAAGGGGATAAGGAGGGGACAGAGCTAATTCAGATAGAGTAACGCAAAGAGGAAGTGAGATCTGAGCCCTCAGCATCAGAGGAAGACAGTTTCAGACTAGGGACACAGCTCCCCAAGTGGTCGTAGTTTTGTCATGTTCCAGCACACTTGTCCTACCTGCATGCACATACTTGCATGCTCACATTTGCACACTTACACATAGATGTGCATGCACACACTCACACACACTTGCACATTCGCAACTCAAGCCCAGACCTCACACACCTTCAGCAAACACGTGCAGGCACACACACAGCTGCACAGACTCATGGGAGTGGTGAGCAGGAGGCAGAGGGTGAACAAGCAGCCATCCCTAGTCCCAGATGGCCCAGCGCCTGCCTGGACAGCCCTAGCCCCAGCTCCAGGCCTCACAACACCCAAGCGAGGTGGGACTTCCCAAAGACCAGCGGCATTCTCAGTCCGCGGGCTCCCAAGAACTGAGCCCATCTCGGTTGGTCTTCCCGCGCTGCAGTGACAAAGTGTGGTGAACCTGGTGGTGAACAGCGGGATTGCATCCCCTCAGCCCTTGGGGACAAAGCGAGGGTCCTGGGGTTGGGCGGCTCCTCCTGAGGGCAGGAGCAACCCCAGGCCTCACTCCTTGGCTGTAAGAGGCTGCCTTCTCCCTGCAGCTCTTTGCATCACCTTTCTGTGTCCAGTTCCCCCTGTTTTTAAAGACAGTCTCACTAAGTTGCCCAGGCTGGCTTTGAATTTGCAGTCTTCTTGCCTAAGAGTCCCAAGAAGATGGGATTACAGGCCTGCAGGCTTTCTGATTTCTTCTCACAAGGACTAAATCAGAAAGGATTAGGGCTGAAGTCATGGTAACTTAATTGTTTCTGCAAACATACTGTCTCCAGATGTGGCTACATTCTGAGGCACTGTGGGCAGGACTTCAACAGATGTTTCTGGGATAAACATGGCTTAACCAATACAATCCAGTTGTGTATCAGCATAAACTATAAGAAGAGATTGTCCCTGAGACAGTGGAGAAGTAAGGGGTGCTGTGACCCCTGGGGGATCAATTTTCTCTTGGCCGAGGCCCTGAGTCTGTGTCCCCTGAAGCTCCCACAGGTGTTGGTGAGCACTGCGTACTGTGGTCAGCAAGTCCCACGCGGTCTTCTACTCTGGAGCAAATTCCCCACAAGGAAAGGGCACACAAAAGCCCGGGCTCGTCCTGGTGTCAGAACTGGCAAGTGGCGAGACCAAGATCTGAAACAGGATCTAACACAGTCATTTTCCTTGCAGTGGCACACCGCTACTCACATACAATGAGCCAACTCTAGCCCTGCTTTCCTTGCTGTAACCCAGGGGCATGAGGAACCTTGCTCTGGAGTTCAGTTCCCTCAGCACCTTAAAGCAGGCTTGGCTAATGTCTTTCAGGTTCCCTCAGACCTGGGAAGGACCAGGTGCTCCTTTCCATAACAGCCATTCTAACTCAGTGCTTGACTCCCCCAGTGGAGTAAAACTGCAAACTCCAGATGTCCAGTCAAAGACTCTCAAGCCACACCAATTCTCCCTCCTTGGGATTTTCCTTTCACCAACTACTCCCCACACTGGCTCAGTTCCAACTAAACCTCTGTTGAAGCCCTGTGTGAGGCTTGTCCCTTTCCTTCCCAAGTTAAAGTCTCCCATTCAGGTGTTCTCAGGACAAAACATTCCAAGCAACGGATGCAGCCTGGGGATGCAACTACTACTGAATTCTTCCTGCACTCAGTACTGATCAGAGCAGCTGCCGTTGGAAATCCATCAGACCCTGTGCTAAAGCCTTAACACCATGACTGTTTCCTCCTTTGAACAGGTGGGTGTTTCAAGGACCCTACAATGCACAGTCTAGGGCGTTCTCTGGTTGCCAAGTGAAAACTAAGTGGGAAGACCATTTTGACATGCTCTATGAAAACAGACAACATCCTGACTGTGAATCCCTTGTGGACAAGTCCTGCTCAAGAGCACTCATTATTGATCACAACTTGTTTCTGATCACAGAATAATTTTTTCAAACAACTTCCTGGTTTAGTCAGAGACGATTTTGATGTCAGATATGTGCTTCTGGCACACGAACTCTCAACACTGTATGTTCCCTCAAAGATGAGAAAATAAAACGTGAAAGACAGGAACGCTAAGAAACTCAATCCCAGCCTAATATCCCTGCCTTTGATTTCTCGGAATATGAGGGACCTCATTGCCAAATAGTCAATACATCGTCTATGCTCTCAAAATGTTTTTTAGCATTTGACTTGGAAGCCTTGGTTACAGATGGACAATTGTGTTCTTCTGAGGTAATTTAGGGATGGCAAACTCTTGAGTCTCCTCTGCTTCAGACACACTCAAATTCTGAAGGAGAATAGGACCCAGAGCAGCTCTTCAGGTCTCAGCCACCTCCACAGGAACAAATGCCTTCCAAGCACCACCCAGACCAGAGTGTAATCTGGGAGTGACAACCAGAAGGTAGGAGCCATCTTGGCTTCTCCCATGGATCTCTGCTTCTGAGTCTCTGCCGCAGACTAACCTGGATGGTTTTGAAACAGGAACAAGGTATAACATATGGATTCCAATGCCACGCATGTAATGCCACCAGGCACTGCATACTATTGCATAAATGAGCATAAAAGACTTGTATTATATATATTATGAATTAGCGGCCAAATTTCTGGAAAGCCACATACTGTGTTTCTAATGCATGCCGATAAAGCCCATTCGCAACACGATTCATGTCTTCAGCCAAAAATGACCTGTGAGCTCCACAGACTTATTAGCAAGTGAAGGGAGCTGCAAAATGCACTCTGGGTTAATTGGATGTTTTTAAATTAGACCAGCAGATTGGCTGGGGTTTTTTTCCTCCCAGTGCAAAAAAAGTTGTTACACATAAGCAGAACAGTTCTTAAACAATAATGCCTAATAGAGAAACACTAAACCTTCAGCTCTTACTACTCCCATCTACATTAAATCATCCTTTATTGTTCTTCTAATTATTCTAATTGTTATTGTTCTCCCAGTTATTCTAATCGTTTTTCTACTTGTTCTCCAGCCTTCTGACCAAGACAGTCGTCTGCATGCAACAAAAATTGCTGTGTTCCCCACATGCCATTAGCTTCAAATACACTGGGTCCTCAGAAGGCAAAATCGGGAGGATGGAGGAAGCAGGCAAGAGACAGCGCCTGACACAGAGTCACTCAGCACACACTGAGTGCCCGTGATGGCCCACAGGCCTTGGTGGTTGCCCCAAATTCATCATTCTTCGACAGACAGAATAAGTGTGCCGTCCACCTGCGTGGGCTTGGTGGGATGGCTAGGGGGACCAGCTTCACAGGAAGGGAAACAAATCAGACGTTCAAATAGGCACACACAGTGGGCATGAAGAGGACACCCGAGGGAGTTATCAAGGGGCTCCTGGAGAGGAGTCTGGCACTCAGAACCATAGAAGCATGGTTGCTGTGAGGTGGGAGATCCAGGCTGGGTCAAACTGGACCAGTGCTGGGCAGAGTGTGTCAGAGGTCATAACAACCCAGAGAGCATGCGCAGAATGCAAGATCTAAAATGTTTCCATGGCTCCTGAACGCTGTACCTGACATAATCAGAGAGTGAGATTTTAAATTCCTTATTTGAACCTGGCACTGTGTGCAGAACCAATCAGAAGAGCTTTCTTTCCAACTCATCATTCACACCTGGCAGGAAGCCAAGGCGTTTAAATCGGGCGCCAAGAGTTTTGGATAGGACAACTGTCCCACTGCCTTATTTGCATGAGGTAGAAGCTAATTCACGAAGTTTGTCCAGGGCCGGCTGTGAATTTGTTCACTAGCCCTTTCTCTCCGCTCAGAGTACACTTTCTTTCCATATTCAGCAGCTGTGCACGCTCGTCACACCCACACCTGCCACGGGTCTGTGTCTTCCGTCAACTGGAGTCTCCCTAAGCCCTGCACACCTGCCCCACCCCAAGACACTGTCGAAGCCTCAATTTGCTGTTCCAAACCAGCACACTGGGACTGCCGCCCTGGGTCTCCTTGCTCCCTGAGGACTTGAGGCTGGGATGCTCGAATAGCTGTTCACTCCTCGAGTCCACACACTTTTGTGAGCACAGTGTGATTTGGCATCCACTGGTATCACACCCACGGGGATGAGCAAGATGTGCCCTGGCTCAGAGAAGCCCCTGATGTAGTTTATTTTCTTTGCTGTAACATAATACCTAAAGGAGGGTACTTTATACAGGAAAGGGGTTTACTTAGCTTAGAGTTCCTGAGGTTTCAGAGCTGGGAGCAGCAACTGCTTGGCTCTGGGAAGAACCTGGTGATATTCCTGTGGGGGAGATCAGACAGTAAAGCAGGAAGCAAGAGAGGTCCTGGGGTGGCGACACAGCCATACTGGTTCCAGTACAAGCCACTCTGGTGAGAACTAACCGGCTCGTTGGGACCAGCCTTGATCCCTTCCCGAGGCAGCACCTCCGTGACCCAGGCACCTTCACCCCGGCCCCAAGAGGGCCATCACCATCCTGGGCATCACCAACCTGGGCCCAAGGACGTTTTAGGCTGAGGGCTAGAATCAGTAAAGGCACTATAGTGTGGGAGCAGAGGAGGGGAGGAGAGCGGGAATCAGGTCTCCAAATACTCAGATACTTATGTTAATTCAATGCTGATATAATCAAATCAGACACTTATGAAACAAAAAATGCTAATTTTGAATTTTAATTACCTTGACGGATGAGCTTCTTTTAGCTTTTTCTTTGCATAATACTGGATGAGAAAGAAGTTAATAGTCTTCTAATTAGAATACTTCGCATCACAAAATCTCCGGCCCACATTCATTAGTCCACCCAAGGAGCTGCACCGTCACTCACAGCGCCCCTCTCCACAGCAGAAACAAACAAGCGCGAACCATGAGCCCCACTCTCTTCAGCTGCCACCTAACTCTGCCTCTTCTAAGCTGAAGTAATTAAATTCATTTATTTTATGGCAGTGTTAATGAGCCTCTCTTTCAGATATTTGGTTTTGTTAAACCCAAGCAGATGATGCGTTTCATGAAGTGTGTGCAGGAAGATGGCCAAACTCCTGTGTCACCTTCCCACATGTCACACATCATGCTCAAAGAAAGAGCCGGGGAAATACTGCGACAATACGAAAGCTGGTGCTGGTGGTGGCGCCTCTCCCTCCACTGCTCACCCAGAGGCAGAAGATTAGGGTGAGGCCAGCCAGCTGGGCAAGTGGGTGACCTGTCCATCACTGAGATCCTAGACACAACTGCAGAAGAAACCAGTTCCCTGTATCTGGGGCCAATCAGAAAGTGCTACCTTCAGTTCTTCCGGTACTAAATCAAGCAGGCTTTTGATAGGACAGTGTAGCTCTGACGTCAGCCTGGAGAATGAGAGGCACAATGGCTGCTGCCATTATGCACCTTCTGGCCACCATGCTCTCTCTCAGTGGCCTGCTCTCACCCTTCAGAGCATATTTATCTTTCTACCGTTAATAAATGTAAAACCTCTCCATCTTTTGCATGAGGCTTGTCCAATTCTTTATTCAGGACAAGAACCTGGAAAGACTCACCGGAAAGATCCCACAGCACCCCACACCCTTGTCACAATCCCATGGCCATGGCTCCTCCCCTGTAGTGGGGCTAAGGTCTGCACCTCTCTAGGGGAACCCTGGGAAAGCGGCCGTCGGGAGAAGGGATTTTCCGGGATCGGATGGCTGAGAACTCCCCTGCCCCTCCCAACCTCAGGAGTCACAGCAGGGGAAGATCCAGGTGTGTGAGGCTGAAGCACTACGCAGTTGGTGAAAAATCCTAAAAAGTTGGTAACCTTACTATAGACATAAAAAATAAAAGTTATTCATACTAGCAGGAGTCACAATTTAAAATTTAGAAAGTAAATATCATAGTCTTTTATTCAGTAACTGCCTGATATCTATAATTCTTTTCTGTTGTTTCTCTGCTATCTTTGATCATGACTTCAGATGATAATTTTAAAAGTTTTGTTCTTGATTCTGTGTTCTATTGTCCATTCTGTGTTCTAGATAATTCAGCTTTTCCTTTACCGTGGCTGGCAGAGATCAGCTTTTACCCTGGAAGCTCATGTTTGGCAATATTGTGCAGATGACTAAGATCACTGTCCAATTTGGGAAAATCTTAATATATTTATGTTAAATATGAGATATAAAGTTTGAAAAAAAACATTAGGACCAACTTCTGGTTTGTTATACCTAATATCTCACTTTCTTCCCTAAATGAGCGCACACACACACACACACACACACACACACTCCCACACGCGCATTACCCTTCCCGTGCCATAACATTAGGACCAACTTCTGGTTTGTTATACCTAATATCTCACTTTCTTCCCTAAATGAGCGCACACACACACACACACACACACACACACTCGCACATGCGCATTACCGTCTTCCAGTGCCAGGTACCCTAAATTCCAGCCGTATCAGGACACAATACCATCTGGCATCCCCAGGCTAGCATCCAATGAGTCACACAGCAGCAGGATAGAGCACCTCGTGGGAGACAGCTCGCGGTGTGTCCACGCAGCAGGGATCTGTGTGCACAGGCCGCGGCCATGCAGATTCCGATGTGCACGTGCCACACAGGTGTTGACATGGATACACAGGGTGATGAGTATGGACAGGAATGCAGATTGGATGTATACAGATAAGAATGTGGGTGCGTAGCTAACCACAGGACCGTAAATACGGACATGGCTGCAGACATGAGCACAGGCACAGCTATAGATGGGGATGTGGCTATGGGCACAGATACAATAGGAAAAGAGAGGTAGAAAATGGCCGAGTGCAGACAGGTATGAAGACGGCTGTGGGTGTGAATGTAATCATGCAGTGGGTGCAGGTGTGCATATCTATATAGACTCAGATCCAGATGCAGTTAGAGGGAGAGGCGGATACAGACAGGATTCGTCCTGTTGTGTCTCTAACTCAATTTTTCCATCTTTCCGAGGCAGATGACAAAAACACACCCCACCACCATGGCACTGCCCAGCAAGCAAAGCACCTGGGGACCAGGCTGGAGTAGAGGTGGATGGTGACCCTACCCGACTGCAGCCTTGAGGTGGGCCAGCTCCAGTTTAGGGAGAGCACATGGCTGTGCATTCTGGTCGTCGTTAGGTGGCTCCCAGGCAGTGACACGGAGAGGGGCCCGGCAGCCTCTCACTGGTCCATGGGCCTCATCATGGGCTCTGAGGGCCTGGGGTCCAGCTGCACCTCCACAGAGCAAGGGGAATAAAGGGTGCATTTCGCAAAGACTCACCAGCCTTTACTGCACCAATTGGAGGATGCACCTTGATTCTTTCTTTCTGCTCACTTCTTGCTTCTACTCAGCCCACAGTCCTCCTGGACAACCCCCAAAGTAGCTGTTAAGCCTGCACACTGCACCCCTTCCCACCAGGCCCTCTCGTTGCTCCCCTGGATGTCTGCAGGCTGCTTGCTTCCTCTCCTGCTTTTGCCCTTGTCCCTTATCATCCGTTCTCTACACAACATTCTCTTTTCTGCTTAAACCAGGCTGCACAACCCAACCCCACTGTGCTTTAGGATGGGCACACGTACTTCCCGGTGCCGTCTGTGGGGTGAATGTTTGGGCTTCTAGCGTGTGGTTAATCTCTTGCACTCCTTTGCATCTGACACTTTGGTAATTATCACAAAATAACCTTATAAGTTATGTGTCCTGTATTTAATGTATTCCCTCACCCAATCCCACTGACTATGACCAGGAGCAATCTGTAAACACCTGACAACACCTCTCATAAACAGAAGAGTTTTGTGACTGCAGGACACATCACATTACAAACGTGCTCCACGATTGCCCCTGCTAGGGGACCAATGGAGGCTGCAGACTTTTCCCAAGGGATGGGACTGGTGGGGGCCTATGGGCAATGTCAAAATACCCTGCTGCTAATGAAAACCTGTTTGCCACGCAAGTAGGATTTGAGTAAAGCTGTGTGGGTCTAGAGAGGATTGGTAGGATCTAGTAGAAGCTTTATTTAGCTCTGGAGGAGGTGTTTGATTGTTTTCTGTGTTCATCATATTTTGAAGAGAAATCCTCAGCCCTCACCGTTTAATGGCCTTGGAAGTTTTAATAAGCCTGGGGCCAGTTAGCTTACAGAGGAAACCTTCCTTTCTTTCTTTAATCCCATCCCTCAGTTTAGCTAATCAGTTAATTAGCATGTCTTCAGCATGAGAACTGTACCTGCCTCATCTGCAAAAGTAATATGTACAGAGAGAACTGAAAAATACGGGAAGATTTATTACAGCAAAAGACACATTTCACTTATCTCCCTCACAATATCTCCCCTCAGTTCTTACATAATTGGCCCATCCTCTTTGCTGATTCCTAACGCAGCTCTGGAAGTCTTCTTTTGTGACTGTGCACAGAGACTGTGATAGATATGGTGAATGCTGCTGAGTGCCATCCAATGAAAAGGCAGGCTCATCAAAATATTACAGTGTGCACTCACTTGCCTCAGTCCCTGGATTTGTTACCATCAGTCTTCTGATTCTTCTGCAAAGTCAAAATGATGGTAAAAGGTCAAGATTTTGGATCAGTTCAGGACATGAAAGCAGCCACTACAGCACAACTACAGCCACTCTTGAAAGAGGACTCCAGAGCTGCTTCAGAAGGTGGCAGGAACAACGGGAGAAGTGTTTTGAAAGTGGAGGCGAGTATTTTGACTGGGATTAATGGCACTGTGTCTTTTACTGGATAAAGTCTTTAATTTAGACATTCACTGCATTCTTTGATCATACCCCGTGTGTAACTGCTGTGGACTAAATGTGTCTGCACCTACAGAATTCAGAAGTTAGAGTCCTAAGGTAGACAGAGGGCCTGTGATGGATTACAAAGATTAAATGAGGTCATGAGCATGGGGCCCTAACCCAGTGGTATTGGTGCCCACTTATGAAGAGGAAGCTGTGCTGAATTTCTGTCCCTGAGGTGCACCAAGGAAAGGTCCTGGGAAGATACAAGAAGATGGTGGCCACTCCATGCCAAGTTAGACCTTCTTCAAAATGAACTTGCATTAACAGCATCTGGGAATCCAAGCCTCCAGAACCACGACAAATGCTGCTTAACTCATCTGGCCTGCAGTATTTTGTGAAGGTGGTTTGAGCAGGCTAGTACAAGAGTATAACCAGAATTTAATGGGTTGAAAATGAATCAAAGTTTTTTGTAGATAAAGGACAATCAGGTTGTACTGAAGATTTGCACTCTCAGGAGTTTCCATAGAAACCTGATGAAAAAGAAGTCTCTGTAGAACCTTAACCCATTCAAGAAGACCTGTCTTCATCCACTAAGCACCCAGCAGAGATGTGTGGGCCATGCCCAGCCCCCATGGCTCTCACCCATACCTCGTGCATTGTCCACTTAGCTTTGGGAATCCTCAGATCCCCTCTTCCAGAAAGCCATTGCTCTCTGCCCAGACAAAATCATATCTCTCTGACTCAGTGGTCTTATTGTCCTTCAAGATACATCATATATCAATACGTATGGATCAGTAATTATGTGGCTAATTCTCTGTGAGGTGGATCCAGTATATACCTGTGTGAAGAGAAGAACTATGCCTTTCCTTTTCGGTACAGCACCCAAAGCCTGCACAGTGCTGGTATAGAGCAGGTATTACATGAATATTTAATGAAATACGCACATGAAGACACACTATGTATTTTAAATTAAACTTGATTAAGACATTAGAAAAATCAACAAGGATCACCCGGCGGCGTGCGCGTGAGCTCCCGGCCTGCGCGGGAGCTCCCGGCCTGCGCGACAACAGACCCAGGAAGGACCCA
>NW_022900924.1:21030594-21042137 GCF_012274545.1 Fukomys damarensis
TTTATCCACAAAAAAAAAAAAAAAAAAAAAAAAAAAAAAAAAAAAAAAAAAAAAAAAAAAAAAAAAAGAAAAATCAACAAGTTGAAACTTTCTGTTCAGTTTGACTTTACCAAATTCATATCACTGCCCCTTCCTTCTGGGAGCAGCATGCCACTTTGCTTTGGCACTCATCCAGTGCAGGTGTTACACAGGAAGAGCTGACACCACCTGCACTGCCACAGTGGTCACGTGAGCCAGCTGGCCAATTAGCGCATTCCATTCCATTAGCCATGGTGACTGTTCAGAGCTGAACACGTGACTCAGTTTGGGCCAATGAAATTCAAGTGAGACTTGTACTAGCATCTTCCGGAAAGATAAGTTCTCTCTCTGTAAAGATTTTACAGTTGACAGATGAAAGCCTAGAGCTGCTACAGGCCATCTGTTTATCCTAGTAAACATTAACCAAGCCCACATAAAACTGCAGGATAGAGAAGCAGATTCCTGACAATGCTATTATAGTACACAGATCCAGCCATATCTGAGGACAGATGTGCCTTTGAATCTTTCATTATGTGCGCTCATTTGTTCCTTTCATTGATTGAGACATTTGGGTTGGGCTTCTGTTGCTTGAGGAGAGTCCTAGGTAAAAGGCCAGTGCAGCTAGCAAACACTGCAAGAGTGTATTTTCAGCCAAACCTCCTTATGCACATGAAAGGGCAAAACAAATTCAGAATTCAGAGGAGAAGAACTCAGAAGAGGTTGGAAGTGGGCTGGAGGATGGGTGAGATTCCTGTGGGCAGAGAATGAAGGAGAGGGCAGGGGCAAGGGGACCCTCACAGGGAGGCTGTAACTCCAGGTGCCAGGAAGGGGCAGGAAGCAGCCACCCAAACAAGAAGATGCAGGGACCCACGGTCATAAGAGGAAGGAAGAGGAGCAGGGATGGTAACACCGAGAGGAACTGAGCAGGATGGAGGGTTCAGAAGATAAAAGATCCTTCAACCAAGGAAGGGGTGACACTTCCAACCAGGCCTGAGACGAGGTTTGCAAATTCATTCGCAGATGAGCGGCTCAGTTGCCCTCATGGTATCTTTAGAGGTCAACATTTAAAAATTGACAGATTCTTCCTCAAACCCAGTATCTGCCTTCTCCTGAAACACTCTAGAAAAAAGGTGCCCAGCTCTGCCGACTCTGAGGGTGTCCCGCCTAGGAAGGAAGGGCGTCTGGACTCACCATGGCCACCACCCTGCCCTGACATGGATCCATCTAGCTACCCACCTACCTGCTTAACTAGATTTCTATCTATCTGCTCATCTATCTTTTTATCATGCATTTACTTATTTATTTGGTACTGGAGATCGAACTCGGGCCATTGTGCTTTTGAGGCAGATGGTGGAACCACTGAGCCAAATCCGGCCCCTGTCATCCATTTATTTTTATCCAGCAGAACTGATGGATTCCTTTTCTCTGCTAGTTTATAATTCATCACTGTAATTAAAGACTGCAATGCTCAGAATGTCCCACATTTGGCCAGAGAGAAAGATGCTTCAAGCAGGTTTCTGTGTTCTGGCTTGCAAGAGGCACCTGCCATTTCCGAAACTATTTCATTAAGCTCAAGTGTAACTCACTGTTTTGGGGCTTATTGTGTATGGTGCCTGCCCCAGCCATGGCATCAGCTATTTACCTGAGGAGGTAAAATCCCTTTTGGAGAAAATTATATTCAAGTCAAAATTGAAGGTACTGAGCACGGTGAATGGCCACAGTGTAGAATCTCTACTTGGCTCTTTCAGCAGATGCACTGGAGAAGGGTTTCCCCTGATGTGTCTTTATGTATCAATGTTCATATCCTCTTAGATGTGAACACACATTTACATACGCTTTGTGTGCACCTCCTACACATGTGTTCATCCACGTGCAGATGTGGAGATGGCGTGGAGTCCGTGTGGCAGTGAAACAGATAGCAGTGCCTGCACACAGGGCTCTTCTCATCCTGTGTTTCTGTCTCTTCCTCCACACGGAGAGCAGGGCTTCCTATAAACTGCTCCCTGGCCCACTGCTCAGTCCCATCTGGCTCTGGCATCACTTCAGGGCATCAGAAAGTGACACCCAATAATCCACAGGGAGTGGAGTGCACAGTGCCACACTCTGTCCCCAGCTGACGTGCTTTACCTCTTATTTTCTGGTTAATTCCTCCAGCGTGGGCATGTCTTCATTTGAAAGAAACTTGGTTTAATTTTTAATTTCACACTTAGTTACGTTTGTTATTTTTAATTGCTTATTTTTATTGATTTATTGTTTTCCTTTTCCAAAGTCAGAAGCTCTTCAAGGTATAGAAAACAATGCCACTCATTCCAAAGTCCTAAGCTTACTTTTTCAAGTAATTGACATAATTGATACCTGACTTATTTTCTGGTTTTGTTTTTCTTTTATAAGCACAAGAATGCGCTTTTTGCCTGTTTTTCTTTCTTTTTTTCATGGCTGGAAGAATTCTTTCATAATACTTCCTGGAAGCCATAGCTCCTAGAACTTCTCCTCCTCGTCCTCCTCTTCCTCTTCCTCCTCATCATTTATGGCAGCCTAAGGTCCCACTGCGGAATGTGTAGAGGTTTACATGGCCCATCTCTGGGCCTAGACAACTGGTGCCTTTCTCCCTGCTGACTCCTGTGAACCCTGCCTTCCTGTGCTTCCTCTCTGGGGCTTGGGGTGGCCCTCCCTGAGTTGTACATAGGTAGGTCAGCGTGACAAATAGTAAAATGCAGAGTTGCCATATTGTGTCACTTCCCAAAGTAATTTATATACAATGTAGGCTCTGTATTAGGCCCCTCTTCTTTGTCATTGCTCTGTCTTGGTTCATTCTTTCTAGGAAAAGCCAGCTGCCATCTTCTAACCACACTCAGACCTGTGGTCTTTATTAAACTCGACAGAGTCTCTAACAGTCAGCAAAGAAGCCAGGCACTGAGGCTTGTTAACAAGATCTTGAGTGACTGTGGAAGTGAGTTGGCCGAGCTTGGGTGCCTGTGTCCTGGCAGACATGAAAACCCATGAATGAGACAACCCTAGGACAACCCTGGATGTCAGCTAGGACACCCTGGGTGTTTGATCTACAGAAATGTGAGCTGGGAAATGTTTTGGTCTCCAGCTGCTAAGTGTTGGTGTAACTTGTTAGCAAGCAATAGATGAGCAACACAGAGTTAGGTAATTTTTAATATTTTGAAAAATCAAATAAGCCTACAATGGATAGACAGCTGTCACGCGCCATTATTTCCGGGTTCTTCATGCCCTGCATGAATTCCGGATATGAGTCCGCCGGTGACGGTGGTTCACGCCTGCGCAGATGAGGCGCTTGGTTCGTCAGAATGATGCAGGCCGGCATTGACCAATAGAAATGGGCCTCGTCACCCGAGAGGCTATAAAAGGCAGGCTCGCATCCGGCTCGGGGTCTTTCCGCCATCTTGAAGAATGCAGAAGAAACTCCAATAAAGCGTGCATCAGAAGAATCCTGAGTGTTGCGTGTTCCTTGCTGGCGAGGTGCGAGTGACAGATAGCTTTTAATGTATGCAGTGACCACATTATATCTAACATTCCAGCCATGATCTTAACCCAAGAGGAAAATTAAAACCAACAAAGTCAATACATGCACACACAGAGAGAAAATACTTCCAAGCACTCTTGAGATAAGATTTTCAGTCTATTTCTTCATGTTATTTTAATGTATAAAGTCTTACATTTCAAAATACAGACCACTAAATTTAGTGGTTAGTCTAAAGGATGAAATCTTTATGAAAAGTTTTATATGGCAAGCAAGTGTATCCATTTAGATTTTTAACTCTTCAAATAGCAAAGTAGAAAATAGAAAAGTATTCTCAGCAGTGACTAGAGTTATTATCTCTCACACAAAAATGTCAAGACAGATTCTCTCAGTGGAATAGAGGTACAGGTGGCACTAGGCAGCATTACACTTGTTTTTGCAGTTTGTGCTGTCTAATTGCAGCGCTGACCTTCTGTTATGTATGTATGTATCTGTATTTTGAAGTCATTACACATTCACAGGATGCTCTAAGAGGTGATGTGGACCACTGAGTCCCCCTCCTGTGGCACCATTTTGCCTGATGGTAACAATAATCAGAAGTAGGAAGTGAACACTGCTACCACCCACTCACATTATCCCAGTTTTGCCACTTTTGCATATACTGACTTGCCTACCTTCACATTTGCCTCATGTGCTTTTCCCCATGCATGATATAGACCTGTACAGTCACCGCCACAGTTACGGGCTGTGGTGTCACCACAAGGCTGTCGCTTCTACCCCTCCTGATTGCCCTCACCTTGCCTCTGGCAACTATGGACCTTTCTTTCCTCTCTGTAATTTCAGAAATGTTGCAAAAGGAAATCCCTACAACATGGAACCTTCAGGAATTGGCTTTGTACACTCATCACAATCCCTTGGAGATTCATTTTAAGTTGTGGTGGCAAACAACGCATTCGTCTCTGTTGCTGAGCAGCCTCCCACCGCGTGGAGGGCACTGGGCCACTCCATGTTGGGCTTGTGTGAATGAAGCTTCCTGTTCTTCGTAGGATTTATTGTCATTATTATTGTGTTGCTGCCGTGTGTACATCTGTGTCCGTTAGCTTTCATTTCCCGGGAATTGGTGCCCAAATACACAAGGGCTGGATCAGATGGTGCCCTGTATTACTTTTAAAGTCACACAAATAAAATAATAGAAAAGTGCCCTAAATACAAAGCATGTATAAGAATGAGATGCTATTTCAATAACTCAGATAAGTTTATCTTAGACCTAAGGCTTAGGTATACAGTGGGAGGAATCATCTAACCTCTTCTTAGAAGGAAAATGTAGTGAGAGTATTTATAGCAAAGCCTTTTATCCAAACCAGCAATCAGCAGAAATAGAGGAAAGTCTCTCAACTGGTAAAGAGACAAATTCAACACATTTCTTCAGGGGGAAATGCATTCCAGTCTTCCCAATTCAGCTCAATTTCACAGTGCATGATTGTCTTCTATTTTATTGTCACTGATGCACCAGAGAAAACAAATGGAATAAAGACAACTATTATCAGAGATGACAGATATTTTCCTTGTGTTTCAGTGTTGTATCATACTTCAGTGGCATCTATTCACAATGAAGGATGTAACCACCTTAGTGATAAATGTGCTTTAATTGCAAATCCTTAATCATAATTTATTCCCATTTACATTTGAAATAAATCCACTTTCCATGCTAAGAAAGAATGATTATCCAAACACTGAGTGGAAAAGTACCCAGGAGGGTGGCATCGCCATCTCCTTAAAGCCTCCCTGGGGGATGCCAAGTCAGCTCTTCCCAGCAAAAGCCCCATAAAATCTGTCACTTAAAGTTTCCCAGAGACTCCCATTTAATCACAAAAGAGACCAAAGCAGCACACTGCCCTCCCTTTCCTACCCTAGGACATTCCCTGGCTTAGCTAGAGTTCACGGAGAAAGAAAGGGAGAATTCCACAATCCTGTGCTGCACCAGAAGTCTAAAGTCAAGAAAAGACTCACTAATGCTTCACTCACAGAGGCCCCCACCCCCGACAGCTGACAGCGGAGGTCTCCTCCAGAGAACTGCCGCGCTACCCAGCGGGCCCCCCACTAAGTACAAGGAAAGCCAACCACAGCCCCCTGTGCTAGTTAGCTTTCCTGTGGCTGGAACAAAATACCTGGTGTACACAAATGAAAGGAGGAAAGATCTGTTTTGGCTCGTGGTCTCAGAAATTTCCATCCATGATTAGCTTTGCTACAAGGTAGAAGCATAAAAGCAGAAGGACTCAGTGGAGGAATGCTGCTCACCTACTGGGAACTAGAAGCAGGGCGTGGTGCCGAGGACAGGAGAAACCCTTCAAAGGAATGATCTTGCTTCAACTGGTCCCCACCGTCCAACAGCCCATTCAGCTATGAACTCATCCATGGGTTGAGCGAGGTCAGTGCCCTCAATACATGAGACTTTAGGTATCAATCCATATCTAATATTAACACCCACTTCTGCGTTCAGGAAGAAAAGAAGTAAAATCACTCAAGGCTGCCCCAGGCAGGGCCAATAGCTCCTGAAGCCTGCTCAGAGGCTCCTTGTTCTCTCAGCAAGAGAGGTCCTGTGAGATTTGAGGGGCCAACTGGCAGATAGGAGGATCATGGCAACCTGTGTATATCTGTTTGTGTCCAAGAATAAAGAGAAACTGAAGAGTCACACCCACACTTGGCCCATGGCTAGAGGGGAGTATCAATGTAGAAGCAAAACTCAAAGTAGAGAGGCACACAGAACTCTCACTTTTGCTTTTGACATCAAGTTCCCCAAACCACCCTCAGACTCGCTAATTTGCTTGGAGAATTCAAAGTCTCCCTGAGGCTTTTTTGTTCATTTTTGCAGTTTATTAATGTGAACAACACAAATCAAAATCAGTCCAGGAAGAGAAGGTTAGGAGAGATGCTTGGAGGGTCCCTAGAGTCAGACCATTGCCTTCTCCTGGGATCCAGAGCGCTGGTCCCTTCCACCATCAATATGTGACACTCTGAAGAGGGTTGCAAATCAGGAGAGCTCACTGAACTTCAACATTCAGAGTTTATACTGGAGTTTCATTGTGTAGCCAGGACTGACTGAGCCCAGCCATGTTGACCACTATCACGTGACCACAAGCCTTCCACCATCACGTGATTGGTCTCTGCATCATTATTCTCCTCCCTGAAGCCTCAGATGTGGCTGAATCCACCCTAAGATATGGTATGGCCAGCTCCTGTCAGGCATGAAGATTTCCTCCCAGAAGCTGAAGACAAAAGACACAGGCCTCTTTCTGGCAAGGCAAACAGCTATGTAACCTGCTAGTTCAGGATGTGCAGGGATTGGTCAGGGTCAAAGGCTTCCCTGATAGGGATGAGGAGCCAGTGTCTACTCTTTGATCTGCTTCATTTGGTCCACTCAGCATTCATCAAGTCTTGAATTACAGATACTATGCAAAGACGTGCAATTCTTTTTCACAAACTCCACTCCGGGTGCGTGTCAAGATTGTGCCTGCTTTTACACCTGATCTTCAGAAGGTCCCACGGAGACGCACGCCTCAGGGTCTCCGCTCAGCCTGGCTGAAGTAGCTTCCCAGGCACCTGGCCCTCACTCCTCTCTGAATTCCTTTCGAGTTTGCTCTCTGCGAGCCCCTCTCCTGTGGTGCAAGTCTTTGGTGAGACTTTTGCTTTATTTACCATTACTTTTGTAGCAGGAAAATATCATACTTCAAAGGCCTTTCTGGGAAAATAAATGAAACACAGCTTGAAATTCTCTTTCAGGCTCTATTTCCATTCACCTACTACTGTGTCTTCAGGTGAAACAACCAGTTTTGCCCTCATGGTTGAGGAAGAAATTAAAAATATAAACAAAAGGTTGTATTTGGATTCAAGGACCTTTCAAGTCCAAGGGTGGTTTCAGGTGAGGGAACAAACCATTAAAAACGATGTGCCGTAGGTTTCATGTGTATGTGAGAGCATGCAGTGTTTCTCTCTCTGTGATTGCTGGGTGTGGTATCTTCCAGCATGTCGCTAGAAGTGATGGAGTCTCCCTGTTTTATACTTCTGAGTGTTATTATGTGTGCAGATAGGCAGCCTTTTCTTTCTTCATTCATTCACTGATAGACACTGAAGATAATTCCAAAAGTGGACCTGACAAACAGAGTAGCACACTGGTTAGCAAAGGCTGGTGGTGGGGACAGCACTGGTCAATGCATATAATGTTTCTGTTACATGGAGGATTAAATGATAAATATATGCTCATCCCACTGTTGCTCACTGCATGCACACAACCTCACTTTGTACCCCCCACACACAGAGAGCTAGAATTTGGCAGGTTGTAGTAAAATTAAAGACAGAACAACATTCACAGAGACTCATTTGCTTTTCATTCATTAATTTATTAAATGTCCACAGTGACTCAGCAGCTGAACCCAAATTGTACAGAAGCAAATCAGAGTCTGCTTACTGAAAAAAATCCATACAGCTGATCAGAGAAGCAAGAGCAGCCTGAGTTTAGCTCTCTACTCTCACAGCCTGGGATACCCCTGTGTCTTAGAAAGGCCTCTCCCCCTAGAGCAGGGAGACCTTTTCCGAGGTCACACATGGCTGCTTCTACTTGCCGTGTCAGGGAGGTTGTGCAGAGGGCTCTAGTGTGTGGGCAAACCAGCAGATGCCCTCAGTGGAGAGACGGCTGCCAGTGTCACATACTAGTGCCTTCTCACAAAAGCGCAGAAGTCACCCCACTCACCTCTGGAAAGAATCTCTGTTGAAAGCCAGGGCTCTACACTTATTGTCATATGTTTGCTGTGTGTGTGTCACAGTGATGCTCTTGTAAGGACTGTGGAATTGCATCTCCAACAGGAGAAACTTTCGTTTGCAAGACAGGAATGCTATTCTTTGTTACAAGAAAAAGGTGTGATTTCTCATTTATCTTAAACCACATCACCCCAATTTCCCCCATTTTGGTGCAGAAGTGGATTACAGCAGCACCTACCCCCTGGTACTTAATCACTTACTCTGCCCCAGGCACTACCGGGAGGGAGCTCCTAAACAGAAAACAATAGTTGAATCCCCACAAAAACCTTTTAGATAGCACACAACAGGTGGAAAGGTGGAAAGTGATTTGCATCCTATTCCCTGAAGCCAGTGACCATGATTTTCTTGAGAAATAGAGATGTAGCAAGGGAAGTGCCCGCAGTTGGTTTCATCTGGGATAACCACGGAGGGACTCGAATCCAGCACATGTCCTTGTGACGAGGGGGGAAGGCCCTGAGAAGGGGGAGCCACCAAAAGGCAGTGGCAGAGACTGGGGTGATGCAGACACAGGGGGTTTCAGCATCAGAAGTGGGAGAGAAGGATCCACTCCTAGAGCTTCCACTAGTTGGACCCTAGCAACATACTGATCCCACATTGTGGACTCCAGAGCTGCGAGGAAATGAATTTATTGAGTTTCTCAGTGTGCTCAGCACCTTGCTGTGGGCTGCATCTGGGCTGTTTCCCAAAGGCTCATGAATTAGAGGCACCATGGGCAGCTGTTGGTGCTATGTGGAAGGGGGTGGGCCTTAGGAGGTGGGGCCCAGGGGAGGTCTTAGGTCAAAGCAGATTCCTGGGCCTTGATCACTTCTTAATCTGTCTCTCTCTCTCTCTCTCTCTCTCCTTCCTGGCTGCCATGAGGTGAAGAGCTTCTCGTTCAACCCAATGCTCCTGCCATGATGTGTTGCCTGGCCCCAGGCCTAAGCAACAGGGCAAACTGTCCATGCACTGAAACTTCCAAACATGATGAGACACAGTAAACTTTTCCTCTTTTTAAGTTAATTGTCTTGGGCATTTGGTGACAGTAAAGGAAAACTGACTAGTGCCGTCACAAGAAACTAGTATAGATGCCACCTGAGTGTCCTCAGAAGAGAGAGAGGGAGGGAGATTTGATGCTCAGAAGTGAATTAGGAAATATGGCCTCAAAGGCAGGCACGTGTGCACCACAGGAAGCAGGAAGAGGCAAAGAGCTGAGTATCTCTCAGAGCCTTTGGCCTCAATTTCAAAAGCATGAGTCCAGTGTCTGATTTTTTCCTTGAAGAACTGGCAGAATGGATTTCCGCTGATTTAGGCCGTGGAATCTGTAGTCAGCAGTCACAGTAGCCACAGGAAGTCAGCACGGATTTGTCCCATACCAGCTCTGTTTAAAGGTGAGGATCCAAGGCACAGCTCAAGCAGCTTGTTCAAGGGTGCACAGAGCAGGAGTGGTGAGAATGAACCCCTTCCCTGTAAAGCCAGTGCATACCAGTGCGCTGCACGCACCCCTGCATTTTGGGGAGGTGGCGGGAGGGGGAAGGGGAGCCTTGATGAGCAGGAGCACAAAGGCCACACCCACACAGCGGCCACGCAGCTATAGACACTGCCTTATTCCTGACCTCCTCCTTTCTCTGCGGTCACCTGAGCTCGGTACATTCATTTCAAATCTGCTGGTTTTGTAATCTCGGCCCAAATTAAAATAATAGCACTCGGTGGGTACAGAAATGGGTTCCTGTAGTGGTCATCCAGTTTGCTTACTGAACAAAGGAGATTCCAATTTGACCCATGTCCTTTTACTGCTTTGTCCTGCTGCCATAGCAAAATATCTGAGACTGGGCAGTGGGGTGGGGCTTGAGAAACAGAAATGTGTTGTCTCGTGCGTCAGAGAGCTAACAGGCCAAGGTCAAGCTGCGGATAGGCCGGTCTCTCCGGGTCCTCTTTCTGCAGCTGGTAGATGGAGTCTTCTCCTGCATCCTCACATGGCCGCCACTCGATGTGTGTCCTAATTGCTTCTTCCAAGGACACCAGGCTGATTGGGTTAGGGTCCCCATAATGACCTTAAACTGCCTTATTTGCCTGTTTGGATGCCTGTCTCCAAAGACAGTCCCATTTTTGGACACTTGTGGTTTGGACTTCAACTTATGAATTTTGAGAAAAACAATTCAGCTCACCCTGTTCAGCTGGTGATACTTCATCGGATTAAACAGTTTAGGAGACATGGCATGCTCTTGAAAGCGATGACTTTCTCCCGCTTTGCCCTTTTTATTCCCTCTATTAACTGGAAAATAACAATTTGCCATAATGAGTCACTCAGAGCCCAAGTACACCAAATCCATCACCACTGTTTTTATTTTTTGTAAATGATTAAATATCACTTTCTTTCCATTTATAGCATAATCTAAGTGACAGCCGATCCATCAGTTTATCTGCTGATGTTTAACTACAGCATTTTGCATTCATTATTCCCTGCTTATATCATTCTTTAAAAAAGAGGAATAACTTAATTCTGGCTCTTGACAGCAGGGAAATTAAATGGTGAGCCATAAAAAGGAGAATTTCTCTGCAAAACAAAATACCAACTGTGAGGCTATAAAACCAAGCCAGAGTATGTCACCCCTAACAGAGATGTACAAGGGCAACGTGCTGGAATCGCTTCTTTCCCCAGAAAGTAGAGAAGCCTTCTGACCTCAGATGCAACTCGCCCAGTGGTACAACCAGTTCGGGAAGCAATTTGGCAACACAGAGAGGGAAACACACAAGTGTCCAAGAATGCAGGCCTCTCCTGCTGTGTCCAGATTCCAAAGGTTTGTGCCACATCTTCAGGTGATTTTGCATGAGGCTCAGAATACAAAAATGGCTGCATACACTCAAACACACACACCCACACACACATTTCTATTCGTATGAGATGAATGACCATATCCACTTGCATACAACTTTGTCTTGGGATAGGTTAATACACTCTGCAGACCGTGGATGCCTGGACCCTTGTGCCTGCCATTCATTGATCCATTGCCCCAATGGCACCATTGCCAGAGGACAGAGTGAGTAAAAGGTGAGTAGGATACTGCAGGCCTTCAACAGACCCCTCTGTCTCAGAAGACAGAAGATGCAGAGACCCACTTCAGTGAGTTATTTGGTCCCTAGATGTCAAGGGAGTGGAGGACATCCTCTCTGCACTGTCAGTGCATTTCTTTTCTTTCTTTCTTTTTTTTTTTTTTTTTTTTTTTTTTTTTTTTTTTTTTTTTGT